>NC_141805.1:9432500-9790000 GCF_057944985.1 Cucurbita pepo subsp. pepo | reverse complement strand
TCTAACCATAAATTTCTTAAGTTGGATTAGTTTGGGTTGTTTATTAAATTTTTTATTTTAGTAAAGAAAATATTAGTTTGTAAATTTAAATATATATTTTAAATAGTTAAAAAATATTTTTTAAGATTCAATAGAAGAATAAATAACAAAAAATTAATTATAAAATTAGATAAAAGTAAAATAAATAGTAATTGTATCATAAACAAAAATATATTTCAATAAATTTAGATAAATTTGATTTAACGCAATTTAGTTTTACAAAAACACATAAATGAAACTTAATTTAAATAAGGTCTGAAAGGGTAAAATGGTAAATAAATTATAATAAGTAGTTGACAACATGACACCAACAGAAAAGTACACGTCAGCATTTAAGGGACGTGCAACTTTGTCACGAAATTCCCGCCTTTTCTATCGGAAATTTCGGTTGGAATAATTTTCCCGGAAATTTTGAACGAAAACTGAAGAAAACAATTAAAAAATTTTGAAAAAAAATTGATAAAAATTAGAATAACAGGTTTCGAAGAATTAGAGTCTCTAATTCTTCGAAACCAATCCGAAAATTGTTTTGGGGGTTTTCATTTTGATTCGTTTCGGAAACTTTTCATCGTTGTTCTTCAGAAAATTTCACTTTCAGGATCCGATTTTTCGGTGAATTAGAACATTCAAGGGTGATTCGGTCGATCCACCGAACCAGGAGGAAGAACAACGACATTCGTGCATGTTTCGGATCGTTCGATCTCCATCTCAAAAAGCCATTCAGAAAATTCAAACTTGGTTTTGATCGATTGGCTTTCGATTTTGGTGAATCCTGATTGGAATTTTCGAGGTATTGTTCTTGCTTGATGTTGTTGTTGTTGAGGGAGTGGATTCAGATTGGGCGAATCCAGGGCGTAAAATCCTAGAACACCTAAGGATTAGATTATTTGTTTCTGTTTCTTATTCTACTCGAGAAGAACATTGGTGTAATTGAATGCCGATTAAACGGAGATAGATTATTTGTTTTGGGGATTTTGTTTAGTTTCTACAGGAATTTTAAGATTTCTTCGACGAAATTAGGGCTGTGTTTAACATGAGCGATAAGCAACCGATTAAGTTAGACGACGAACAAATTGCTGAGCTGAGGGAAATCTTCCGATCGTTCGATCGGAATAACGACGGGAGTTTGACACAACTCGAACTCGGATCGCTCTTACGATCACTTGGTTTAAAGCCGAGTCCAGATCAGCTTGAGAGTTTGATAATGAAGGCCGATACGAACAGCAATGGATTAGTAGAATTTTCGGAGTTCGTAGCTTTGGTGGAGCCGGAGCTGGTATCGGCGAAGTGCCCTTACACAGAGGATCAATTGAGGCAGTTGTTTAGGATGTTTGATAGAGATGGGAATGGGTTTATCACTGCAGCCGAGTTGGCTCACTCCATGGCCAAACTCGGCCACGCCCTCACGGCGGAGGAGCTCACCGGAATGATCAGGGAAGCCGATACCGACGGCGATGGCAGAATCAATTTTCAGGAGTTCTCTCAGGCTATTACTTCTGCTGCATTTGATAATTCCTGGGCTTGATTACTTTTCTGGTAAATCTCTCTTTCTCCCTCTCTCATTGGAACATTTTCTGTGTTCTTTGTGATCATAAGGCATTTCTGAAATCAAATTTTGGGTTCATATCCTTAGTTACCCATCAAATCTTATCAATCAATCATGAACTCCTTCATTAAATCTAGAAAAATCAAACTAGAAAATACAGCTCAAACGAACTCGAGTATACAAACATCAAGGCTTAGGAGTACTTACTTTTCTTAACATTCTAGCAAGTGTTTTTGTTTACTTGAGATTGTTCTTGTCAAATTCTTCATGGTGCTTTTTTTGGATGGTGGGATATTGAGGATGTGGATTCACAATGTCCTCTCAGGGTCGATGAACACAAGCTATGCTGCTCAGTTTTCTGCAGAAGTCGCCTTATTATTTACACACATAATAAAGGGGCACAACCTTGGGGAAGAAGATCATAGGATTTCCATTCTCCCTTTCCCTCCCATCATTCCACCTACAAAAGCATACCCCTTTGTGTTATGTTCATTTACTTTATAATAGAGAGGATTCTTGAATCTATGACTTCTTAAAGAAAGTAGGGTTGCTTACCCGCTAAGACAGGTGGACCGAGCGACGGGTTATTAGCTCTATGTTAAGACAGGGATTGACTACATATAAACATATGGATTCTTGTATCTATGGATTGATTACAACCGCCATGACAGGGATTTTTGAATACATGTATTCTCGAATATTACGTGTTAGCTCTATGTTGTCCCTCCCCGATCTATTACTTTTGAAATCGAAGAGTAAGGCTTATTTGATTAATGTATGTTTGATCATCTATCCACTTTTGTAAAATGGTCATTGTGAAAAATGTTGTTGTATACAAACCTCTGCCAACAATTTGAGCATGGAAAACTAAGGTGTGTGCTTGTAAATCTTTCTGCAGTGGTTGAAAAACAAACAGCAAATTGGTATGTTTGGAGGGAAAACTGCGGTACCAACATGATGGAGATGTTATGAAGAAACCGAAAATGGTAATTTTGGGTTAAGTTTGAATGTTTATTTGCTTGAAAGAAAGACAGCGTTTAAGCTGTGTTAGGTTTCAAATTTTTGGTTGCTTATAAAGTTGGAGTCCAAACCAAACACTGCTGGGGTTTTTTGTGGAGGATTTTTGTTCCAATTCCAGTTTTCAATATGGCATGGTGGTAGATTCCCAACACACAATTTTTGATCTTCGAACATTTTGAAATCTCTGTTATTTGATGATTAAGCTTATGATTGTTCAAGTGTTTGATGATTAAGCTTATGATTGTTCAAGTGTTTTTGAGGAAAGCTTATGATTGTTCAAGTGTTTGATGATTAAGCTTATGATTGTTCAAGTGTTTTCAAGGAAAGAACGAGGCGATGAGTTTGAGTTTGAGTTTTTTGCTTGTCTAGAGACGAGAGATGCCTAAAAGATGTGCTAATTTAACAAAATCCTTGTAAATAGAGGAAAAAAATGTATGATTGAGCATGAAATATGTTTCTAGTTCATAAATAACTTCAAGAGAGAATGAAGGAAGGAGATGGAGAAATAAATGGTAATAATTTCAATTGAAGTAAAATGAATCTTATACTGAAAAACAAGATTTTTGACCAATCAATTAACAAAAAAACAAACCATAATGGTTCGAAAATCATCGAGGCAGCACATTTTTGAAGTAAACTATCAAAAATACAGACAATACTGAACTCTATCCTCATGCCTTCTTCTTTTTGGACTTGAGCATCACTATTCCTACAAATATGGCTAATAAGCACAGAAGAACCACACCAGCAAATACAGGTATCAAGATGGCATATTCTTGTGGTAAGAAATAGTTGTGGATGAAGTGATCACTATCAACAAATGGCTGCCATTTAACAAAACAAAATACATTGGTTGATAACAACCACGAACATGATCGAGTTTACTAAATGAGATCAAATTTTGGCAGAATATGTATGAACATGGAAGATAAGCTTACCAGGATAATGACCCAGAAAGTATAGTAAGTGAATATCGACAAGCTAGTTAGCGATAACAAAAATCCAACCGTCTTGTCTGCTAACTCCATTTTGGTGCTATTACTTCCTGTGATTATCATATAATTCGCATCAGTATCGAGTATTTATTTATAAGCATTTAGTACCACATGCTTAATAACAAATTTACTAGAGAATTGGTTGAACACTCTTGAAAATACTTTAAACTGCTTCTCGATTAATTATTGGTGCCTAAAACACTCTATTAGTGTTTCCTCATATGCTATTAATTATTTGTGCCTGAAACACTCTATTAGTGTTTCCTCATAAAGCATATGAGGAAACACAATACATTACTTCCAAACATAAAAACTAGGAATAGAAAGTGTTACATAGCCACTACGTACTGCCAAACATAGCATAAATATAGAGATTACTGTGTACCAAACTTCTGTGCTAAACCCTAAACAAAAAGTGTGTTATCGCATATTGCAGTGCTTTGGCTTGGCATGTTATATAAGAATTCAGTCTGACTACTAGACAGAGTTCACGACAAGAGGAAACCTTAACCTTATTAGTAATATTTGCTAATTCCACCAAAAAGTTTTCATATATTTTCATAGATGATTAATCTTGACAAGTCATTGTAAATGCACCAATTGGATATTCAAATACCATCTCTCACTCATTTAAACTAGATTGTTGAATAACTATTCGTGATTCATTTTGATCTTGTGCACGGATATTAATACAACCTTCCCTTTTATTGAGAAAAAGGAAGATTATGGGATTGGTATGACCTTTTAAAAAAAATAATGATATATGATCAACCTAATCCATAATAATACAATTATAGATATACGTGCATTCTTGTGCTGATCTGTACAAATAATTAATCAACCAGAACTAACTCCATCAACCTCACAAGACGGGATGCACATCTGGATGTTGTTCAGACAACATTAAACAGCTAGAAATTTCTGCTTGACCTTTGGTCCAAAGTTTCATATCGCTTTTGTGTGTTCGTTTATTTTTCTCAACGGAAGTGATTTTTCAATTAAGAAAAAGAAGAAGAAAAGTTCCATATTGAACAAACTAAGAGGAACACCATGTGAACAATTCAAAACCATGCGTTTGAACTAGATTATCATTGATTCTCACAGTTGCATTCATATAAGTGAAAAGTAGGAAATGCACTGGGATGACAAGCAATTCATAATCTTTAGAACACAAATCAAGCTTCAAGGGAATAAGAGACAAAAAAAAAAAAAAGAAACCTAGAGCAAAAGTTTCATAACTTTCCAAGAAAGTTCTGATTTTAATACAACATCCCAGGTGTGAAAATCAAATTTCAAAATTTGCAAAACAGGACCATAAATGCACTTCCACTGGCATGGGTGACCTGAAATGGATCCCAGAAGACTTGAGATCAGTACATTGGGACCATAGATACCCAGAAAATATGTTTTAGACATGAAGATGGGTTTTGATTTTTATAAATGTGAGAGAAAGGCATGTACAAGTTCTATAATTGAAAAAGGAAGACGAAGGAACTATTGGCATTCAAGGGGAAATTGCAAACAAGAAGAAAAATCTAAAATCTTAAGAGGTAGAAGAGAGGGGTAACAATAGAGTCCTTTTTGTTCTGCCAAGTTATATTCATGGAGACTTCAAAACATAACAAAACAAAGGGACTGTTTCATTATCTGATATTTGAATTTGAAATAAAACTGTAGATTCAAGGCTATGTTAGGATTTTAGGTATCTGTCACCATTTAACAACCTTGATCATAGTTACTAAATAATGAAGGAAAAACATTCCATAGCCAATATCATCTGTGTCTCAGAAACAACTACTTAATTCTAGAACCAAATGAACATTGCATATGATGCCATGAAGCAATCAAATCACAAAGAAACAGTAACAATCTTTATTACCAAAACCTAAACGTTTTCAGTTCTTGCCTTTTCTATTCTCATTTCTGGGATTTTTGTCACCAATTGGTTTATAGTCACATAATTTTAGTTTACACACACCAACAACCAATCCTGTTTAACCTACAATACTTGTTTATAATAAGAAATGTGAAATAATTGAAGCTAATACTGCTGAAGACATAGTAAACAGACTCAGCAAATATGGATCAAGCTAATCACAGTATCATCTTATAAATTGAAATCAATTCATGTAAAGACAGAACAATAATTGCAGACTTCATATTTTTCAAATGGAATCAACGAATTCGCCCAGTAAAAATCATAACAGAGATCAAATATCGCCGAAATTTTTGCAGCCAGAGATAATCGATGTGTTACCAGATAGAGTGGTATAGAACTCGTACCTGATTCGTCGTCGTCGCCGGAATTCTGGGTGATTGATCGAACGATGAACGTAATCGGAGGTGAAAATATTGGAAGGATTAAGGAATGCGGCAAGAATCTGGAAGGGTTTTTCCGAAGAATGAGCCAATTTGGAAGGCGAAATTTGATTTCTAATCCATATGGGAAAATGAAGAAGCTTGGGCTTTGTTTAGTTAGCCCTCACAGGATATAAAATTACGCTTATGTCCTCGTTATTATTATTATTATTTTAATAAGAGAAATTATTTTTAATAACAATTGTAAATGGTTGGATCAATATTTATTTAATTATTCTTTTTTACACATGCCACGTGGATGTACGTAAATCTCCTTTTTAACGTTAAAATTTTAATGATGTTATAATTTTAAATTTGAGGGGTAAAACAGTAAATTCATCCTCAAACAGAGTCATTTTGCCAACACGGCTCAAACTATCCACATGGATTAACTATGCTTCGATTCATATTGGCTTAGTCCAAAGTAGACACTATACATGTAAAATGTGCTCGGATATTCCCCCGCCCCCCATAGGACCCTTTTGCTTTCTTTATTACTTATCTCACGTGTTCAGTCTTAACGTCACGTCCCATGCCAAAATAACATTTTTTAGAACTATAAAAGTTGAAAACGTTGAAGGTTCTTAATAGGCCAACCCTAACTATGCACGTTGCCCTTATGTACATTTTAAAGATTTTAAAGATGTTTAATCATATGTTCTTATGTCATTACCATTCGTAACTTCATAATAATCTGACACTTGCGAGGCTAAAACTGTATCAAAATGAAACTTTGTCTCGCCCTAGAGTAAAATTAGATCATAAAATTTCTTATGTACTAACCAACTTTATGTTCGTTAAACTCGATTAAGTTATCACGTGAATAGATTTCGTTCTAATAAATTATAAAAACCAAAGAAAACCAAATTTATCTGCCAAATCCGAGCAAATCTAAGCATTCAATCGTGATGCTTCAATTTTCATGATGTCTTATGATCTTGTAGAATCCTTAGCCTCAATGAAAAGTGCTTAATATCTTCCCTCATGACATGGTAGAATCAATCTGGGGCTAAGAGACGTTGATTTACCGATGTCAGTAGTTCAAGTCGGCGAATTGTTTTACTTTTTGGCATACTTCGATGACTTTATCAAGGCATCCTCCTCTTAGGTATTTTGACATTGTTTACCCTATGACAGATATCATCGGTTCGAGTATGTGGGTTAGTTTACTTTTAGGCATGCTTCGTTGACCCATCATGTCATCCTCCTCTTAAGTACTTCGACATCGTTTATCCTATGGTAGATGTCAACAGTTTGAGCCGGTGGGTTGATTTTCTTTTAGCCATGCTTCGTTGATCCATCATGTCATATTCCTCTTGGGTACTTGTAACGACATATTCAAGTATAATCATAAAAGGATCCTTCTCAAACGAACCAATTAGATACAAAATTTAGAAAATCTCGACTAAACAATATTTAAAAAGTTTAAAAAATTATTAGACGAACATAGTTTTGTAAAAGAAAATTGGAAGCACATAACACAAATAAATCTCTGGAACTGCAAAAACTAGCCCAGAACAGCACTGATACATAGATAGCAATGATAGAAAGAGCAGAATTTGTTTTTGAATATGGAAAAATCTGCTGTTTTTAAATCATCCTGTCAAATGAAGATATCTTAAGCAATCGAAGTCCGGCTACTAATTGAGCAACAAATCTATTCTATATTTTTTCACCCTAAAATATAACCAACCATGATATGCCAGAAGTGAAGGGGAAGTACACATTACAACTACATGAACTTTCAGACATAGATATCAACAAACATGACAACAATTCAGAGAATCAGACCTTGAGCGGGTTCGGGCTTGGGACGTTGTTGAGGCTCAGGGGGTGCAGATGCTGCTGCTGCTGCTGCTGCTCCTCCTTTAGGGGATTCCGAGAGATGAACCTGAGCAAAATCTTCGACCATCTTCTTTTTCTGTTCTTCTTCCGACTCCTCGACTTTCTCTTTTGTTTTCTGACCAACCTCTCCAGCTGCCTTGGCTACCTTACTGAAAGCGCCAGTAACCCAGCTAGTCCCGGTCAATATGTATCGGTTTTTCATAATGGCAGACCCAGCAGTGCTAACTTTTTCCTCTGCAACTGCAAATGCTGATTTAGTCTTCTCCGAAACCTGAAACTTCTGGTCGACTTCCCGAACTTTGTCGCTCACCAACGATGTACCAGCACTAATTTTCTCAGTGAACCCAATTTTCTTATCAAATGTAGCAACTTTGGCTGAGGCCGTGGAAGATAATTGATGTTTCTCATCAAATGCCTTTGCGGAGTTGACTGCATCTTTACCCAATATAAAGCCCTTGGCAAGCATGCCGCTAACCACATCCTCGGCTTTCCGAAAGGCGGATTCAGCAGTACCAGGTTCTTTAACTCCCGGGGCCTACAACAATCAAGACAATAAACTGATCACTAAGAGAACATATGAAGTGACAAGCAGGCTTACACACAGCAGCCCAAAAAAGGAACAACGCTCCCAAGAATCTTACAGGTGGTGCCGCGGTAGCTTCTGGAGGGAGCTCATATTCAGGACACAGAGTGATGTTGACAGAAAGATCCACTATAGTTGCTCCCTGACAAGAAGTTGAACCCATTAATCTAAGAAGCTCAGGCAATTCTTATGGCAGGGTGTCATTAGTCAATTCATTATAACAAATTTAAAATGTACTGAACAAAAAAATCAAGACAAAATACATCTCAAGGAAAAGGACAAGGGAAAATTTTAATACACATAGAACAAACTTCCAGCTAAGATCTACCTTAAACTCTCAACAACAGAAGAGCAACCAAGCCAAAATTTGATCTCCAGCTGTTAGCATCAGCGTTATGTCCCTTACACCACTTAACTCGTTAAGGGGCAAATGCTCCCTCAGATCATATATCATGAAATGGCAACACGATCCACCTAATACGGAGGCTAGCCTCTTATAATTCATTTATAGGTGGGAACCGTTGCAGATTTACGAAGGTAGATCGGATGTAAGGTGTAGGTAAAGATAAAGAGAGTAGAAGAAGGGATGTAAAGGCCCTTACTAATCTATTCCTAGTATAACGTCGAAGGGTAAAGCATCATCGTCTCCCTAGACAAGGCTCAGCCACTAATAACACCCAAGAACACCACCATTTTTAACATTTAACGATCATATTGCCAACCATACTTCAACATTGACAAATAGTTCCACTATTAATCGAATCGACGAGAGTAATATCTTAAATGCCAATGGGGTATAAGACTTTTATAATTACTATTTAACCATAGATATTGTCAACAAAGTGAACTTACAGACAGAAGAACAGCAGTCTCAGCTCCTTGTACATCCTTAAATGTCACATAAGCAATTTGAGACCGTTCACTTTCACTGCACAGGAACACTTAGCGTTTGCATAAAATTGAATGAACTGAATATATATCATAAACTGGAATTAAAAATCGTACACAAACCTCTGCATTTCCAGATATTCAATGTCGCCAGAAAAGGAAAAAAACTCCATGATATCTCGTTCAGATGCTCCCAAGGAGACATTGCTGACTTTAACAGTCCTAACCTGCATACAGAACAAAATAGTTGCATTTATATGCAAAATACAGATCAAGAAGTCTCTCACTATCTCCAGAATGATGCACAAATTCATTTCTACTACTGAATCGTGATGCACAAATCAACTATGGCCAGAAAAAAATAAATGAAAATCTCAATGGTGCAGCGAAGAAAAGGATGGCAATCAACAAGCCAACCAGCAATTATGATCTAAGGGCGCGAAGTATTAATTACAAGCATCACTAATTTGGAATTGATGCTTCTTTTGCAGCTCCAGATTCAGTAGGAGGAACAGATATGGCACGAACTCATAATCAATCAGAACATAGAAATGGACCGATTTGCTTAAACATTAATCTCGATTCTCGACTTACCGGTTGGGAAAATCTCAACCAAACACAAAACCTCCAAATAAGAAAGTCAAACGGAAAAGTAAACCACAAGAGATCTAATCCCTTCGCCGCACATTGCACTGATTCGTTATATCCCCGATGAGAAACTACAAACTACGGCTCCAAACCTAAACCAACGAAATCTTTCCCTAACCATTTCCAACTCCCAATCCCAATCCCAATCCCAATCTTCAAACACAACGAAAAGAGAGGAAAATTCACGAAGTACTAACCGACATCGCTGGAAATGACTAAGATAAAACCGCCGGAACGGAGACAGAATCAACCGACGATCTCCGGAACCCGGAATCCTATACGAATTGAACCGGAAAATTTGATTCTGAATTTGGGATTTTCTCACAGTGCGCGCCCCAAGTCTTCGTCGCCTCTAATGAAAGAAAAATCGCTACACACGCAGAAACAAGGCTCCGTTTTAATGGATATTTATAGTATCGAGATATTTTGTATTAGGGGACGTGTACTACACGCGCCATTACGCGAGTTAAAGTACCGTTGTGGATTCGATACGGAGCGTTAACGAAACGGAGGAATTTCCATCACGGGACGGCCTTTTGCACGGAAACCGTGACGGGCAACGTTGCAACTTACAAGTTGTCTTCCACCACATTGTGAGATTGCCAAATCAGAATTTAATTATTTTTTTAAGGTTAAAATAACATTTAAATATTTATATTATAGATTTTATTATATTTTTAAATTATAGAGCCGAGTTAAATTAAAAAAAATATTATGGACTAACTCAAAATTCAGTTACTTGAGTTGGCAGCCCGAACAATACAGATAGAGTTCACAACATAGGTTGGATTGCCCTACTGTCTTTATATTATTAAAAAAAATTATCAGATAATATGAATAACAATACTATCTCTGATGTTTTAGTTCGCAGTATTGTGCATAATCTGTGTAAAAGCTGTACAATAGTATGAATAACCGTACTATCTCTGATAAAACACTCTTTGATATTCTTGTTTTGGTTCGCAGTATTGTGCAATAGTCTAATAGCTCATACCATCATCGACAACTAAAAAAATAAGAATTACCATTATGGGGTATACAAGAATCAAGACCGAGATGTACTAATTCCACACGTTTCATAACAAAAATGTGCACCACAGCCAACCACGACAGGGGCGTCATCCTTTGAGTGCTCTTAATCATTGGACATCGACGAAAATGTGGTTCTTTTGTGTCTAGTGCAAGAATGACGATGATGGCAATTGATCGATAGACAGAGAAGACAGTGACATTTGAGGTGCTGTGTCGGGGATGGAAGCGAGCGAGAAAAAACTCGAGAGAGAGATAGAGATAGAAAGAGATAATAGCTGCTACACTTTTATTATAAAGTGTATTGTAAGTAAAAATAATTTTTAAAATAAATATAATTCACTATAATTTGAGTTTAAAATACTATTTTCTTATAAAAATTTATTTTATTGATTTTAAATAAAAAAAATTAAATTGAATTTTTTAAAAATAATAACAAATTAATTTTTTAATCAATAGAGATTAACTTGAATTATTTTTATTTCACATGTTATTTATTCCATGAATATAATTATTATTTTAATGTAATTAACTTAATTATTATTTTAAAAAATTATAAACTTGGGTTAATTGAATTTTAAAATAAATTTATTAATTAGTTTCAAATAATAAATTATTATTTCAATAATAACACATGTTTGTTTAACCTACACATTATTTATTTTAATTAATTAAATTATAAATGAAATTAAATTTAAAAACATTATTTATTTATTTATTATGGTTTAGGCCAATATTTTATTCACATGTTTTATAATTAAAATTACTTAATCTTATAGTATCTCCGGTGAAATATAAATAAAATTATTATAATTGGAATTAAAATATTTTATGAAAAGTAATTTTAATTTTAATTTTTATAATAATAAAAATAATTAAATATTAAAATCTCCTCGTTTTTCTCGGGGAATTTCAGAGGGATCTTAGCCATACACGTGTCGAGAATAAGGGGATCATTATGTTGATCGTCACAGCGTAACAGAACTCTTACACCTCATTATTTGCTTTCTCTCTCCTCCATCGCCATCATCATCATCATCATCTTCATCGATTCTCTCTCTAAAAGGTTGAATTCCTCTCGCATTCTCATTGCGAATTCCTCATAGGCCAATCTTCCATTGCCCTAATTCGCCCCTTTTCCCCAATTTGATTTGAGGATTGCTCTGATCCTCGTCCACAGGAACGACGCCTTCATCTTGGTCCCGGATCCTTTTTTCCAGGGGAGAATTTGTTCTTCTTGAATTTTGGTTTGATCTCTCGTTCTCTCTGTTTCTCTCTGTTTCTCTCTCTGGTTTTCTCTCTTTGGAAAAGTTGGGATCTCGGCGACATGAGCTTTCAAGATATCGAGGCTGGTCGTCCGTTTGCTTCTTCGAGGAGAGACCTCGTCAATGGCAAACAAGATCCCACGCAAGCCGTTGCCTCGGGTATTTTTCAGATTAATACTGCCGTCGCTACGTTTCAGAGGCTTGTTAACACCTTGGGAACGCCGAAGGATACTCCCGAGCTACGCGAGAAGCTGTGAGTTGTGTAATTGTTTTCATTTTTTTTTTTTTAATTTTCTGTTAGGTTTCCTTAATTTTATGAGTTGTTGATGTTATCTTTGCCATTTCGTATGGATTGTTGCATTTTTGGCAATTTTCGTCTGTTTTAAGAATTTTGGGTTTCTGTTGAGTTTTGTCTTGTACGTTATCCTTGGCGTTTGTTCTCCCCTGGTGGAGGGATTCTCTATGAAACAAAAGAATACCGAGCGTGGAAAAGATCTGCATGGGGGATACCCATTTTTTTGGAATAGCGCCATAACATCCTTAGCGAACGGGTATCTTAGTCTTAAATTTCTTCGCCATGAAGTTTCTAGAGCTTTTAGTTTTTGCCTCTCAGTTTTGTGTAGCCTGAGCCATTTGATATACCAATGGGTCCACTCGCTTGGAGTTTCCATGTATGGCTATTCCATTTGCTTCGTCATATTTGATTTGGGTTTCTTCAATTTTTTTAGATAAGAAACAAAACTCTACTCTGCATAGGGGCTGGGATTGAGGGAACCTGGCTCAAACGAACTACAAAAGAAGGAGTTCTCTTTATCTTGACCACCCAAAATTATTGCCATAGATGCATTGACTCACAGATTCTTAATTTTGCTTCTCGCCAATTGGAGATATCTTTGAAATTTTTTGGTTCCTCTTTGCTAAATCTTCCATAAAGTAGCCGCCGGAGAGCTAACCTACACATCTTAGCCCTTTCTCTTAAGAATTTGACTGACAAGGAAGTTGTTTGATATCTTCATTAGTACTCCTGGGGAAATACTACTTGGCTTAAAAGGTCTCCAGAAATTTTCCCCACATTTGGTAGCTATAGAGAAAAAAGAACTGATAACTGTCTTCATGGTTGCTTTTGTAAAGACCATGCCTGTACAACTAATAAATGTGTAGGTGTCTTGTATGAATAGCATCAGTAGTATTCGGCCTTGTAAAATAATAAAAATAAATCGCTCCCGTGTTCCTCTTGTTCCAATTAATCTCTGTTAACATGATATACATAGATCATTTGTAGCATTTCTAAAGTAGTATGAGGATTATGATATTTCCACTAGCTTACACATATACATCTTTCCCATCAATATTCAGTTCAGATGGATAAATTACAAAATACCTAGGATCTCTAGTAATTTCATCATTGAAGTTTTTGTGCTCTTTTAATACAATTGTCAGTATGATGGGTTGTGCTCATGTATTGTCGTAACTTCTATAGTTTTAATTTGAAATAACTACAGGCCTTTTCAACTGACATTTCATTGATCCTCATTGAGTAGTTAAACTTACCTTGTCAATTATCATAGAGACACTACTATAGTCTACATTTCCATGTTAATCTTTGTTCCCATCGGAAAATGTTTTAATACTTTGTTGACATCTTGCAGGCACAAGACCAGGTTACATATTGGACAGTTGGTTAAAGACACCTCTGCTAAACTTAAACAAGCCAGTGAAATAGATCATCACGCCGGAGTTAACGTAAGACTTTTTTTCTAAACACCCACCTCTCTCTCCAGAAGTCCCCCCCTGGCAGTGATAAAATGTTAAGCTAGGATGCCAATTCCTACTTTCATAGCAAGAACAAAATATTCCTATATTGTAGTAGAGAATTGGAATAAGTTTTAATCTGATCCATCATCGATGATAGAGTATGACTGTAAGTTAGGACGTTTTATATTAGTACCTACATTAGTAACTTGAGAATTATCCGTCTCCTACTTTCTCAGACGATGTGATAATTCTGCAGGCCAGCAAGAAAATTGCAGATGCTAAGCTTGCAAAAGATTTTCAAGCAGTGTTGAAAGAATTTCAGAAGGCTCAACGACTTGCAGCTGAGAGGGAAACAGCATATACACCGTTTGTTCCCCAGGCAGTTCTACCTTCTAGGTATGTCAGGTTCATTATAACCATATGTACTTTTTTTGTTCTCTTTTTCCTGAAAAAGAGATGAAAGAGGAATATAATTCCGTTTCATCAGAAGGAGAGAGATATGGAAAAGAGGCAAGCTATTCGCCCAAAGAAACATGTTGGGTTGTTCCTTCTGATATAAGTTATTTGCTTGGAGTGTTTGTTGATTACTGACTACCTTGGATTTACTTGAGAATATTATTTACTCTTGGATTTGATTTGATTTGAACACATTAGTATGACTATTAACATTGTAATGCAATGTGGTTTGGTTGAACCTATTTACAGCTACACAGCCGGTGAGTCAGATGCAAGCTCAGAAAATAATCTTGAACAGCGTGCCCTCCTTGTGGAATCCAGGAGGTAACAGTTTTTTCTCTGCATTTTGTTGCTCGGTGATTGATTGTTGGGTTATGCAGTTGAATTTATGTTTCAAATACTCTGCACTATTTACTGATGAAATGTTGGGCCCATGTATGCAAGAACATCATTTCATATAAAAACGTAGTGCTAAAAACTCTTTAAATGAGTTTAAGTCTTTTCTTTAGGGGGTTTCTCTTTGGTAGTTGTGTTATTTTCTTGCAAAAAACAAAGTCCTGAATAAATCAGGTTAAAGATGAGAAAATCATTTGGTAGATTTGAGCAGTTAGAAGCTAATAACAGGAAGTGAAATTATTATGTCATTTTCCCTTTCTTTTAGTTGTTTCTTTTTTCTTGCTTAACAAATAGTGTGATTATTTGATTTGAAAAATGCTATAGTTATTTGATACTACCAGAATTAATAACCGAGGAATAGAAACTCTCTCCTTTCATATGGTGAATCCTAAGGCCTATCTAGGTTTCGTAGAATGCGCTGTCATGCATATATTTTCTGCCATGCTATATTCAGTGTTTTCCTAAAATTTGATGCTCCCTCTTCCCCAGTGTGCAACTTAATTATGATAAGGCAGGCGCATGCGTAGTTTATTACTTAATTGAATGGTTTGTGCAGACAAGAGGTCTTGCTGCTGGACAATGAAATTGCCTTCAATGAGGCAATAATTGAGGAAAGAGAACAAGGTATTCATGAAATCCAGCAGCAAATTGGAGAGGTCAATGAAATTTTCAAAGATCTTGCTGTTCTAGTTCATGAACAGGGAGCCATGATTGGTAAGGAACTTGAGTTTATAAAGTTGCAGTTGTGTGTGTAGCTCAAGTTATTCATGTATATATCTCCATGTTGTAGATGATATTGGATCCAACATTGAGAGTTCCCACGCTGCAACATCACAGGGAACAACTCAGCTTGTCAAAGCTTCAAAGACACAAAGATCAAATTCATCTCTGGTGAGCCCTTACGTTTTCTTATATTCTTCAGTATTCCTTTTTTTTTTTTTCATATCAATTAAACCATCAGTTGCAACAGGTTATTTGCTATTCTTCACTTTGCACTTTCACGATAGTACAAAGTCCTTATTTAATTCTTATGTTTGTATTTTGAGGCTAGAGTCTCAAACTTATAGTAGGAGGGTAGAGATAGTGAGGAGTGACATCGTTCGTCGGTTCTCATTGCATTTCGAGCCTTTAGAAGTCAGTTGAAGCCGTGTTTAGTTTATCAAAGTAACATTTGGATGCCTAACATCCATGATTCATGCATGTTTATTAAATAATTGAATGCTGAACTTGTTTTTTCCTTCTCATTCTTGTTATAATTGAGCAAGTGAGATCACTGTGTTAATCAACTAAGGGTGCCCCCTTTATACCCAAATAGATGTGCACTGCTGTATGCACTGTGGTGGTATTTGTGCTTTCATGGTCAAATTTTCACAACTAAAAACCACAAACATGTAACTCTGTGTTTCATGTGGTGTTCTTACATCTAATTCGTTGTATTTTTTATTCTTAATTTGATTGACAGGCTTGCTTGCTTTTGGTGATATTTGGTATAATCCTTCTCATTGTGATCATAATAGTTGTTGCTTAAATGAAAGAACTTGCATTGACTAAACAAACTTGCTGCTGCTATGGTGTGGCAAGATCAATCTTCCTGTTAGTTTCTTTTGATAAGCTTACGTTGTCGTGGATCCTGCCTTCTGGGAAAGGGTTGTGAAGGGGGGGCTCGATGTACACTTGTCGATCTGCCATTGGTATACTGTTTGCTACTGTCAGTTCGACCATCCTCTTCTATTTGGAAATGCTATAACCTTTTTGTGTGAAGGTGTGCAACCTACCCGTTTGTTCCTTGTTCTTTTAACCATTCAATTATATTGATAAATTATTTTTCTTCTCTCTCTCTTTTCTCCTCTGTACTGTTGCACACAAACCATTT
Organism: Cucurbita pepo subsp. pepo; assembly: GCF_057944985.1. Classification (NCBI taxonomy): domain Eukaryota; kingdom Viridiplantae; phylum Streptophyta; class Magnoliopsida; order Cucurbitales; family Cucurbitaceae; genus Cucurbita; species Cucurbita pepo. Next base: position 9,773,304 of record NC_141805.1, on the reverse strand, counting down.
ACCCCAACTGTATCTTGGTTGGCGAAATGCAAGGAAGAGAGACAGCGCTCTCTTTCTCTCACATTCTAGGGTTGAGATATTATGGCTTTTGTACTAAAATAAATGGGTTTGTAGTCTTGTTCGTGTTTTCTGGATTGGTTTCTGTACTCGACGTAGTGACTGAATCGTAGAAACTTTCCCTGCTGTTCTTATGTTGGGCAAAGAGGAGCCTTTCCATATGATGGTTAATTTTATTTCATCTGAAAAATCTGGGGCTGGTTGAAAAATGTACTCGAATGGACGTAGAGACTATGACGAGTTTTGCAGTTATGAAATCGAATTATTTGGTGCTGGAAATGAAGGCTTTCTTATTACTTGTTGGGATCTCATAGAAATCAAATTAGCAAAATTTTACTATTAAAGATTCTCGTCAAGACTAAGGGCAAGCCTACAAAAGAAGAGATGACTTACAAGTTTGAACAAAGGCGAAGTTTTATGAAATCCATAAGTTCATGGCTTAAGAATTATAATATGCCATTGTCTAAGAAACTACATAATTTTAATTTGCGAGTAATCTATAGTCATAGTAACTCACATATCACCAATCACCAATACTACATTGTTGCACACAATCGATACCACTAAGAACTTGTCACAATCGTACTTTTAATGGCAGCAAACTTGCAATTGTGCGATACTCACTTTCCAACCACAAGTGAGTTAAGCCAATTCATTCTTGCATTGCGTGCGATACTCACTTTCCAACCACAAGTGAGTTAAGCCAATTCATTCTTGCATTGCCTTCGGCCAAGCGACGTATGCTCGAGCCTCTAGCAGTTTTAAGAGAAGATTTTAGATAGAGGGCAGAAAGAGATTTTCGAAAGAGACGTTATATAAGCAAGCAAGAGAAATAACAAGGCTTAAAATATAAAATCTTGGGTAGGAAGACTTAAAATTTTAAAACGAATATTCTAAACTTCAAAATCCTGGTTATATCGTAACTTAAAATTTTAAAAATAATATTCTAAACTAGTTCAAAAACATGGTTAAAGCGTAACTTAAAAAGCTTTTAAAATAATATTCTAAACTCCAAAAATAATGAACCTCCATAGATCCAAGCCAAGAATTTATATCCTAATAAAATAAGTCAATCTAAAGCTTGGAACATATAAATACAATCTTGTCATTAACAACTTTGTTTAAAAATATGATTCTTTGTCAAAAAAATATGGATTCAAATGGCCAAATACAAAAAAAGACCAGCCTACACTAAACCAAACCAAACAAAAATTGTTCAATCTCACAATATTTTGACCGTAGCAACTTCGAATCAATTCAATCAGCCATGCCATTCTGTAATGATTCTCTTGTTTAGTATCTTATATCAGTCCAATCTATATGGTCATTCCTAAGTCGAGCCGAACGAACCTGTTTACACGCACCCTTCTAGATTACATGGAAAGCTAAAATGTACTGCGAATATTATTTAATAGCAGAGTCAGCTCTTCCTATAATACTGAGAACAACTGAATTCTCCATCCATACGTAAGTACAATTAGCATCCAAAATAAACCAACCCTGTAATCTCCTTACCTTTCTATTTCCATGGCTTGTAATTCAAGAAGCTAAACTTAAAGCTCATTAGACGACGAAAAGGATGTACCTACGAACATTACCGTGTGTAGTATTAACAGACCTCCATGATTCTAAGGGTATCCGTCCACAGCTACCGAAGCGAAACCTGTGAAAAAGGAGCAGAGCCAACACTAAAATATGGATCAGAAGCACAATATCATCATTATGTATAGCAAGTAGATAAGATTATCATCGGTTTACCTTAATCGACTCTAGAACCTACTTTACATTTGACGATCAAGCTCAAACCCTTTTAATTTCTGAAGTGAGAAGGTCCATCTGTTCCGTAAGTTTATCCACATGTTTAGATTTGTCCCACATGTTTTCTAATGGCTGCATTTCGTTTGTCTTCGGTAGTCCTCCAGTCAAAAAGTCAACCTCTTCCTCCTGGCATGGGCTATGCACAAGAAGATCATTCCAGAAGTTGGAATTGTCTAGTAAGGCATCGATATCAGGATCGGGGGATATGCTATCAATTTCAATGGGAATATTGGCTGCTTCCAACAAACTCAGACCTGAAAATGCACCATTCCCAGTCTCAGCTGCCCTATAATCTGCTTCAGGAGCATCAATAATGTTCTCAGACACCATTTCAGATATTTGGGAAAGCTCAGACATGATTACATCTGTCTCTGAAACTGGCAAGGAAGAAGCTTCCCGAGCCCCTGGACCGCGCACAGCATTAACAGAAAAAGGAGTAGTTGAAACCTTGTCAGAAGTTGTGGCTTGGGGCGACGAGTGAATTTCTGAAATGGCAGTTGAGGGGCCATGAGAAGCAATACCCGAAGCGGCTGAATTAAAAGAAGACGCCCCTGAGGTCGGAGGTACCTCTTGAAGAGTCACACCTGATACAGAAGTAGAAGAGTTCCCGTTGTCCATTGCTGCACACGACGATGGCAAACCATCACTGATTAGAAAACTGTCGGTATTGTGGTTCAAAGGTTCCAAATGTGAAGTATCTATTTTCATTATCTGTCTCAGCATAGCTTTTGCTGCCTCGTTCATGAGAGGTTGATACTTGACGATTTGCCCATCAGGAACAGTAGTATGCTCTGACTCGGCAATTCCATCCTGCTTGAGCCTTCGCTTTTTATTAGCTTCACTTATGCGTCGAGTACTTTCGTTTTGCTGCTGCACAAACTGAGCCAAAAAGCCAGGGCTTTGCACGGCCTTTGCAAGGAATGACATCATCTGCTGCTGTCGCTGCTCCATCCCCTGTAGACGCTGTACCATAGTTTGCAGCTGGTTGTCAGTAGTTTGTTGCTGCTGCCTCAATCTCACAAGTTCCTGCATGAGAACATTTTTGTCTCTTTTAAGCCTCTCAACCTCTTCCTCCAAACCGAATTTACCAACTTCCACACAAGCTCCCACTGAGGAACTTTGTCCATGAGACTGCTGTGGTTGTTGCTGACTGTGACCATGGACAGGCCTTCGTCGAGTTATACTCTTAAGCAGGTGTTTATGACCTCTTAAGAAGCCTTCATTAGCAAACTCCCAACGGTCGGGATCAACTTTCCTGAAGCCCTGGTTAAACAATATAAACAACCAGCCAAATACAGTGGAGGAATCAAACAACTAGAAAGGTATGAGTAAGCAAAATGAACGTAAAAGAAAAACAGACCACTGAACATAGATTCACACAATACTGATCTCTGCTTACTCATTGTAACAGTTCAAACCCACTGCTAGCAGATATTGTCCTCTTTCGCTTTTCCCTTTCGAGCTTCCCCTTAAGGTTTTTAAAACGCGTCTGCTAGGGAGAGGTTTTCACACCCTTATAAAGAATGTTTCGTTCTCCTCCCCAACCGATGTGGGATCTCACAATCCACCCCCTTCGGAGTCCAACGTCCTCGCTGACACTCATTCCCTCCTCCAATCGATGTGAGACTCCCCAATCCACCCTTTGGGGCCTAGCTAGCTCTTCGCAAGTGAAGTTTCTTCTAAAACAAAGATGATCCTAAACTAGCTCTTGGGAACATTAGATTTCCAGATAGTCAACAAATATGGCCAAATCATGTCCATAAAAGAAGTCAAGTCTGTTGGGAACATTAGATTTCCAGATAGTCAACAAAGCCTAATAAAGATAGGGCAACAGGTTAAAGAGACAGATGAACGAACATTAGAGAGGATAAACCATTCTTCCCCAAAAGTCAAAATGATGTCTTCTGAATAACATATCCTTGAACCTTGAAATCTTTAATGGGGGAAGACTCTTAAATTAATGTCGACGAGGTAAAGCCCTTAGGAAAGGAGAGGAGAACGATTGCCTTCATTCACTGATGCAACCATACTTAACAAATCCATTTGTTGACTGCAATTTGGAATAAAAACTCAATAACCTTAGCAAACTATAGGTTACTTATTTTTCACTTCCACCACTTGAATCAACCCCATTTAGCTCCATCATCCTATGAAATAAGGCTCAATTTTAATTACAAGGCTATGTTTAGCAATGAGCGGTAAGTTCCTCGCCATCCCAAAAGAGGTCGTCCCAGCATCTTATCTAACTTAACAAGCAACTCGAATAGAGAAAACAATAAATTGGGGCAGTGGAAGGCACAAATTAAACAATACTCCATCAGGCCTCCCTTTACAATATAAGCAAACTTCCACCAGTTCATATATATATCAAATATAACTCTATTTCCTATGTTCTATACTAAGGGAAATTTACGACCTTCTAAGCTTAGAGTTTCAAACCCAGAAAACACGCACCCTAAAAATCAAATTATTGCTAGAAAAATGTCCACACGTTCAAAATGAAAAAGGAAAGACTGCACCTATAGAAAACAAATTGATTCTAAAACATGAAACTTAGACTAGCAATTCCATCCCACGAATTCAATCCACAAATAGCATCCAATTTTACCCACTAAAAACAATGGATTCCAATCTCAATCTAATTACTTCCCAACAAAGCAACCCGCACTCCAACAGATACAACAGAATTGCAGAGATTCAAAACACAAACTAAAGCGATGAAACCAAACCAAATCAAACAATTCTCAATTCAACACAAAACCTCATGATAAGAAATAAAACAAAGCAAACACCATACATAGGTATTGAGCTGCCTAACGAAGCTGGAGAAGTTATTATGCTTGAAATATTTGGGCAAAAGATCCCTAGCGAACTCAGGCGGATTCCACACCACAAAACTATTATTCGTGGAGCTCCAGGACACAACCGCATCAGTAGCCGGGTCGTCCACCATATCATAGGTCTTACTCAGAAACGGCGGAGGCGCGTTGGCATTAGTGATAGGAGGCGGCACCGTAGGATGAGAGCTACCACTTCCAGAGGTTAATCCAGCTTCTCCGCCATTAGCATTCCCGTCCATTTCAGCGTCAACAAAGAGAAGACGAGTAAGAAACAACGCAAAAACAAACACCGAATCGGAAAATTAGGGTTTGGAAATGCAGGAAACGGAAAATTCCATCTCCAGGAGATGAAAACGCTTGAATTGAAGAAGAAATGAGAGGAAATCGGAGGGTTTCAGAGGAGGAGGAGGAGGAAGAAGATCAATTGGCGGATGAGAGAGAAGAAGATAACCAGAGACTGAAAACGAGAGTGGTCGTCGTACGGACGAACAGCGATGCAAAGGAAAAAAGGTGACCGACTTGCCCTATATGGAAATCGAAAGCTATTAAACGACGCCGTCTCGAAATCTTGACCCCCCGACGACGTCGTATCCGTGTTTTGAGCTGCTTGCTTTTTTATTTTTATTTACTTTTTTTAATTTTCGAAGGAATGTCTTTACCATTTTTTATTTCACTTAGATTCTCTAAACATATTTTCTTTTCTTTTTATAATCATTTTTTTTAACATATTTTAAAATATATTTTCGAATTTAATTAGAAAAAAAAAACTTTTATACCAACACGAAATTCTCGATGGCTTAGGTCGGTGACCCGAGCAATTCAAATAAAATTCACAACCCAATTTAATCTTCTATTTAAAAAAAAATTAAAACATTCACTTATTCACTGTACATATTACATTAATAACTAAATTCTCATAAAATTAAAATATTAAATATTTATAAGTCACAACTTATCATTAACATCGGTTACTAACATTAAATATTTTTAATCATTTTACGAGTAGGTAAAAAATGTCAGCCCGAACCGAATTTTTCTATTTAAAAAAAATTCAATCGAACCCAAATCGAAAAAAGAATATTTATTAAATTATTTGGTCATATGAACGCCTCTACTTAGTGTATTTCTTCGTGCTCGACCTATATTTCATATATGAAATTTCTGAAATTAAAAAAATTTAAGGTTAAAAACTTTAAAAGGCTCCCAGATCTTAAAAAAAAAAAGATCTAAACCTTAACAATTGTTTATTGAATTGAAGAACATTGTTGCCGTATGAGCCGCCATGATATTGAGATTTAAATGGCTTATGAAACGACTTGCATTACTATAAATAAATAATTAGCCATTTGATATGAAATAGTGGAAAACTGATGAGATCGTGAGATTTATATGAATAAAAAAATTGTAAAATCTTATTCGATATGAGCTCACACGTGAAATAACTACTTGCATGTATACGAGATGATCTACTAGGGTTGTGCCCTGTACGATATGAACCCACATGCAGAATCACTCTCTGCATGTATATGAGCTGATCTACTAGAGCCGTGCGCCGTAAGATATGAACCCACATGTAACATCACTCTCTACATGTATACGAGATAATCTCTTAGGGTTGTGCTCGGTACGATATGAACCCACATGCAGGATCACTCTCTACATGTATACGAAATGATCTACTAGGGTTGTGCTCGGTACGATATGAACCCACATGTAGAATCACTCTCTACATGTATACGAGATGATCTACTAGGGTCGTGCCTTGTTAGATATGAACCCACATGTAGGATCACACTCTGCATGTATACGAGATGATCTACTAGGGTCGTGCCCGGTACGATATGAACCCACATGCAATATCACTCTCTACATATATATGACATATATGACATGATCTACTAGGGTCGTGCCTAGTACGATATGAACCCATATGCAAGATCACTCTCTACATGTATATGACATGATCTATTGGGGTCGTGCCCAGTACGATATGAACCCACATGCAAGATCACTCTCTATATGTATACGAGATGATCTACTAGGATCGTGCCCGGTACAATAAGCACCCACATACATGATCACTCTCTGCATATATACGAAAAGATCTATTAGGGTCGTGCTCGGTATAATGTGAACCCACATGCAGGATCAGTCTCTACATTTATATGAGATGATCTACTAGAATCGTGCACGAGAGATTATAAGATAACTTCGTACTCATCATTCATATAGAAACTTAAACATTCTTACCCAAATTCTTCTTATTTTATCAAACACATTGAAAACTAGGCAAGCATTTTCATTTTAACGATAAGCTTTGAGATTGTGTTCGTTTAAGGTCAATATCCACCATCATATCCTCCTTCACCACCAACACCACCGTAGCCACTTCCGGCGCCGCCACCACTCCCATATCCACTTCCTTTAGCACCACCACCATAACCACCACCTGACCCACCCCCTCCTCCACTCCCATAGCCAACACCACGGTCTCCTCCTGGACCATATCCAGCTCCACCTCCAGCTCCATATCCTCCACCTCCGCCACTACCATACCCAACTCCATGATCAGCTCCACCGCCATACCCACTCCCTCCACCACCACCGCTACCATAGCCCTTTCCATGTCCACCCAAATCCCCATATCCTACACCACTTCCTCCACCACCACCGCTACCATAGCCTTTCCCATGTCCACCCAAATCCCCATATCCTACACCACTTCCTCCACCACCACCGCTACCATAGCCTTTCCCATGTCCACCCAAATCCCCATATCCTACACCACTTCCTCCACCACCACCACTTCCATATCCACTACCTCCAAGGTCTCCTACACCTGCATAGCCAGAACCACCTCCGCCGCCGCCGCCACTTCCATATCCAGAGCCTCCAAGAGCAGAGCCAGCTCCAGCTCCATATCCTCCACCGGACCCACCACCATATGCACCATAAGGTCCATCATGATGGTCATGATCATACCCTACTCTTGGGTTATGCTGGTATCCATAGCCTACATCGGAGTGATGTGGAGGATCATAAGAGAGAAGGGTTCTGGCCGCCGAAGCTAAGCCTAAACCAAGGAGTAGAAGAAAAGTAAGAGACAAAGATTTAGAGATAGCCATTGGTAAAGGGATGAGTATACAATCAATCCATTCATCTCCTTATATAGGACATGCTTGAGGGGCTTCATCAAATCTTTGTTTATTCCCATTTGCTTCTTCACCGAAAAATATCTTTGATGTGACGCTCGAGTAAAGGAAAGGGTATATGAATATACCATGTACTATGAGAGTCATCCCGAAAATAAGATGTAACGATCTAAGCTTACCTCTAGCCGATATTGTTCTCTTTGGACTTTCCCTTAAGGTTTTTAAAATGGGTCGGCTCGGGAGAGGTTTTCACACTCTTTATAGAGAATGTTTTGTTCTCCTCTCTAACTGATGTGGGTTCTCGAGCTAGACACCGGACGATGTGTCAGTGAGGAGGCTGAACCCTAAAGGGGTGGACATGAGGCGGTGTGCTGGCAAGGATGTTGGGCCCTGGAGGAGGTGGATTGGGAGGTCCCACATCAATTGGAGAAGAGAATGAGTGCTAGCGAGGACGTTGGGTCCCGAAGGAGGATGAATTGTGAGATTCTACACCGGTTAGGGAGGAGAACAAAACATTATTTATAAGAGTGTGAAAACCTCTAGTTGAGGGAAAGCCCGAAGAGGACAATATTTGCTAGCGGTGGGCTTGGGCTCTTATATAAGTGATCTTATTTATTCAAACACTGTAAACGAAGAAAATGAAAGAGAAACGACTGAACCTTTACAGGAGAGTAACTTTACAGGAGAGTAAATAAAAAAAAAAGGAGAATTTCTTGAACGGATATTACCTTTCGGCTTTCCCTTTCGGGCTTCCCCTCAAGGCTTTAAAACGCGTCTGCTAGGGGAAGGTTTCCACACCCTCATAAATGGTGATTTGTTCTCCTCCCAAACCAATGTGGGACATCACAATCCACCCCCTTTCGGGGCCAGCGTCCTCGCCGGCACTCTTTCCTTCTTCCAATCGATGTGGGACCGCCCCCAAATCCACTCCCTTTGGGGCCAGCGTTCTTACTGGCACATCTATTTGCTTCTAGACTAAAAAAAAATTACTGGATAAGATAAGGTGTAGTCGATATCTTAATAGATATTACCTAATTATAATTTGAGAGAGAAACATTAAAATACTTCTCATTTTGTATGCAATGGTGGAAAAATGATCACATTTATTATTTTAAGATAAAGTTTGATAGTGGTCAAGCTATGAGTGCCAACTTAGAGATATTTCAACTTGGTAACATTATAATTATTTATAAACATAAGGTACCTAAGTTTTCAAATAATAAATATAAATTTTAGTTAGTGAAGTGAACCAAAGATTAAGATTATGTTTAAAGTTTTTAAAAAAGAGGGTTAAGTGGGTTGGTGATATTATTTTTCTAGAAATAAGATATGATTTTTTCCATCTCCATTATCAACTTCATTATTATAATCTTTTAAAACTATACACTATAAAAATAGTGTGACATTAATATGAGGGGTAAAATTGGCATTTTTACTATATCGTAACAAATTAATAAAATATAAAATAAATATCTATATGTAAAGCTATGGTTAATAATAATGTAATTCTTTTAATGGAATCAAATATGCATACCACAATTGTCAATGGGGTCGTAATGGTAATTTAAAAGGGCGGTATTGTCTTTTTAAAAGGGTTGTGTTGGGTTTAGAAGGATTTCGGGTTTGGATTGAGTTCATTTTTTGGAACCTGATTCGGTTCGGGTTGGATTCGAGTTCGAAATTTAAATTATTGGGACAACCGACCCAACTCGAAAATCTTTAAAAAAAAATGGCTCAAGCCCAAGCCCATAAGTCACGTTGTCTACCCTTGCACCTAGCCAGAGTGCAGAGTGGGTCTCTTTACTCTTCAATACACACGAGATTGAATTAATAACTTTTTGACTCTTTGTCTCTCTCTCTGTTCGATACATGAGATGAAATACGTATTTTCACTGTTCTCATCTTTCTCATTGTCTCTAAGTTGTTTGTCTTCATCATTCTCATCTCACTACGTTTGTCTTCGTCGTTGGCTTCTTTATTTCTCCGTTGACGTCGTTCTCATCTCATAGCGGACATTGATGTTGCTCATCAGTCACCTCTTTATTTCTCCGTCGGACTCTCTTCTCAGTTCTCATTTCTCCGCTCGACCTCGTCCCTGTGTTTCTCATCAAACATCGTCACCAACGATCTCTCCGTTTGGCATTCCATTCCACTTCCGTCAGACTTCACCACTCTAGGTTTGTCATCAGACTTCTCCGCTCTGTGTTTCTCGTCGGACTTCTCCACTCAGTGCTACGTTGTTTCTCTGCTCCACTTCTTGTCTCTTCTCAATTTGGAACAACCCAAACCCAACTCGAAAATAGATGGTTGGGTTGTTAATTTTTTTTTGAGTCCAACCAACCAAAACCTTCGGATTTGGGTTGGGTTAACTCTCAACTAAAAAAATCTCTCATCCCAACCCAATCCAATCCAGACCATGTACACCCCTAAACACTACATAATATCATTATTTTCCACAAATGTCAATATTATAAAGTAGAGTCCGACAATTTTCTTTCTTCGGACAATGTCGCCCTTAAACAACAACAATTAAAGTGAATACAAAAAATTAAAGCTCAGAAGTATTTATTTCTAATTTATCTGTATTTTTACTTGAGAGTTAACCTAAACGTTACTCAACTAGTTATATATGGTCGAACACCTCAATCTATATATATATAATTAATTGGTCATGATCGTGCTTGAAACGGGTCTATTCCATAATAAAACAAGATATGCTGATTTGGAAACCACTTTAAACTAATAATGTTTCAAATATTCTATATTATTTTAAGGGACAGTACGAAAATGGGTCGTTTCGATTCGCTCCTCTAACCTTTTTAGACTCCTTTCTCCGAATGAAATATAACAATGCTCGAGCTTCTGCTTTGTTTGCGTTCTTAACCCGTGTTTGTCAGAGTTGTCTCACTTACTCCGCTCCTTTCCAAAATAAATGGTATATGTTAATTGAGAATGGCTCCAAAATTGAAGCCTAATTATTATTATGATAAAATCATTCTCAATGACCATTCTAAACCACTAAAAGTGCAGCCAAGAAGATGAGAATGATTAAATATCATATAGTAAAATGACCAATTTGTCCTCAACAAAAACAAATGCGAGGAAAGACACCTTGGGTATTTTAGTCTTTTCATAATCCATCTAGAATATTCCACTCGGTATGAATATAAATAAGGGTTGAACGCTTTTCCATTGACACAAAGAAAGCTTAAAAATTGCAAAGAGAAAATGGAGAGTGAGGCAAAAGCCATTCAATCTCTCAGGTTTTTCTTCCCATTTCTTTCTTTTTTATATTGCTTTGATCTTGTTTTTTATTGTTTGTTTAAGTTTATTTTGTTTATATGCTTTGATCTTTGCATTCTTTACACGTTTTGCCGAAGATTCAGATTAAGATTTGGGATCTAGATTTGATATTGGTCCCGACGTTCTTGCTACGTGATCATAAAACCTACTTTGTCTTGAATTATTCTAAGAGTTAAAATTATCTCCACAAACTAACACACCAACACGAGTCTTTTGATATAAAATTGTTTCGAGCAAAGTTGTCACAACTCAAGTCTATTGTTAGTAGATATTTTTTGCTCTGGCTCGTTACATCGCCGTCAAGTCTTACAGTTTTAAAATGCTTCTGCTAGAGAGAGGTTTCCACACTCTTATAAGGAATGACTCGTTCTCCTCTCCAATCGATGTAGCATCTCACAATTCACATCTATTGTGGGTCAGCGTCTTGGCTGGCATACCGCTTGGTGTCTGGCTCTTACACAAAGAGGTTTTCACACTCTTGTAAAGAATGTTTCGTTCTCCCCTCCAATTGATGTGTGATCTCACAATCTACCCCTCATGTGGGTCAACGTCCTTGTTGGCACACCGCTCAGTGTCTAGCTCTGACACAAGAGGTTTTAACACTCTAGTAAAGAATGTTTTGTCCTCCTCTCTAATCGACGTGGGATCTCACAGTCTACCCCATTTGAGAGTGCAGCGTCCTCGTTGGCACACCGCTCGGTATTTGGCTCTAATATCATTTGTAACCGCCTAAATCCTAGATATTGTCCGTTTTGGCCGGTTACGTATTGTTGTCAATTTCACAGTTTACAAAAGTACACTTCACGTTTGAAATTACTAAGATTGAGTCAATAAAAAAAAAACGTGCTTTCTCAGCACATGTACTAACTATAAATTCTCATAAACATTACTCGTTTGAATATGGTCTTACTTTGTAAGTAACGAGGCCCACCGCTAGCGGATATTGTTCTTTTTGGACTTTCCCTTTCAGCTTTAAAAAGTTTCTACCAGGGGAAGGTTTCCACACCCTTATAAATGGTGTTTTGTTATCCTCCCCCCGACCAATATGAGACATCACAATCCACCCTCCTTCGAGTCAGCGTCCTCGCTGGCACTCGTTCCTTTCTCCCATCGATGTGGGACCGCCATCAAATCCACCTCCTTTCGGGGTCTAGCGTCCTTACTTGCACACCGTCTCGTGTCTACCCCCTTCGGGGAACAGCGAGAAAACTGACATATTGTCCACCCCCTTCGGGGAACAGCGAGAAAACTGACATATTGTCCAATGTCTAACTGACATATTGTCCAATGTCTAACTGACATATTGTCCAATGTCTAACTGACATATTGTCCAATGTCTAACTGACATATTGTCCAATGTCTAACTGACATATTGTCCAATGTCTAGCTCTGATACCATTTGTAACGACTCAGACCCACCGCTAGCAGATATTGTTCTCTCTAGCTTTCCCTTTCGGGCTTCTCCTCAAGGCTTTAAAGCGCATCTACTAGGGGAAGGTTTCTACACCCTTATAAATGGTGTTTTATTCTCCTCCCCAACCAATATGGGACATCACATACTTGATCTACGCACCCATCTTTTACTCGAGTATCACAACTATCGACCTTCGAAACGATAGCAAACATTTCTCACATTCTATTTCTTAATATTCAAGTAGTGTGGGGAGTGAGGTAGAAGTTGGAGCAAAGGGAGTACTTGGGAAGGCATATTGCAAATGTGGGGAAGGTTGGAAATGCGAGATCAAAAGAACTCAAGGCCCTGATGCAGGGAAGACCTTTGTCAATTGTGGCAACAACTGCGTCTGCATAATGTAAGTATCATGAACCATTACAACAAAGTTCGTGTGGGTACTCTTTTTATGTGAACATGATATCATGCAGCGAAGAGACAGCCGAGGGGGCCGTCAAGTTGCAGCAATTGGCCGGCGAGGGCGGCTTTGAAGGAGCCTCTTGCGAGTGTGGAGAAGGTTGGAGCTGCACCATTTCCAAGATTGAAGGCCCTCAAGACACCAAGTCCTTTGCTAAATGTGCTGGTGATTGTTCTTGCATCACTGTTGCTTGATCGTGTCGTATATGTTTCAAAATTTAAGCATTGTTGAAGACTAAACGGACTTTCTTCATTTGGGTTTGTGTCTGTTTAATTGTTGTTCATGTAAACATATTCTCGTGTATGAAAGTTAATGACCGAAAATAAGATCTACTCGTAAAGACATTTTTAGTAGTTCAAAATCTCGAGTTTGATTTTTTTTATTATTTTATTAATATATAGAGATGATCAAGATCAAGAGTAAAAAAAACTCGTGATTTGAATCACTCTACCAGATAACTTGAATGATTCTAAGCACAACAAGCTGATTAATGTGCCGCTTTCATTTTAGTTTGGGTTAAGTAGCCTAGATTGATCGAATTATCAAGTCATATGAACATCTATACTTAAAATAACATTTTATTTTGGTCCATCCTCTTATTTTGGTCCGTTACAGATCATCATTAGCCTCACGGTTTTACAACGGATTTATTAGGGAGAGATTTCCACACCGCTAGCAGATATTGTTCGCTTTAGCCCATTACATATCGTTGTTATCCTCATGGTTTTACAACGCATCTGCTAGGGAGAGGTTTCCACACTCTTACGAGGAACGCTTCGACCCCTTCTCCAACCAATGTGGAATCTCACAATCCACCCCCTTAGAGGCCCAACGTACTGACACATCGCCTAGTGTCTAGCTCGAATACCATTTGTAACAGCCCCAGCCCACCACTAACAGATATTGTTCGTTTTGTCCTATTACGTATTGTCATCAACCTCACGGTTTAACGTGTCTACTAGGGAGAGGTTTCAACACCCAGTAATGCTTCCTTCTCCACTCTTCCATGGGATCTCACAAGAATTTATGTATTTTAGGAATAAATATTTATATATTTTAGTAATAAATTATAAAGTAAAAAAGTTGTCTACGTGTGAAACTTACAAAGTACTCTATTGCCACGTCTGCAAAACGTTTTTTTTTAATGATTTATATATATTTTTTAAAAAAATTAAAATATGTCTAATTTTATAATTGATACATTAATTAATTATTAAAAATTAAAAATTTATCAGATACATTTTATTAAAAGGGGCGTGTGCGAGTAATGCGTATGTCTGTCGCCGAGCAGAAAATCAATGTTCCCACGAAAATTAATTTTATTAAAAATAGGAAGCGAAAAGACTTTTTTGCCCTTGCTCCTCAAAAAAAAAAAAAAAAAAAAAAAAGAGAAGGAAAAAGGGGGAGGTTGTCACGTGTAAGGTGGGGCCCATCTCCCACATGGTCTGTTCCTCCTCTGTGGACCCCACTTCTCCTCCCTCCTTCGTCCACCGCTTTCCCCCGGTAACCCCTGGGGCTGGGCTTTGGATATTCATCCACTACTATACACGTGTTCACTAGATCTGTGGGCTCCACCAATCACTTACTTAAATTCCTTTATTTATTATTATTATTATTTTTTTTTTTTTAATTCTTGTAACTTAAAATAACAATAATAAAACCAATACCATATTCTAAGGTAATTTATCGGGTTGAACCTGCGGACGATACCATTCTTTTAGACGGAGATTACAGTGTAGAACTTCCACCGATGTTGGTGCCACAAGTAGCACCTCTCGAGCCACCCCAATTATTGATTAGTGTTGGAGGGCCCCAGGAGCTGGCAGGATTCGTTAGCGAAGCTAGAAGTTGTTTGCACGACCTCTGAAGCGACTATTTTAGTTGCGTGGGATCGGCTTCGCCTAAGGCGAGTGCACGTAAGGGTGAAGGCAAAACTCGAAAGGAATTTACTTACTTTTTCTATTTCTTCTTTATAAAGAAGCTATCGGACCCGTTTAAGAACTAAATTGTTAATTTAAACCAAAATTCTCTCGAAGCAAGACATAAGAAATATGTTCTCGAGATGAGTGCGATACTTGTCACACAAGCTCTGCTGCTTAAGTTGGTAGACAAAGATTCGTAACAAAAATGTTTTTTTATTTTATTTTGTTTTAATAATGGAACATAGAAATAGAAAAAAAAGGGAAAAAAAAAAACATAAAATGGAGACAAGAAGGTTAGAACAGGGAAGTTCTCTGTACTGTCTGCTCCATGCATTGCACCCGACAAATATTCCATCTTCATACTTTAAATAAACGTTTCCAAATTATAAATACACAAACAAATGAATAATAATAATAATAATGGACCATAATTATTATTTTTCACATGGGTTTGTGTTCTTATATTTGTATTTGATAACGTGTTTTTAAGTACGAGTTCGGTTTGGTCTCTATAGTGATTAACGAAGGTTAGCAATTACGATTTAATGCAGTATGAGTTAACGTTCAACATAAGGTGTATATGATACATTTTGAAAGCGTTGTTGGTAGTTCTAAGATTACACATCAGTTGGAGATAGAAATGAATCATTCCTTATAAGAGTATGGAAACATTTTCATAGTAGATGCGTTTTAAAACTATGAGACTGATAATTATACATAACGGGTCGAAGCAGACAATATCTACTAGCATTGGGCTTGTACTGTTATAAATTATATCAGACCCAGACATAGGGTGCTGTACCAACGAGGACACTAGGTCCCTAAAGGGGGAAACATTTATGAAAATCCCTAGACCCAGACACCAGACACAGGGTGCTGTGCCAACGAGAACACTAGGTCCATAAAGGAGGAAACATTTATGAAAATCTCTAGACCCAAACACCAGACACAGGGTGCTGTGTGTCACGGTCATGCTCGTCCAAGGCGTGTTGCCCATGGCCGTATGCCCATGACAAGCTCGACCCTTTATGTCTTTTCATATTCTAGTGTTTATTTCTAGGAAGTACGATGTTTCAGAAATATCATGTCTAGGCCTGTCAGACATGAAATGCCTCAGAATATACTATAGGGGGATACGACTAGTTGTCAACTTCTCCCTACCCAAGGTTATATACTGTAAGCCGTTGTTATTTATCTCTTGCTTGCTTATATAACGTCTATTTCAAAAATCTCTCTCTGCCCTTGCTTTTTAAAACCTTCTCTTAAAACCGAGGCCAGAGGCTCGAGTATACGTCGCTTGGCCGTAGGCGACACAAGAACGAATTCACTTAGCTCACTTGTCGTTGGAAAGTGAGTGTCGCACAATCGCGAGTCGGCTGCCATTAAAAGTGCGATTGTGACACTGTGCCAGCAAGGACACTAGGTCCCTAAAGGGGGAAACATTTATGAAAATCTCTCTGTAGTAGACCCGAGTAGGTCCATTATTATTATTATTATTATTATTTTCATATTTAAAATGTGAAGCATGTGAATGTATATAAAATTTCAAATTATTTTAAATAATGCTCTAATTATTATTGAAGAAATTGGGAACAATGGACTGTTGAAATCCTAAAAATGAAAAATAATATTTATTATTGTCTTAATATCTAATAATTATTTTTATTTGTTTCCTTTTGTATCTATTTTGATTTTGTAATTTGATAGGAACAATTATTAAATTCAACATCAATAATTAAAATAAAGAAAATCATTTTATTATTTAGATTCTATTTAACAAGAATCTAAACTGCTAGATTTTTTTGTTCATTTATTTCATTTATTACTACATTTCTATCAAATAAAATGGGCTAAATTAATAATTTTTTTTAAAAAAATCCTTAATATATATATAAAATAATAATAAACTTCAAACAATTTTAATAATAATTTTGGATAGAAATATCCAGATGAACACTCTTCTGGTATGATACTGTCCACTGAGCATACGCTCTCATGCTTTGTTTTGGGCTTCCCCAAAAGGTCTCGTACCAGTAGAGAGAGTATTCTTTGTTTATAAACCCAAAGCACGCCTCCCCTTAATCAAGGCTCGACTCCTTTGGAGTCTTAGTCATTTTTTACTGCCTTCGTACCTTCGAGGAGGCTTGACTCCTTTTTCTTTTTGGAGTCATTTGTTCGACATTTAAAGATTTACCAATCTATTGACACGACGAAGTTTAGGGCATGACTCTGATACCATGTTAGATTAACAACTTTAAATATATATAAAGAAAATTGAAAAAAATAAATATATATATTTTGAAAATATATATATAAAGAAGGCAAAACTATGGTTTAAAATTATAATATAAAGTTGCAACAAAAATAAATAAATAAATAAATAAACCCTCTAAAAAGAAAAAAAAAAAAGAAAAAAAAGGAGAGAATAATGAAATTTATAATATTTTTTCCTTAGCATTTGGCATCATATGTTAATAGTAATATGATGATTGATATAAAGATAATTCAATTATTCTTTTTGAAGAAAAAATATAATAATAATCTAATCATTAATCAAGTCTATAGTTTTCACTTTTGATGAAAATAAAATTTATTTTTGGTTATTAAATAAGATATTAAATATAATCATAAAGAATGATCATGACCTAAAATATCATATTTCTTGTTTTTTATTATTTTAGAAACATTTCTAATATTGAAAACCAATAAATGTTTCTCGATGGATTCTACTCATGTGATTCGTCACGAACACGACTCTCCATGGTATGATATTGTTCATAAGCTCTCATGGCTTTACTTTGGGCTTTGGTCTCATACCAATGGAGATGGAGAGAGTATTCTTTTATTATAAAGACATGATCATTCCCTAAATTAGGAGATGTGAGACTTTTATCATCCAACATTTAGGTTATTTACTTTTCACTTCTAAGAGTGGTCCAAGAAAAATCACTATTAGCCTATGAACAAATCTGAACCCCAAAATTTCAATCCTTAAAGATTTAAAGTACACAAAATGAGATTAAAACATAAAGCAGTAGGGCAAAAAATGAAACGGAAGAAGAAATAATGATGAGATATGAGGTAGCTAAAAGCCCCTTCTTCCAAAGATTCTTAAACTTACAAACACTTTCTTTCCCATTGCCCTAAATAAAGGAGTTTGGCAAAATGTCACCAAATCAAATATAGTGGTAATAATCTCCCATTTGAACCAAATAATGTCCCTATTTCTCCCAATTATTGCTCTTCTTTTCCCTTATCAGAATCAATCTCTCTAACATTCATCATATTCTTGGCCCCTCATCTATATTACAGACAATGACCAGAGATGAACATTCACAAATCTTGCACTAATAATAATTACATAAACTTCTTTTCGTTCACAGAATTCCAAGAGCCAAAAGGAAAAGAAAAGAAAAATGTAACAATATGCATATTCTTCAATTTCAACTACGACTTCAGCTTCTGATTCTGCTTTGTTTTTTTTTTAAATATTGTTTTTGTTCTTCAGATTTTCGATTCGAAATTTGAAATTTGAAATTCGAAAATGAGACGAAAGCAGTTGAGATTCAACCTCTGTGTAACGGAGACCGTTCCGTGAGAACGGCCTTTGAAATCTTCGATTGCCGAAAAGCTTTGATCGGACTCGGAAAGTACCACGTCTTAGCCTTCACTGGTGGCCGGACGAATCTCCCGCTAGAATCGGAAACCACAACTGATCTTGACCGGATCATCAACGTTCGTCTCATCGCCTCTTCAACTTCCGCTACTTCCTTCTCTCTCCGCCTGAATTCGATTTCCGCTGCTGTCTCGGTTCTTCCGCTGTCATGGCCGCTCCTCTTACTCCTCGACCTGAAAATCGACCAAAACGACGACGCTCTAGCACTATTACCAGACGACGAACAGTCATCCGAATCTGAAACGAGTCGCGATCTCGATCGAAGAAACGGAATCGCAGCAAGAGAGCGAGAGCGGCGGAAGGCCGGCTCGCCGTCAATCAGATTCGAGAGACGGCCAACGGATCCAAGAGAGGCAACATCGGCGGAGGAGAAGCGAGAGAAAGAGGAGGAAGAAGAAGAAGAAGAAGAGGTAGTGATGGTGGTGGTAGTTACACAACAGTTGCAAGGACGGACGTTGGCGCAGTCAGGGCAGAGAGTGAGGAGGCGGTCACGGAGGCAGAGAGGACATATTCCGATCCTCCGCCGTTTGGAAGGGTGTTTCGGACATTTCCATACGTCGTCTTCATCGCCATAGAACGCCATTTCTTCTCCTCTGTGATGAATTCGTGAAGCTTTTGTGTGCCGTCGCTTTTGAACTCTCTGGTTCTTTTAGTCTCTGATTTTCTTCTTTCCCTTTCGGAAACAAATAAATGGCTATAGAGAAGAGAGAGCCTGAAACTTTATAAAGCTTCGACATGTTAGTGGGGACAGCTTAACTAGGGTTAGTTTTCAACTAACTATAGTTAAGATCCTCGGTTTAGCCGTTGGACATTCTTCTTTCGTTCATGATTTTCGGTATTTAAAACGTTGCCGTTTTGGCTTTCATTTAGATAAATTTGCTCAAATTTTTTTAAAATAATTTATAATTTTAGGGTAAAATATGAAAAATATCTACTTTTTGTTTTAAAAAATATCTTTAATTAAGAAATTAAAAAAATTAAATTTTTTATTTTTTATTTGTGCCCTTTTTCACCCTTAAAATTAATTATTATTCAAGTATTTAACTTCAAGTGAATTTTTACTTTCACCTTGTAAAGAATAAAAACATTACCATTTATTATTATTATTATTTATTATTATAAAACAAGGAACAGTAAATTAAATATTAAAAATTCATTAATTGTCTCCTCTGTCTTTAATGTACATTATTCCTTTAAAGACAAGCAAGTTATAATTTATATATAATTATTTAAATAATATTTTATAAATAAATAAAAAAAAAACCATATAGTTACTGATGTTTTACTCCTCTAATAAACAAATACTCAATTAATTAATATGAAAACAAAAAATAAATAAATTAATTAAAATATTACTTAAGAAACGAAACTACGTCGTATTATGAGTGGGAGTTTGAGTTGGAGGGAAAAAGAAGCGGGCAAGTGGAACTGAACAGACCGTAACGGGAGGAAACGGCTGGGCCCCACAAAATGGTTTGGGCCGTCAAAAACGGATCGGACACTGACTCGGTGTCGGTCCGAGTCATACGACTCGGTCGATTCCTGATCTGACGCACCAATATTTATTTATTTTATTAATTATCTAATTTTTCTGTTAACAACTAATTAATTTAATTATAGTAAAACATGCGTTTTTGTTGACATAATCCTTAAAAGTTTCGAATATGTTTTTGTTTTTGTTCTCCGACGTTACCAATAATTTTGTTTTTAGTCAATGTTTTTTTAGTGTATTTATTAGACATATTGCTTAAATTATGTGCATTTGTTGGAATTATTATTATAATGCTACGGGGAAATAAATACCTTGGAGGCCCGGGAGTATGAGCCGAGCCATACGAGTCAATTCTAAGAAGTCACCTAATATAGAGTTGCTCCGAGGTAAAACAAGCTTAACTATGGAGTTTCTATGATTGAGCTATTGAAAGGACGGTGCACCTTGTTGGTATAAATAGTAACTCTCATTTCTTTTAAGTATTTCTTAGTGATCTTATTCTCATGAGCGTTCTCGTTTGAATGTAGTCTCGGCTCGTTCATGTACTATAAAGACTAGAGGTATGAATGAATGTAAAAGTTGGTGTCAAGTCATTTCTTTTTTCATTTTGTCCGTACGATTCCTTTATGTAAAGACACTCGAGAAACAAACAAATCCAAGGGAGAAGAAGATAAAAGTAAGTTCATTTAGGTGGAATTCATAATTCAATTCTTATAAATATCTATCTAATGCTCGGAATTTTGCTAATTGTAGTGTTCATAGGCTTTGATGAGCTAGTGGTCTAGTGATCGGGGTCTGTAGCGATGACACAAGATGAGATTTGCTTCTGGCCAAGTTTACGGTTTAGGGTTTTCGTTGTGATCCTGATCCGAGCCATAACCCTAAAATTTCAAGGCGAGTTTGAACGGGGAGTCATATAGGTAAATCCTCAGCAAAAAAGTCAAACGTTCAAATCTCCACCCCACGTAGTATAAACCTCGAGGTTAGAAAATGGCTTCAACTAGGCCCAATACACATGCATCGGCCCATTAACTTCATATGTTTTAAGGCCCATAACAAAAGCCCACAATCCATTCTTTGACCAAGTCAACCCTCTAACTTTTAAACCCCAAAGACTTAATTAAACTTACAAAGACTTAATTAAAAAATTACCTTATTGAATTAAATTGAAATTAAATTTTTAAATATTTAAATAAATTTATCTTAAAATAAGAGATATTATATTTTCATAGTAAATTAAGTATGAATGTAGCTTTTTAAAATAATAATAATAATAAATTAAATAACAATCCCTTTAATTTTATTTTTATTTTAATGCATAAAAATATTTAGAATTTGTATTTAATAATTTGATACGAGCAGATCGAGATATGCCCGTAACCATAAGTAATACTTTTAAATCTCATGATATTGTTTTGTTATGCAATTCAAATATCATATTTAACGTGCAGAGGATAAGACATCAACTATCATTACAAACATCGATGTTTCTAAAACAACTCAAACCCTACGCTAATAGATATTGTCTGTTTTGTTCCATTACGTGTCACCGTCAGCTTCACGATTTTAGAACGCGTTTCTTCACGATGTTTTGTTCCCCTCTCCAACTAATGTGGAATCTCACAGCTTCAATGTTCGATTCTCGATTATAGGTAAAAAGATAGGTCAGTTTGCTTTATGTATATATATATATATGGAAGTGGGCATTTATAAACGAAGAGATAATGTAAATGTAAATGTAAATGTAAGCATGTCGCTATCCATTCCATTCTCAACCACTTCATTTCCATCTTCTAGAACGTTCTAGATCTAATGTTTTAAGCCCGAGCTCTTATGTAAAGATGATTGTTTTAGTCTCTAAGTAAAGCACGTTTAACTATAAAAATTTTATGTTCGAGCCTCGAGTCACGTTTGAGAGATGTTTTGAAAAATGTGAGTGAGGAAATACGTTGAAAACAATGTTATAAGCTAAAAGTGATTAGGCAACAACGACAACATATAACTCGGGTAGGAAGAAGGGACGACTAGTCATATTCCTCTACAGTACATTTTGGGTCATTTTAGTCATGGTGGGTGTAGACATAATATTGGTGACCGATCATACTATATGCGTACCTTTGGGCTTTCCCTTTCGGGCTTACGTCTGCTAGGGGAAGATTTCCACTCCCTTATAAAGGGTATTTTTGTTCTCCTCTCCAACTAACGTGGGACATCACAATCCACCCCCCTCAAGGCCCAGCGCCCACGCTCGCACTTGTTCCTTTCTCCAATTCGATGTGAGACCCCCACCAAATCCACCCCATTTGGAGCCTAGCGTCTTTACTGGCACACCGCCTCGTGTCTATCCCCTTTGGGGAAAGCAAGAAAGCTGGCACATCGTTCGGTGTCTGGTTCTGATACCATTTGTAATGACCCAGATCCACCGCTAACAGATATTGTCCTCTTTGAGCTTTCTCTTTCGAGCTTCCCCTCAAGACTTTAAAACATGTTTGCTAGGAGAAGGTTTCCACACCCTTATAAAGGTGATTTATTATCATCTCCAACCAATGTGAGACATCACAATCCACCCCCCTTTGGGTCCCAATGTCCTCGCTAGCACTCATTCCTTTTTTCAATCGATGTGGGACCACCACCACATCCACCCCCCTTTGGGGCCCAGCGTCCTTACTGGCACACCGCCTCATGTCTACCCCCCTTCGGGGAACAGCGAGAAGGCTAGCACATCATCTGGTGTCTGGCTCTAATACCATTTGTAATGGCCCATATCCACCGCTAGCAGATATTGGATGTGGCATTGGTTGAGGAGGAGGACAAAAACATCCTTTACAAAGGAGTGAAAACCTTCCCGTAACAGACGCGTTTTAAAGCCTTGAGGGAAAACCTGAAAGGAAAAGCCCAAAGAGGACAATATTTGCTAGCGATGGATCTGAGCCGTTACACATGCACTCTCGTATTGGCACAATATAAAATAGTAAATGACTATACAAGATGAAAGCATATAAAAATAGATTGAAATGTGCATACGACTATGGACAACACGTCCTAGACAAGCATGACCGAGACATCCGGCATGCGGCTATAAACAACACGTATTCGACAAACATGACCATAACACTTGGCAACAATACTAGTTGAGAAGGGATGTGAAAAGGAAAAAGGTAGAAGTGGTGGAGCCAAAGAGGTGGTTGAAGGTCAAGGGCGGTGTGCCAGTGCCATGGCCATTGCCCCCTCAATTCAAAGCCACTTCAACTCCTTTGACTCGGTCGTCCATTTATTTGGACTCGAGATCTTTACTCGGATGTATTGAGAATATTTAGTCTTCCATTACGGTTTACCATATGTATCATATTTCACCCTTGATCATAGCTCAATACCGTACATCCCAAAATCTTTCCATTTCCAAATATAGGGGTTTGGGTCGAGGTCCATATAATCTAGCTCTTCAAAGCTTAGCTCGTTTATTAGGTTTTCCGACAATCATTTCAAATCACACACATACAAACCCTTCAATCGAAATTATTCCAATTTCATAACACATATACGACTGTTCAATCTAATCAGTTCACTATTAATAATTAGTTAACAATTTTTTAATAGTCGTCTTATACCATTGGATGACCCTCGTGCCGACCAAATTAATTAATTAATTAAATCGAAGGAAAAATAATTGATAGGTTGTTTAAATAAATATTGCCTGCCCCACCTGAAACCAGATAGGGGTAAAATACTAAACCATGGTTTCATGTCTGTCCAAAAGTCAACTCAACTTCCAACTATGGACGTCACTCACATACATACATATACATATACATATACATACATATATATCTATATATATATATATATATATTCTTTAATATAATAATAATAATAAATATATCTCATTAATTTTAATATTTGAACCAGCTGCGATGAATCGAGATTATATCTGACTCTCAAACGATTATATCTTCATTTTTCAGTTGGTCAACCGTAAGAACTTCAAAGTTTACCGTGCTTAGTTTAGAGCAATTTTACGTTAGGTGACTTTTCGAGAGCTTATTTAGGAAACACGTGAGTCAAGACAATGTTGAAAGAACTCGTGATGGTATATATATATATATAAAATTTTCCATTAGCCTTTGTAGCAGCGAACAGGCAAAAGAAGGAGTTAGCAGCTTGACAGTCGAGCTACTCTACTTACTCATAAACCAAGTAAGATTGCAAAGGCATAATGATAGTAGGGTCGGGATGAGAAACCTGATCCCTTTCGAGTCTTTCATTCCACGCTTTATGACCATGTCTTAGCCTTCTCTGGTGGGGGCACTATACTGTCAGTCGAGCCGCTTCGCTCGTTCGCCTCGTAAACTCAGGCTATATATATATATATATATATATATTTTGTAACATCGTTTAAATCTAACTCGACTCGATAAACTAAAACAATGTATAGATATTTATTGGATTATCGGGCAATTTTTAGCTCTATTTTTTGAATTTTTATAATTTAATATGTCTTTATTTCCAAAATAAACTAAATCCAAACATGATATGATATAGGCACCAACTTTATTATAAATTTTGCCTAAGCCTTGGCCTACAACATATGTTATGTATTGGTTCGATTAGGTAGCCAAATTTAAGTCGTCATTTCTAAACGACGAATATTTAAAGTTTCGGGTATGCTATTCAACATTTTCTTATTAAAAGAAATTAGTTGTCCAAATACCCTAAGTTGTAATCGGACGTTTTTTAGTAAAGGTGTCGGTAAGTTAGGTTTAGGGAACGACACATTTTGGACCCGATGTTTGAGTTTGTAAATTAAATAATCTTAGCATGGAGATCAATCATACTCAAACGTCAAACCCGACCATTTGGCACTTGATGGCTCGACATTCTCTTATATCCCTGAAACACCGCATGACCTACTTATCTGTAACAATCCACCCTTTTGGGGTCAAGCATTCTCGCTGGCACACCGTCCATCGTTGTCCGCTTTGGCTCGTTACATATCGTCGTTGGCCTTATGGTTTTAAAATCCGTCTACTAGGGAGAGGTTTCCACACCCTTATAAGGAACACGAGGCAAGCATCGTTATCATACTCTCTAAGCCTGGTTGTGGTCATGCATACGAGCAGAAAAGAAGGGAACACACACACATATATATACACACACGTACATATCTATATCTATATATATTATAAAAAATAATAGAAAAATAAATGAGTGAGAAAATTTTCCTTCCACGCTCTTCTATTCTTCATCTTATTAGAAGCGGGTCCCATAGTGAAAATGAACATCTCTACAAGTCGTGACGTTTTTCTCAGTCAATTTAAGAAACGCCGTATTTAAATTTCGATCAAATTTCTGTTGCCTTGGTCGACAATTTTGTTAACCATGGCTAATTATTAAAAAAATAAATATAATAAATAAAATATTTTTTAATGATATATTTAATTAAAGTTTGAAACCAATGCGTGGAAAAACAAAATAAATCCAATAAAATATTGTGGGAATCAATATTAATTTAGTAATTAATTAATTAATTAATTAATTAAAGTGTGAAATTACGACTAAACCAAAGCGAAGGAGGGAAGGCCTTGAAAACGAAAGCGAAGGCATGAGTAAGGTCCCTTGAACCCAACGCAGACCTTCTCAGGTTCGGCTTCGGAGCTTGGTTCGGTGTTTGCTTGAAGCTTGGGGGAAGATAAGAACGACCCCTTTCTCTCTCTAGTTTCTCTCTCTAACGCCATCTACCACTCTCTACAAGAACCCATTCTCTCCCTCACCGCCTCCACTCTTCCAAAAGCTAAAATCCCTCTCTCTCTCTCTCTCTCTCTCTCTCTCTCTCTCTCTCTCCTCTTTTTCTCTCTCTAAAACCAGGCTTTAACTCTCTGTTTATCTCTGATTTTGGTTTTGGATTGCTGTGGTTTAGACTGGGTTTTCGTTCTTTTTTGATTAATTTCAAACTGGCGATCGAAAATCACGAGACGACTGTTCGTGAAATCAAGCCCAAGAACAGAAGAATCATGGTATTGAGCTTCTTGTTCTTCATTTTAATTTCCTGCATTCTGTTCTTTGCTTATCTGGGTTTTGATTCTTGCTCTGTTTTCTCTTCTGGGTTTGTCTTCTTTTTGGATTTCTCCATTTGGGGATGCCTTGTTCTTCGATGTTCTTAACTGGGTTTTGATTTTCTAGTTTCACTTTCCCGCATTCAGTTTTTTCTCATCTGGGTTTTGCTTTTCAATCGATTTTTCCATCTGGGTTTCAGTTTTCCTCTGTTTTCTCTTCTTGTTTATGTTTGTTCTTCGTTATTTCCATCTGGGTTTTCATTATTTTCCGATTCTTTCATTAGGGTATTGCTTATTTCACCGCATTCTGTTTTCCCCTCATTTTTGCTCTGTTTTTTCCTTTAATTTTCTCATCTGGGTTTGTCTTTTTTCTCGATTTTCCCCATTTGGGTAATGATTTTTGTTCGTTTTCTCATTAGGGTTATGATTCTTTTTCGATTTTCTCATCTGGGTCTTTCTTATTTTTTGATTTCCTCTCCTCTCCTCTCTGTTCTTGACATTGTTCTTGATGGGTTTGATATCAACAGGGTGCTGGAGGCCCCGACGTTGAAGACAACCGCTGGCCGCCATGGCTAAAACCCCTTTTAAGAGAAAGCTTCTTCGTTCAATGCAAACACCACATCGATTCCCACAAAAGCGAATGCAATATGTACTGTTTAGATTGTATGAACGGCGCTCTCTGTTCTCTTTGCTTGAACCATCACAAGGATCATCGCGCTATACAGGTATCTCAAAATCGATATCCATTTCTCAAAACCTAACTCCAAAACCCCCAAAATCGATATCCATTTAGTCTTCTAATCCATTATGGGTTTATTTTCATTACAGATTCGAAGATCTTCTTACCACGATGTTATCAGAGTTTCTGAGATTCAAAAGGTTTTAGACATTTCTGGCGTTCAAACTTACATTATCAATAGCGCTAGAGTTGTGTTCTTGAATGAACGACCTCAGCCTCGGCCTGGTAAAGGCGTCACGAACACTTGTGAAGTCTGTGAACGTAGCCTGCTTGATTCGTTTCGATTCTGCTCTCTTGGTTGTAAGGTATTTGCTGCGTTGTTTTCTCTTGAAATTTTCTGTTTGGTTTCCGGGAAAATTGGTGAGAAAATTGGTGGGAAAATGGAGGAAAACCCTAATGGGAATCCGTGTCATCAATGTGTGTTAATTGGTTGAATTCAAACCAGTGGAGAGTCGACTTTTTCTTCCACTTGCTTAATTTTCTCGCCAACCAAACAAGTCACAAACGTTGAAAAAGAGTTAACCTAATTTTCGAGTGGTTGCGTTCGTTCTCGTAGATCGTAGGCACGTCGAGGAGCTCCCCAAAGAAGAGGGTGACGATAACGGCTGCAGCCTCGGACTCGGAGGAGTCCTACAGTAGCAGCAACCATAGGCGGAGCAATAGCAGCAACAACAGCAACAACAATGATATCAATAGGATTCAGAGTTTTAGTCCATCGACGCCGCCTCCAACATCAGTGAATTATAGGACAGCGAAACGGAGGAAGGGGATTCCACATCGAGCTCCGATGGGAAGTCTTATTATACAATATTAGTATTATATTTACTCTTTAATCATCATAAAAGCCTCGTGAAATGTAATGTTAATGTAATTTCCACGATGATCTTTGCTTCCAACGCCTCGAGCCTTTGTGAAAGAGGCCGGTGTTCGGAGGCTTTACCTTCTAGCTTTGTAAATAGAAGCATAGATGTGGGGGGGGGGGGGGGGGGGAAAGAAAATAATGTAAGGCAAATGTGTAAAATGGTGAAGGTTAGAGGACTAAAAGGAAAAATAAGTGGGTAGGTTTGAGTAATTATATAAATTAGGTTGGACTAATAGTGAATTATACTAAGTTTTGGGTCTTAGTTGTAAATAATGTGTGGGTTGTTTTTTTTTTTTTTTTTTTTTTTTTTTTTTTAATTGTGCTGAAAATACAATGTAATCCTTGGAATAATGAAATTTAGGAATGATGTTTATATGTGTCTATTAAAATAAAATATATTATTATCTTAATTTCATTTTTATCTCTGTAATTATATTATTTCCATATTATTTTTTTAATTATTAAAAAATTGTACTTATATCAATAAGTATATTTATTAAATATAATTAAAGATATCAAATATTTTTTAAAATACTTATATCAATATATTTATTAGAAAAATTTGGGCAAAAAAAAGAAATAGATAAAAGATGGAGGGCGTGAGTGAAAAAAGGGAAAAGTGGGAGGGTGTAGTTGAAATTGAAAAGAAATTTCCGCGAAGGGCTTTGACTATTAAAATACAAAAAATCTCATCCAAGTGGAGGGCGGCGGTCAAGTGCGTGGTGGATGTCAGACTGACACGTGTCAGATTAACATTGGACGGAAGCCATTAAGTGAAAAATTGGGGAATGGGGTTCTTTATGTGGGTCCCACTTTGAGTGTTTCCGTGTGCATCTCACGTGGGCCTTCTCAACCTACGATGATCGGCGATTCTTTTTTTTTTTTTTTTTTTTTTTTTTTTTTTTTTTCTTTTTTCTTTTCCACCTTTCCACTTGCGTTTTTCTTTTTTACTTTTTTAATCCCATTTTCGTTAATTTATTATTATTATTATTATTATTATTATTATTAGAGAAAGTATTACAATATTTATAATTTATTTTTACTATAAGACAGTCATTGTGCTACACTTGTTCTAATCCAACCAACAAGTGATAAGCATCAACAATGTTGGACTTGCAAAGCTAGAGATCCTTCTATGATGATCACTCTTAGATACCAATACAACTCACAATGACTTCTATGATGATCACTCTTAGAGATCCTTCTATGATGATCACTTCTATGATGATCACTCTTAGATAACAATGTTGGACTTGCAAAGCTAGAGATTCCAAACAAGAGAGGGTTAGAAAGATGAATAACTCTTAGATCGACCAAACAAGAGAGGGTTAGAAAGATGAATAACTCTTAGATCGAACTTAGAATCTATGATGATCACTCTTAGATACCAATACAACTCACTCCAGAATTAGCTTGATCATGACTAATCCAATTATTCGATTTTACAAAGCAAGGTTTGAAAAAAACATAACACACGGTTTCAAACACAAGGTTTTTGTATTCCACTGTAGTTCAACTACCAATTACAAACTACCAATAAAAGCTAGTAAATACAAATGGAAGAAAATAAACATATCATAAATAATCTGAAATGTAGTTCAACTACCAAAGACAAAAAGTCTTCAAATCACTCTCCAATGTCAAGTGATATTTTATTTCTGCTCACTTCTTTTCTTGATTTGATATTTGAATCTTATTTGCCTTGCTTCTTGTAATTGCTCATTTGGATACATGCAATTGTTGAGTGGTTGTATTCACAACAACAAGTCAGTCGTGAGAAACTCGAGCTTCGAAGAGAACGTGAGCGTATGTTCAGCCTCGAGTCACGTTTGAGAAAAATATTTTGAGCGAGTAAATACATTGAAAATAATTTAAAAGAAAACAATATTATAAGCAAGTTAACATCAACAGTTTTGAAGCGTTTTAGTTGTGACGGGTGTAGACATGATTTTGGTGAACAGTCATACACCCTCGTATTGACACAATTGAAATAATAAAGACCTATCTTAGATGAAAGCATGTAAAAAGAAGTTTGGAATGGGCATGCAGTCATGGACATGCATGACCGGGAGCTGCATGTCCGGGACGTCCAATGTACAACCATAGACAACATGTATTGGACAAGCATGACCATGACACACAACATTTAACCTTGTCTCGTACTCTCAATGATTTTTAACGACCATGTATTTGATATTGGAATTTTTTTTATAAAATTATTATTTTGTTTTGACTTTCAAAGTTACCGACTAGTTATAGTCTCGTCTAGTTATTTTATAGAAACTTTAATGTAAACTTTTTTCATTTGACAAAATGTTCATATAGTTGTTGGAATCAAATTCTCTTATATAATTGAAGGAAGACTCCTTTCATACTCAAAACAATTAATTCTCATATTAAAAATTCACTTAATTTAAAGAACAAACCCGAGCCAACAAACGGAACTAAAACTTCGATATATAAATGACCGACTCCTAATAACCTAATACAATGTAGTATACACGGAAGAACTATGAAGCAACAAGTCATATTGTAACAGCCTAAGTTCACCGTTAACAGATATTGTCTGCTTTGACCCGTATTGTCGGTAGCCTCATGTTTTTAAAACGTGTTTTTTGGGGAGAGGTTTTCACACCCTTATAAGAATGTTTCGTTCATCTCTTCAACCGATGTGGGATCTTACAACTCACCCCCTGGGGGCCATTGTTCTCGTTGGCACACCGCCCAGTGACTGACTTTGATAACATCTGTAACAGCTCAAGTCCAACTGATGTGGGATCTCACAACTCACCCTCTAGGGGCCCATCGTCCTCGTTGGCACACCGTCCAGTGACTGACTTTGATAACATCGGTAACAACAAAAGTCCAACTAACGTGGGATCTCACAATTCACCCTCTGGGGGCCCATCGTCCTCGTTGGCACACCGTCCAGTGAATGACTTTGATAACATCTGTAACAACAAAAGTCCAACTAACGTGAGATCTCACAATTCACCCTCTGGAGGCCCATCGTCCTCGTTGGCACACCGCCCAGTGACTGACTTTGATAACATCTGTAACAGCTCAAGTCCAACTGACGTGGGATCTCACAATTCACCCCCTAGGGCCCATCGTACTTATTGGCACACCGCCCAGTGACTGACTTTGATAACATCTGTAACAGCTCAAGTTCAACTGATGTGGGATCTCACAACTCATCCCTGGAGGCCCATCGTCCTCGTTGGCACACCACTCAGTGACTGATTCAGATACCATATGTAACAGCTCAAGCCCATCGCTAGAAGATATTGTCAGTTTTGACCCATTACCTAACGTCGTTAGCCCGTTAGGAAGAGGTTTCCACACCCTTGTAAGGAATGTTTTGTTCTCCTCTTCAACCGATGTAGGATCTCACACATACACGACATCAAAAAAAATTCTCTAATAATTAAAAAAAAAAAAGGCCAAAATAAAAAGATAATCATCATTATCTTCGTCAAAAACAGCCAAGTTGTAGACTGCGACACATTGATCACGTGGCTTTTTTTAAAATATCTTGATGAATAATTACCCTTTTTTTATTATTTTTATTCCTTTTCCTTGTGGGGAATGCCGACTTGGAAATAACACGTGGCAGTATTTCATTGGCTGTCGCTTTAATATAAATCTACTCCACTATAAGGCTTGAGTGGTCTCTATGATTTCATACTTATCAAATCCAAGATGTGACATTTTTATTTTTATTTTATTTTATTTTTTATTTCATCATCTTATTTTTAAATAATTAAATTAAATTAAAAAATAAGAGTTTGAAGTTAGAGGGACACTATATTAAAATATATAATTATATACATCACAATTAATAATAGAAAAAAAAATTAATTAAAAATAATATTTGTACTTGAATATTCTTTTTAATAATTAAAAAAAAAAACACTGTTTATATGGCAGTTTAAAGTCTATTATTGGTTAGTTAGACATTAAAAAAGCCTTAATTAATTTTCATATAAATATACATTACATGTTTACAATTATTTCGATATATAAGGGGTCACGCGCATAATTATTGGGTACGTTACACTATTTAATTTAATTAAAAAATTTAATATTTGTCAACTCGAACATAGTCTTATAGTTAAGAGCACTGGACGTTCCAAAAATCGAGTACTATTGGGTCCGGTGAATTCAATAATAGACGCCTACTCGAAAGAGAATCCAGTGTTTCTTGGTCGTGAATATCTGAATAGGACGAACCGCCCCGTGGTTTGCTTCTTAGTTATGTTTTAGAAACATACAATAACGAATTGTTTGTTGGTGATCAGGTCTATACGCAATGATCTCTACAACCGTTTAGGAAGGGATTGTGTGCAACCGGACGGAGATCACCTTAAGGTCTCACACATGCAGATCGTGCTGAAGCTACTGTATGAAACATTACTTATAAGGGTATGAAAACCTGTAACATCCCAAACCCACTGATAGCAGATATTGTCCGCTTTGGTCTGTTACGTATCGCCATCAGCCTCAAAGTTTTAAGACATGTTTGTTAGAGAGAGGTTTCCACACCCTTATAAGGAATGTTTCGTTCTCCTCTCCAACCAATGTGAGATCTCACAATCCACCTCCCTTGAGGGCCCAGAATCCTCGCTGGCACACCGCTCAGTGTTTGGCTCTAATACCATTTGTAATAGCTCAAGCTCACCGCTAGCAAATATTGTCAGCCAAAACCTCTACCTAACAGACAACTTTTAAAACCGTGAGGTCAACGACGATACGTAACGAGCTAAAACAAACAATATATGCTAGCGGTTAACTTGGACTGTTACATATTTGATTCACCCGCTATTATTTGGTTTGATCAGGGTCATATACAGATTCAACTATGCTCAAATTAGCAATAATAATCGAAATAAAGTAAATCCCGAGAAAATAAAGAAATAAATAAAAGCGTAAAAAAATTAAAATAAGGTAGGTTGCATTAATGAAAAGCATAAGACCTAAAATTATCAAAATTTAATGTCATTTTCAACTCATAACATAACTTCATATATTTTTAATACTTCATTCAACTTTGTACATAACTTCTTAATTTACTAAACCCCAACTATCTATCTATCTATATATATATATATATATATATATATATATTTTTGATATTGACTTCTTTGTCCTTATATATTCTTCTCATTTTCGTCCATTTTTTCTTATTTATCAACAAATTAAATTAAATAATGTTAATAATTAAATATTAGTTCGGGATGATTACTAATCTATACACGAATTTCTTCTATCATTCTGTTGAATACGTTCTAAATTTGATTGTCTGTTCGGGTAAATAAAGGGTAATTTTGTAATTAAATAGAATAATGAAGCTTTTTTTATGGATTTTTTTTATGGTAGCTTAGTAGGAATACACATTAAAAAAAAAATATTTTTCCTTTTTTTTTTTTTTTTAATAATTATTTCATATGTGTCTTTCTTTCCAAACCCATTTATTTTCTATTTAAAAAGCACTTTTTGACAAATTTAATAATTAAATCACTAAATTGGTTTGTCACTCTAAAATGGAATGTGGGTCCCACCTTGGGATTGGAAATAAAAATTACATAAAAATAATAACAATAAAGTTGCTTTTTCAATTTATAATTTTCCAAACCCTAAAAAAGACAGTCGGTTGTGTTGCATATGATTCAACATACATGTGTAGGTGGCTAGTATGGTTGAACAAGCTTAAATTCTGCACCATCGATATTTGGTTGGCAAAGACAAACCTCACCTAAGGTCGAATGAAACAGCAAAGTGGGCCGAAAAATATATATGAAGTTTAAGATCCTTTGATGCTGGTCGTGAGCGTGTCAAGATCACGACGTTGCAAGGTTGAAAAAGTACGATAGTGACAATACCCGTTAAATTAATTATGTGTATGGGTTAATTATAGTTGATGTTATTTGGCATGCTTAATTATCATGGTAATTATTAGCATATTAGGTAAAAAAACATTACCTAATTAGGTGAGAGTGAGAAATAATTCCATTTATTTATAATATTATAAAGCTATGAAAAATGATTGTTCTATTGTGTCATTTATTTATAAACCTAACCTTTTTTTTATATATTTATGTTATTTTATTTTATTTATTTATTTTAGTGAATATATATATATTATTCTTTAAAAGAAAAATAAAGATGAAATGGATTTGAATTATAATGGAAATCCCTTTGACCCATTAGAATTTATCCGTTAAGATTTTGTTTGATAATTATATTTTTTAAATATATTTATTAAAGACATTTTTAAAATTAAGCACAATTTTTAAGCCTTAAAAAATTAATAATTCAAATGCATTTAAAAGAAAAGGTAATAATTTACCAAATAAATTTTTAGAAAGAGAATAGAAAACTAAAAATAAATAAATAAATAAAATGGGCCTTATTATTATAATAATAAACTAATAAATTGTGATTATAATTTAACAAATTTTGATAAAAATTAATATTAATATTTATTGAAAATGAAACATTATTGAATAAATAATTTTGTCATTGGATTTTAACGTCCGGACTGACAACTGGTGGGACATCCAGGAAAAGAGACACATTCTATGGGCCATATGGGCTTTGGCCCATTCCGACAATCTACTTTCTGTGGGGCCCAATAATGATGGAAATGGATAATTCATGCAATAAATAAATAAATAAATAGATAAAAAGATAAATAAAACCCATCCTTTTCATTACTTTAATCATTTCTAAAGTATTTAGATTTTAAAAACAAAAACGTTTATGATTTCTTTTTTTTTTCTTTTTTCTTTTTCTTTTTTTTGCACAAACCCATGTAAAAGATCGAACATAAATCATATAGATAGACCATTTTCGACTTCTATTATTACTAACAAGATAAGAGCGTAGACGAGTATAAAAAAAAACTTCTATTATTACTAACAAGATAAGAGTGTAGACGAGTATAAATAAACTAGGAAAACAAAAACATCGACGACATCCTCTATATTTTCTTGCCCATTTTATGTTTAGTTTAGCTCAAAAAAAAAAAAAAAAAAAAAAAAAAGAAACATCGACGATGTGCAAAAAAAGAAAAAACATCGACGATATCGACGATGTGCAATATTTACAAAATGCATCAAATGACAGAACTACCCTTCAATTACCTTTGTTTATTTAATGTTCTAAAAACTATTGGGCCGTAATGATTTAAGCCCAAAAATAATAATCTCTCAACTCCGCAGGGCTGAATTTGAGCCCAAATCACTTATGCTAGTGGGCTAACAGTCTTCATCTGCCAAGTTGGAGCCAAAATAAATGTAATTCTAACTTTTTTTTTTGTTTTTAATGGCCAAAAAATGGGAGCAATAATGGTAATTTCAAACGATGATACCTTAGATAGCTTCTATTATGTGCAGATAATCGTAATTATTGACCTTCAGCACACTAATAACGGTCATTGACTACGATTTAATATTCTATGAGTTACCTGACAACCAGATCTCGTAGGGTCAAACTTTGTTCCATGAGAATAGTTTAGATGCACACAAGCTGGTTCGAACAAAGTTAACCTTTACAACAACAATAAGATTGATGTTGTTTTGCCTACCAAAACTTCAACCTAATGCCATAGAACTTGGCCAGTCCCGTTAGCGTCGATAAAGTAAATGCATACGCAAGCAAAATAAATAAAGCGAAGATGGATGACATGGACAGGGTATCGACAGACAAGTTAACTAACCCAGTGAGCAAGTTTGCCTGAAAGGAGAAAAAGATAATGAAAAATGGAAA
Source organism: Cucurbita pepo subsp. pepo (assembly GCF_057944985.1). NCBI lineage: Eukaryota > Viridiplantae > Streptophyta > Magnoliopsida > Cucurbitales > Cucurbitaceae > Cucurbita > Cucurbita pepo. The sequence goes on along the minus strand of NC_141805.1, from coordinate 9,737,755 downwards.
AGAGATAAAAAAAAAGGCATACAAAAGGATGGAAATGGAAGAGATGTTACCAAAAGAAATGCAGCCAATAAATTGCTGTTGAACGCTTCTTCAAGAACAGAAGTTCCATTTCCAGTAACATAACTAGAAAGCATTAGTATTGCCAAAACCTGTAAAATAATGTTGCTATAAGTTTCTCGATCATGGCGCAAAAGCTACCGTCTCTTCGACTACTTCCGAGTTTTGGAGTGAAATTCAGAGGCATACATATCATTTATCCTATTCAGTTATGAGAAAGAAAATCAATGAACATGCAACGATAAATCATTCTATTCTGGATTATTGGTAGAAGCGCCATGGCCTGATTCCAACCTCCTTAAATATGCCATACCAGAATGGCCAGTAGCAGTGTTCTTCGATTCAAGATAACGAGTCCTAAATATATAGTTTTTCTGGTGGTAGGAAAACGAAAAGGAGTTCGAACCTGTAAATTTTGTGCCAGTACCAGATTAACGTATGCCAGGTTGCACTGCAAAAAAAGATTTAACTATAGTTTTATGAAAACCATTATGAATGTAAAGAGATGGCTTAGCAGAGAAATGTCTTTACCGTTCTTCGAGAAACTCTCTCAACATAGGAATCCAGAAGCAAGGTTGCCATCCTGACACAGGCATTAAGATAAATTTTAGAATTTTAACATCCATTCAGGCATTCTTTTCCTGAAAAAGAAAAAAAATCTTGCAGAGCTCAAGGTATAGAGTAATACCAAAAGGAAAGAGCAAGTATCCAAACTATTATCCTTGCTCTTCTATTGCTCCTTAGCGTAGCAGTTGAATTTTTTCCAAAGAAGATAGAGTTTCCCAACTGCACACCAATAAGGTAAATACTCCAATACCCTGCGAATGGAATGATCAATTACTGAGCACACTGTGACAGTAAAGGAGGATTAAAAGTTTTTCGTTTCCCAGGAAGAAAAAAGAAAAAAATCCAGAATCCATAGAGAATATCAAAGAGAGTAAGGAATTTCTCGAACAAGCATATCAGCATGCGACAGCTAAATTCAATCAAAAGCAAAGCTTTCGACCATTTCGATTTGAGTTTCTGGGTTTCCTGAGAAAAAAATCTCTTGGTTTTTGTTCTTCTTCTTTCAAATCTTGGTCTTGTTTTAATTGTAGTTCTTCGGTTGAGTTCGTTCTTTTATTCAAATGCAGCCTATATGCTAAAATATGCTAAAATTGCTAAAATATGCTAAAAATTTAAACCAAATTTAAACCAATGCTTACCAAATATGCTAAAAATTCCTTCCTTGTTTTGGCTGATTATATCTGATCCCCTCTGATTTGAAAGAAGATAAATATTTAACCCATACGTCAACCAACACTGGTACCCTGCAAAACAAAATGCTTAATGAACTTATCATAGATTCTGAGGTTATACTTGCTAACAAGATATAATTTAGTTGAACTATACCTACTAGAATTGTTGTACCAATAATTCCAGAATATTGTGGAGGAATATTAATGATAGTGGTAAGAATTGATACACCAGCAAGTGTGAAAAAGAAATTCCAGTGCACCCCATATTCTCCCACATGAACCTACAAGAAGACATCAGAAGGTATGTTTCACGTATAAAAATTTAAATTGAAAAAAAAAAAAATATGCCCCCATATGTCAACAGCGAGTTTGTTTGTGGAGCAATATATTTTATAGGTAACAGCCTTGGGCAAACGCAGACTTTTTCGATAAGAATAAATTTCATAGCTAACATATTCTATGATCTCTTCACAATTAATATATTTCAATTACACAGTGAAAGAAATTAGCCTAATAGGGATGTCCTCCAATTGCACAATCTATAGCATATATTATGTTGCAATCATGTTCAATAAAACATATCATGGTATTCTAGTTAATGTGTGAAAATTTTCCATCATTTCAATATACAGAAGCATAATCTTAATAAAATGCAATCGTGCAATACATCTCAAAGACTCCACCTACATTTGACATTAATATATTAATGTGATTGAAAAACCAACAAACGAACTTACCTGATAATCTACACCAGTAGTAGTAATAAGACGAACTAGTCCAAGAACAATAAGAGGAAAAACAGATTTTAATGCACCTTTTTGCTTTCTGAAAAAGAAAGAAGAACAACAAATTGTGAAATGCTCTGCAGCTGAATTCCACATATTAGTAAACAATGTAACCACAATAATTTAATGAGTTAAAGAAGGAAATAACTTGAGTGAAAATAACGAACGATGAAAGGTGTTATAACTAATCCTCCAAGTCAGGCAAACGTGGGAGCTTGAATAAAGAATAGTGCACATTGAGTAATACTAGGAACCTTGTTCATATGGCTATTCTTTCAAGTTCTAGTTCACTTTGTCTTGAATCCAAGATTAATCAATAAAGAATATCTAGAATGCAGTGATTTAGTCATAATGTTGTTAAGGATTTCCCCCCATGTCCTAGCTTTATAAAAGGAATCATGTTTGACGTTTAATATTTAAGGAATATATATTTCAGTGTTTTAAGGCAGGAATCCATTTTCCCTATCAGTTTTGAGTATTATTTACATGTTAAAATTCGTAGAACAATTTTATTATACCCATCCATGGCATGTCAATTTTTGGAGATTGTCTTATACCATACGTTTCAAAACTTTTCTGATCAATAAGAATACATGGGTGTGTTTCAAGCATATAACTGCATAGAGACCTCATAATGCTCTCGTAAGAGTGATGACCTCAAGAATAGAACTAAATACCCATCAGGCAATGAAGATGTATATGAATACATACCATATGATAAAGGAATGAATTACTCACGTGGATGGGACATTTCGTGCCTGCTGAGAAACTAATGAATTTGCCAGCACAAATGAACCAACACCAAGATCCATCTGTAATACTCGTGTTTGAATATCATCAGTTAAGTGGTACATACTATGAGAATTATCACTAATTAGTAGAATTACGTATTCTTCACTGAAAGATTAAGGCATACATTAAACAATAATGGAAGAGTGAAAGTGATAAGAACACGTAAAGTAAGGAATAGTGGATGTCGGGACGTCAAAGAATAAAGTGGGAATTCGGTTGGATAATCATACTCTTTAATGCTCTAGCTATTAGTTTGTAACAGAAATGTCCCTATAAAGATGAATATCTTATCCACACAACCTGAAAAACTCCAAGAAGTGGCCACTTCAGATCCCACTGTATACTGAGATCTTCAGCTACTTATTTATCCTCCCAGGTTAGCATTTTATTTTTTGAGAGACTGGGAACAAAAGCAAGAAGGTTTCCAATATTGGTAATCTTGTTCCAGAAAGATGCACAATCGTGTCTCAAGAAAATGAAGCTAAATTTCCAATATTGTTCCTTTCAGAGATTTCTCTATCATGCCAACTGCATATGACATCGTTTGACACCAGAGAGATAATCTATAAAGAGAGTAGTCAAGCAGAGAAGGAGAAAGATATAAACGTTAGATGGCAAGACTAACTTCAGACTACAATTTCACACTTCATACCTTTCTCCAGGTCTCAGTTTCCCCAAAACCACTAATATCCTCCAACGGTCACAAATGTCAGAATTGTTACTTCTACAATTATTAGTTACAAAGGCCATTTTTGTTTTAATATAAATCAACTTTCACTTAGATAGATGAAAGTACCAGAAGAGAAGCCATACAAAAATACATGGCAAACGCAAGAAAAGCTTGAAATTATTTTTTAATATCCACAAGTGTACGGACCAGCTTACGCCCACTTCACAAGGATAACTGTCTGACCCTTCTACATTTGGCTGCCAAGAAAACTCGTAGTATAATAAATCCTAAATAGATTACCACCATGTCCCTGATTGGCTCCTAGGCCAACTCATGGTGCTTCACTAAAGCTTAAATTATAATTTAGAACAAGGAAGAAAACGGGAAAAAAAAATGGTGAAAAAGAGACTCCAATTCTTAGCAACTAAAACTAGGGAACAATGTCAACCATGACCTCTTCTAAGGTACAAACAGGAGAGGGGAATCCAGAGTAAGGATAAAGAAGTGGCTAAAGAGACGATTTTTACCACAGAGAACTTGGTTTCAAAGGAAAATACCACAACCACTTATACAAAAGAGCTTCCCTTTTCAGGCTTAATTTCCAACTCCAGTACCCCACCACAGAAATTAAAACCTGTGTTAACCAAATGATGGCTATCACCCTCCCCATCCCTTGCCACAAAGAGCCTCCCATCAAGTTCTCCAAATTGTCAAAAACAGAATTACATATATGTTAAAATGGACAATAAAAAACATAGAAACAGAGGACTAATTGAGTGAAAGTAAGCCTATACTTTGGGTGGGGTGGGGTGGAGGAAATGTCGATAAATAATTTTTAAAACGAAAGTGTCATCTAGGTTGTCTGCCAAGCCCGAAAAATAAATAGTGCTAAGATTTTATATACAAAAAGTGAGAATAAAGATGAACTTTAAAAATAATAATAATAAAGTAAAGGTTGTTGATAACTGAACAAAAACTTACCAGACTTGTACCGTAAGTCTCTGTCTTAGCATATCTTCTGGGAAATATTCTGAAATCAACAGCCAATATGCACAAGCATGTTGTGATCATCTGCATTGACATTTTTAACAAAAAGAATATTCTAGATGATATGAGAATATAGACTACATTTGCACGAAACATGTGATAGATAAACAATGATTTAAAAAGCATACCACAACAACCCTAAAAGATGAAATATTTTGCTTTAGACTTTGGTTTGCTGTTTCCCAAGTTGGAGAATGACTGTGAATTCTGTGTTGGGAGTACAATGGCTTTTTGTCAGCGTGATGCAGAAGAGACTTGTTTGCCCAGCAGCAGCTCATGCAACATTTTATATACTACGAATGAACAATAAGGATAATTCCCCAGTAAAAAGTACAATATTTAATATGAAAAGAAAATGTCTTACCCTTTAGCTGCAATCAACAACAATAATAGAAAAGTCAATAAAACCGCACACAGACATGACCATTCTGCTAGAACCTGTCATATGAATAATTAGGAAACAAAACCACCCAAGAATTAGTCCAGGATACCAAATGAGCAAATTAAGTCGGTCTCAAATGAAAATAGACAAAACTTATCAAGATGAGGGATTTCCAATCATAACAATTAAATGAGGCATTTATCATGGAAATGAAGAGGATTACGAAAGGAAAACATAAAAGTGAAATAGAACATCTCTCTCATGTAAACATATATCCCTCAGACCCCATTTGAGTCTATAAGCACCACATTCAGAGTCCAGAAATAAAAATGTATTGAGTACATCTGCATAAAGAAATCCTCAGCCTAAAGCAGAAAAGAAGAAATAGAGATCATAGTGATGAATCATATAGCATTTATGTGATGAACTACAAATAAACAAATACTCTTGATACAATACGTTTAATCTCCCATACATTACTTACAGTGAAAAATAAGATAGTGGGAATCACGATAACAAGAAAATCTACAGTAATGGCAGCCAAGTATCGCTTCAAGCTCTTTGAGTGGATAACTGGATTGTCACTTTTCTTCAGTGAAGCATCTGCAGCAGTATGATCTGGTAACAAAGAGATCTAAGATTAACCACATGATGAAGAAAGGAAATAACAGTTCCATACATTCATAGTATTCCATGTTAGACGAACACGACTCTCCACAATGGTATGATATTGTCCACTTTGAGCATAAGCTCTCATGGCTTTGCTTTGGGCTTCCCCAAAAGGCCTCATACCAATGGAGAGAGTATTCTTTGATTATAAACCCATGATCATTCCCTAAATTAGACGATGTGGGACTTTCATCATCCAACACCTCCCCTCAAACAAAGTACGCCTCCCCTTAATCGAGACTCAACTCCTTTTCTTTTGGAGTCCTTTGTTCGACATTTGAGGATTTACCAATCTATTGGCACGACTAAGTTTAGGGCATGGCTCTGATACCATGTTAGACAAACACGACTCTCCAAAATGGTATGATATTGTCCACTTTGAGCATAAGCTCTCATGGCTTTGCTTTGGGCTTCCCCAAAAGGCCTCATACCAATGGAGAGAGTATTCTTTGATTATAAACCCATGATCATTCCCTAAATTAGCCGACGTGGGACTTTCATCATCCAACATTCCATATCTAGAGGCTTGGTCAACCTAATTGAGCCTTTGCAAACAAATAAGCAACTGTATCAGATGATGCAGTCAGACCAATCCCAACATTTTGAACACAATCCATTCATCATCAAATTGTAGTAGGAAGACAATAATAATATTTGCATGCATAATACCGTTGTAAAACTAAAGTTTTGGCATTGTAGAGGAGGTCATAACCTAGTAAGTGGCTAAATAGCTACTAATTAGTTAGCTACTACTTTTTTTGCTCAACCTATATCAAGGTACCAGTGTAATTCCGAGGAATGATCATAAAGAACTTCAAATTTGGGTAGCCATTTCGAAACATTAGTTGCATCACAACTCGATCCTGTGTCTCTGTTATCTCATCCACCCAGGAAAGAAAAGGGGGCGGAGGGAGTCAATTCAACCGTCTTGCATCGTAACTGTTAAAGCCTATTCTTTAAGAAAGAAAATGAAAGCTAAAATTTGAGACGGAGTTCCGAGTTTGATACTAGAGCAAAAGCACGAGTCCGAATGAGCTGAGGAATCCAGAATTAAGAAGTTCAACCCGCCAAATGCTACTTCAAAACCCACATGAATTGGAAGAAAAACAACCATAAAAAAACAATCAACTCAGAAAAGCTTTAAGAGACACACCAATCACGCCGCTGGAGTAGAATGAATGCCGAAGAATCACCAGAATCTGCACACTCAGAGAGAAAAACAGCCAAAAAAAATTCCAGTAAGCCAGAGAAGTAGTGCAACACAGAAAAAATGAGATTAAAGGAAAACCAAAGGGAATTACAGGTATAATAGTGGAAAGCGCCGCGATCTCGATCATAGAAGATCCAGTCAAATTGCTAACGAATCTGGAGATCGAAAGAAATGAACAAGAAACATGGAAAGACAAAATTGAAGCTGAGAAACATGAAGGAAAATGGGATTACTCACTCTTCTTTGAGAAGTTTATTGGGATTGAGAGAATTGCGCAGAGAAGAATCCATAGCTGAAACTCGCGGGAAAGGAAGAGAGAAGAAATGAATCTAATTACGTTTCTTCTCCCCTGCTTAGGTTAATTACACGACAAAATTATTCTCCCAATTCTACCCCTCCATTAAAACCCTTTTCCCAATTATACCCTCTCCTATTTGTTTAGCTAACAAATTCAAAAAATTAATATTATATTTTACTAAACTTCTAAAATTTTTCTAATACTTTTTAAACTTAAAAAATAATAATAAATATTTGATTTTAATATCTCCTATTTTAAAAATACCTTTAAACATTTTTAAAACTTCCAAAAATAAATAGACTGATCCAACAATCACCGGGCTGAGAGTCCTCACAATCTAGACAGGATGCAATAATCGAAGATACAATAAATGACATTAGCATGGACCGACAGACGATATTGTAAGGGAGGTCTCACCCCTCACAGTCCAGACATGATGCAATTACTAAGAGCGACCAAATCGAAGATACAATAAATGACATCAGCATGCATAAAAGTACAGGTGCAGTGACAATACTGTAAGGGGAAGATACAATAAATGACATCAGCATGCATAAAAGCACAGGGTGGAGTGACCATATTGTAAAAGGGGAGGTTTTAGTGCACGAACTATAAAAGCACAGGGTGCAGTGACCATACTGTAAAAGGGGAGGTTTTAGTGCACGAACTATAGAGGTACGGTAGAAAAATAGCTCGACTCTTCTCCTCCCTTCACAATTATTTATTTATTTATTTATTTATTTATTATTATTATTTTGCTTATTTGTGTTTTTATTAAATGAATGATAACTTAAATTAAATTAATGGAGAGATTAAATGAATAAATTATTTTTTTATTAAAAAAATCACCCAAATAATAAAGTTATTTTATTAATTTATACAATAATAAAGAAAAGAAATATATATCATTCCCAATCCGACACGGAAGAAGACCTAGGGCTCCAAAATTCATCGTCTACAATGTCCATTGTTCGCCGCAATTACTTCAACCTGTAAATTCACAGAATCTGCAGAAAACCAGCCCAGAGGAAGAGTAATGGGGAAGAAGAAAACCAACGGCCCCAAAAGTTCCTCCGAAGAAGTCGCCATTGGTTCTGCTCCCTCCAGCGTTTTCGAGACTCTGTTCGGCAACGTTGGTGCTGAAAGTGATGGCGTTTCTATCTTCTCCACCGAGAATCCTTTTCGTAGGAAAGATACTAGTTCAACCCCTGTGGCGGCAGTTGCTGAAAAATCTCCCAGTGGCGGCGCTGATGGTCATACTATCGATGATGTAAAGAGTAGGAAGAAGAGCAAGGAGAAACGGGTTGGAATGGATTTGGATTCTGCTGAGAATGGTGTTAAAAGTTCGTCGGAAGTCAAGAAATCGAAGAGGAAGGACAAGTCTCGGGACCGGGAATTGGATAATGGAGTTATCGAGAAGGATGATGAAGAAAGGGGTTTTCAATCCCGAGGCGTAGTGAAGAAGAACAAAAGGAACGGTGCGGAAATCGGTTCTGAATTTAGCGGCGAATTGAAGATAGACGAACGAAGGAGTGACAGTAAACTCGGTGTGGATGTGAAGTTGACGAAAGAGAAGAAGAAGAGGAAGAGAGACGAACTGGAGAGAGAGTATGAAGCGAAGAAGTATGGTGCATCAGAAGTAGCTGAAGATGAAGTGGAAGGTTCAGGGGGCACTGTTGTTGGGAAGAAGAGGAAAGCGATGGACGATTTTTCTGAGATGTTGGTAACGAAGGAGGGATTTGATGATGAAAGCAAGCTTTTGAGAACTGTTTTTGTTGGGAATTTGCCATTGAAAGTGAAGAAAAAAGCTTTAGGCAAGGAGTTTAGCCAATTTGGAGAAATAGAATCTGTTAGGATCCGTTCTGTGCCACTTGCAAATGTAAGCATTGTTTTCTATTTGTTCATTATCTTGAATTTCTAGTTCGTGGGGTTTTGTTTTTCTCAATTTATCGATCTTCAAACTTAAGAATTTTGTACTTTTTCTCTGATCAGAGCAAAAAACCTAGGAAGGGAGCAATTCTTTCAAAGAAAGTCAATGAAGATGCGGACAGGTAATGATTTTATATCATAATGTGACGTAATTGAATTTGATAAATGTCGCTTAATGTTTCGATATTGAATCGTTGTTCACTTATAATCAAAATTAGAGAAAGGGATAGTGGTTTTAGGATGATCTTACTTGATCAGGGTTATACTATATGGTCGTCACTTCAGTTGGAAGCCTAAGCCAAGAAGGTACGAATGAAGTGACGGGCCCTTTTAGAGTTTGAGAGATAGGGTAGGGGGCGGCTTGATTGTGATAGTAATTTCGAGCATCTCTCCCCTTTTCTCTTAGCGTGCACAGTTTTGCTTGCATGCCGCTTTGACTCCTAGAGTTCTTTAAGAGATCATGATTTTAGGAAAGGTCCTTAGGAGAGAATTACTGGATATGGTTGCTTATTCTTATTTTAAGACATTATATACCGTTTTTAGTGATGAAAATGAATGATTTGCAGTTCTCATGCATATGTTGTTTTCAAAACGGAGGAATCAGCACAGGCTTCTCTGTCCCATAACATGGCTGTGGTATAGTTCTTACTCTCTTTTCTTCTTCTTCTTAGCTTTTCGAAGTCGAAACTTGTAGCTTTGGCTATTTCCATTCATGATCTTTATATATATGAATTTAGTTTGCAGGAAATCATATACGTGTTGATAGGGCATGCCCGCCTCGTAAAAAGTTGAAAGTAGGAAGTTCCCCAATCTATGATCCCAAGAGAACTGTTTTTGTGGGTAACCTTCCATTTGATGTAAAGGTAACCTTTTCTATACGCAAGTTTTCTTTCCTCTTCCCTTCCTTGATGCTAAGTTATGTAAAGTTGGTTTATGGTTGTTTTATACATCTACATTTTCAGGATGAAGAATTGTATCAACTATTTTGTGGAATCGAGAATGTGGGATCTAGTGTCGAAGCTGTTCGGGTCATCAGAGATCCTAATGTGAACATAGGGAAGGGTTTTGCGTATGTCTTCTTTAAAACGAAGGTACGATCGGCTTTTTTGATATTAATGTTCATTCATTTAGAGAGATCTGTAAGCTCATTGGTTTTCTCCCATTTTCTTCACTTTTTACTAAATGACGAGAAAACACTTTTTACTGTTTTGTTAGTTCAATTAGTTTGATTGATCTAATAATAATATATGGTTTAAATTACATGTTTGCGCACATACGAGTATGCTGTATAGGTGTATCGACATCGTGTGTGCGCACTTTCCTGTCTGTCTGGATCTAGTAGACGAGGTTGTAAATTCTGTTCTTTTGGTTGAGGAAGCTTGGTATTTTTATTATGCTTTTTTATAACCGGGTACCTGAGGCCTCGTCTCTTGCATCATGCTCATGGTGGATTCCGACTGGCTATGGGGAGGCTTCATCCACTTTACGTCCCCACTCTTTGCATCATGTTCATGAATCATGACTAACTTCCACTAGTATTAAGGATGCGATCCTACACTGGTTGGGGAGGAGAACGAAGCATTCCTTATAAGGGTGTGGAACATTTCCCTAATAGACGCGTTTTAAAACTGTGAGGCTGACAGTGATGTATAACGGGCCGAAGCAGACAATATTTGTTAGCAGTAGACTTGGGCTGCTACACTTCAAGTTCAGCTCAACAATGGCTTTGAGTTATTGAGCTCTAACCTTCAGATTTAGTTAAATTAAAACCTCGTTGGTATTTCTGATCATCTCGAACCCTGGCTACCGAAACACTTGGGTAGCAGTTAGTAAATACATAGGCAAAAGCTAGATATCTGTTAACTTATTTTTCTCTCTATCTTCCCTGATTGTTTTTGTCACCTCTAGTCTTGAAGACAACTGCATGTTTTCCCATTGGTTTACATCTTTATCTTTCAATTTCAATCTAAGAACAACGCATTGCTTCTATGTCTGTGCAGGAAGCAGCAAATTCAGTAATTAACAATCAAAAACTACAGTTGCGTGATCGAGCACTGAGGCTCTTTCATGCCAAACCAAACTTGACATCGACCCCGCTCAAGAAACGTAATAACCCATCTACTGAAGTCGATCGCTCAGCAAAGAAAAGGGCTGTGGATTCAGGTTTAAGGACACCAGACAGCAGCAAGAGGGCAACCCCAAAAGCTACGGTTGCATCCTACCAGGGCCTGCGTGCGAGCAAACCCGGCTCCCAGAAGAAGAACCAAGCGAAAGGCAGTGGCACGAAATGGACTAAATCGCATTCCAACAGTAAGGAGAAGCGAGTAGATCACAAGAGGAGAAGACCGGAGGATTTCCCGGAGAGGACGAGTGAAAGGAAGGGGAAAAGACCGGAGAAGATGAGTGAAAGGAAGGGGAAGAGACCAGCAGTTGCCAACCGAAAGGCTGTGGCAAATGCATCGAGAAATGGCGTTGCAGCACCGAAACAAGGCGGGGTTAAACGCAAGTCCGATAGCCGAACGCCAGAGAGCTCTCACAGAAACAAAAGAGTCAAAAGGTTTAGATAGATAGGAAACACAGGAAGGAAGAAGTTGATGGTGTGGAATGAACTGAATACTCTTTTAGCTTTCTTTGTATTCTTTTATGTGGTTTACCAACTCACTTTTGAATTAAGCAAAAGTTAATATTAATCAGGTTTTATATTATTATATGTTAAGAAAACATCAAATTAAAATAATAACATAAAAAATGGTTGGGAGGTCAGAAGAAGAGCCTTATATATACACATGTTGTGGACGTATTTTTTTCGAGCTAGTGATTTAGTCGTTGTAACAAGTCAAGCCCAGTGCCAAGAGATATTATCCGCTTTTGCCCGTTACGTATTGTCGTCAGCCTCACAGTTTTAAAACGTATATGTTAGGGAGAGGTTTCCACACACTTATAAAAATGCTTCGTAAATTGTAGGATCTCATAGAAAGTGTGCCGGTAACCATAAAGATGCTATGTTTGTTGCTTTCCATTTGAACTCTCCTTTGCACGCCTTCGCTCATCACTGATACTGAGTAAGGTATAATCCATTTGTTGTATTCTCTTGTCGATCATTGCAAGCCAATTCAAATCCCTTCATATATTCGTTAGTGTTCAAATACTTAGCTCTAAGTATAACACGACAAACATCGCTCCTTCCATATATAAGTCCAAGTCTAGTGATGAGGTTATACTCGCTCGGACTAAATAACATTTTTGTCTCAAAAGGTTCAAACGAATCACGTGCATCCTACTCTCATTCACTTCTCTATGAAGAATATATTGTGTTAATGGTCTATAGAACATTATGTTTGTTTCTAGAAGAGGACCAAAACATGTTTCTCTAAACATGGCTAATTGGGTCCGAGTCAATTTCTTCGTAAGAAAGTGATCATAGGTAGAGATGTTTGTAACCAACGACATTGTGATACCTACCTTATTTATGAATAAAAAATAACGTTAAACTGTGCAAATTAAAAAAAAAAAAAAAGAATTAAAACATATTCTTAAAAAAGAAAAAACGTCTTTTTTCTAGTCCAATCCCGACCAAGATCGAGATCGAGAAAAAAGACAAAACCCTAATCCTAGCTCCCGGTCACTTCCTACCCTTTTTTGTCTTTTTTCCAATTCTTCCCCTCTAACTAGATCAAGACCAAGAAAGAAGATGCTTATCGAGTAAGAAATCGAACAAAAATGATGTTAATCGAGCAAGGAATCGAACGAGAATAAAGTTGATTGAGCAAGAAATTGAATGAGAATAATGTCGATCGAGCAAGAAATCGAACGAGAATGATGTTGATCGAACAAGAAATTGAACGAGAATAACGTTGATCGAGCGAGAAATGGGTAGAGAGGGAAGAAGAATTTTGCCTATTCAATTTTGGACATACCTCCAAATTTAAATAAGAAAGGGTAAAGTCGTCTTTTCACATGCAAAAAAAAAAAAAAAAAAGAAAAAAGAAAAACTGGTTTCAAATCAAAATATTTGGAGGTTAATTTTTAAAATGACTCATTTGTTCTGTTTCAAAGCTTTTCAATTTTTCGTTTTCTTTCAAGAACCCTAGAAGAAACGAAACCCTAGTTCTTCAAAGGTTCCGAGAGCTTCCTCGGGGTTCAAATTTCGGTGTTCTGGTGAATGTGAATCTTGTTTATGCGAGTTCTTTGTTATTGTTTTGATGAGTGTCGTGCTTTTTGGTTCTAGTTCTTAGTGTAATTTTTGTAGTGTATCAATGGCGGAACGTAGGTTCTGTATAGGGTATGCTTTGGCTCCCAAGAAGCAACAGAGCTTCATCCAAGACTCATTAGTCAGCCTCGCGGCGTCTCGAGGGATTGATCTTGTTCGAATCGACACTGACCGGCCACTTCTTGATCAAGGGCCATTTGATTGCATTCTTCACAAGTATTACGGTGAGGATTGGAGGAAGCAGCTGGTTGCGTTTAGAGTAAAGAACCCCAATGCCTTGATTTTGGACTCACCGGACTCGATTGAGAGACTTCATAACCGGATTTCCATGCTTCAAGTGGTTTCCGAGTTGAAGATTGATAACGCCAATGAATCGTTTGGGATCCCCAAGCAGATTGTGATTTACGATAAGGAAACTTTGTTTGATCGGCAGGCTTGGGAGGGTTTGAAGTTCCCAGTCATTGCCAAGCCGTTGGTGGCTGATGGTAGTGCCAAATCTCACAAAATGGCGCTCGTTTTCAACCATGATTGTTTGAACAAGCTTAAGCCTCCGATAGTCTTGCAGGAGTTCGTAAATCATGGAGGGATTATCTTTAAGGTTTACGTTGTTGGGCAATATGTGAAATGTGTGAAGAGGAAATCTCTGCCTGATGAACCGGAAGCGAAATTGGGAAATGTAGAAGGATTGTTGTCATTTTCGCAGGTTTCGAATTTGACCCCTCGTGAGAAAATTAACGATAAGTTCTACAAGATGATGCAGCTTGACGATACAGAGATGCCACCGTTGAGTTTCGTCACTGACATTGCTAGAGGGTTGCGGCGCTCCCTGAACTTGAATCTTTTTAACTTCAACGTGATTCGGGACTCAAAAATTGGGACTCGGTATCTTATAATTGACATTAACTATTTCCCTGGGTATGCAAAAATGCCGGGTTATGAGAAGGTTTTGACGGATTTTTTCTGTGATTTAGCGCAGAACAAAGATCCAATGAAGAAGAATCCAGACACCAAGGAAGGTGAGCACAAGATTGGCTCTGATCAGCAACTGCCGGTGCAGACTGCTGACCAAGAAACTAGAAAGACCGCCATTGATGAGGATGATGGAGGTCAATCAGTTAACAGGGAAATGAAAGAAGAAACCCCTGTTCGAGATTGACCATTATTTTGGAAGCCCTTCATTCTCAAGCCTTTATGTTCTAGAGTTGCTTGAATTTGCTCAATTCATTTGGGTCGTTCTTTCTGGACTTGAAGTGAGTTCTACACATTTCTTTAGATATCCATTGGTACAGAAATGAAAAAGGTAAAATTGACTACTTTCCTTCATTTAGTTCTTAACCTCATGACGAAATTGAAGTGTGTCCAGGTTATCATGTATATTCCATCCTCTAAAGTTACCACTGGAGATAGTTCTTCAAACACCTTAGTGAGGTCTTATGGAGGTCAAATTGTATCTTGAGGTTTAATCTTTTCCTCTTTTTTAGGATGGTTCTAGCTCATAGATTTTGAATCTTTTTAGTGAATTCAATTAATGATTTTTTTCCCCAGAAAATTTCTAGTATCATTTTCTTTGTGTTTGGTGGTTTAGTGCTGTAATTTGAATGCTTTGGTGTCATAGGAAAATAAGAACATCCTCCCAACAAGTTGTTGAACCTGCTTTGAGATGATAGTCGTGTTCTGAATCCAAGAAACTTCCTTTTTATGATCTGCCAAGAAAATGATGAAAGAATTTTGTCTTTTTTATGAACTGTACATTCTGAATAATAGGTCCTGAGCCTGATTTCTTGGGAAATTCAGAAATATCATGGTTTCTGGTTAGAACTATTTTCTTTTTTTCTGTGTTCTATGATTATGCTGGGAAATGAGCTTGAGATAGACAGAATGAATCTAAATCATTAGTATTGTGTACTTTTGTGGACGTTCGGTTTCGGTTGAGAATCGCCATTTTTTCTTCGATGGAGGATTCTTGACAATCTGATATTTAAAATGGAAACTTTGGTTGTATTCTTTTTATCACGATGCACGACCATGGGTTATACCTCGACCCGTGTTCATATGATGTACATTTTGCAACATCGTCTAGCTTTTGACTGAGGGATATTTGTAAAAATAGTTTGAACGTTTGATTCTTTAGCCTCATTGAAACGTTTTGGACAACTGTACTAAAGAAGGGTTGAATAGGCATTTTATTTATTTTGATTTTTTTGGTGTGTTATTGGTGTTGCAGTTTATTTTTTTGTTTAAAACTATATTATAAAAATATATTCATTATTTAAAAGACTCCTAAATAATGAATAATTTATGAATAAAAACAACACACCAAAACTTTTATTAGAACCTATTATCATTTTTATTGATTTAAATAATTTATATATTTTAATATTTTTCAAAAAAAAAAAAAAAATCTACAGTATCAACAGAGATTCCCCAACTAATGAAATATTATAAGCTTTTCAAGTTCAATAACATGAGTTAACATTGAGATTTAAACCTTTTAACTTTGAGTCAATAATATATTATCTTAATCAGTTGGTTCAAGTTATCAATAAATCCAAGATGCAATGTACCAGCCAGCTTTATATGGTATGATATTGTCCACTTTGAGTACAAGCTCTCGTGACTTTGCTTTGAACTTCCCCAAAATACCTCATACCAATAGAGATAATATTCCTCACTTATAAACTTACGATCTTCCACTAAATTAACCAACGTGGGACTCACTCCCAATAATCCTCAACATTATAAATACAACTATTAGACAACACTCCAACACTCGGAAGAGTGATTTGCTATGCAGGTTGAAAAATCTATCTAAAACAGGGCAAAACTGCTGTCATGGCCCAGAAACTTTGATTTTTTTTCCCCTTCAAGCTACTTTTCAAAGCTGCATGACAAATTCAGACCAAATTTAAGCTGCAGGAACCATAAAATTCTCCTAACCTGTATGGTTTTTGATCATCAACTACATGAGACAACCAACGTAGTGAGAGTGGGATATTTTCTCTGCAGTTGTGGCCATTGCACAAAGAACTGATCAGCCATGTGTAACTTGTATAAAACGTACCCACTCAATGATAATCTCTTCACTCTTGCAATGCTTTCCACAAAAAATTGATGACCATCTAATCCCCACAACCTGCATTCAGATTCTAGTGTTCATTTATTCTCTACGATATTGTAAACTTGGAACTGGAAAATGCAAAAGAATGTTGTTCAATGCACTTTTTTGAACCTTGAATATGAATGCAATTGTTACCAGAGTGCGTTCAGTGTGGCAATCGAAGTTGTCCAAACAGAAGTGAAATATGATTGTCCTACTTCCCTAGGAAGTGTGCCATCTTGTCTACCTCAGCCCCAGTCTGCAACAAGCACCCATTTCACAAACAAATTTAATAGGAAAACTTGTAAACAAAGTGGGAGTGAGCAACTCTTATCATTTATTTGAATGAAACAGAATATCGGCTAGTTGAATGCAAGAACCCTCGTAGACGTTTTGGATATGCAAACCTCTAGTTCACAAGTGCTAAAACCTCCTAATCAAGTTGATTTCATTTGAAGTGATTGAAACTCTTGGGATTTTTATCTAACAACTTTATTGAAGAATAAGATAGATTGAAATATCCAAGAACCTCGAATCAATAAAAAATTATCCCAAGGGAAAATAAGATCACGATTACCTTGTTGATTGACTATCTCAAGGCAAGAAAACTTCTTTGAGATTCGAATCACTCCACAAGTAAGACTATTGATCAAGTCAAGCTTGAACGATTCTAAGCATTACAATTACAAAAAAAACTTAGCCCTTGGCTAGAAGAAAGCATAAATGTTCTTTTTACTATATTTTCAAGTCTACTTTACAAAAACAACATACATGGCTTTATATAGCCTCAAAAGAAAACCTTTAGCCTTCCCGGAGGCATTTCAAGAGTTGTAGCTTTCATACTTCATAACCATAATCAGCCACTATGTAAATGTAACTTTAAAATAAATAAAAAATCTTAAAATAAATTAATGAAACGTCGTAACTCTATATTATAATCCACCTAAAATTTGTAACCATCCAAGAATAAATTAATCTTGATTTTTCCTTAATGTGGCATATGGTAATTTGAACAACATTTTTGTCACATCTTTCTTGAAGTTCATTTTGCATGATTAAGATGACTAGGATCATATCAATATCCAACATATTATTTGAACTGGAATCTAGCTTAACTTGTGGCTATGGCAGTGAGAACGGCGATAAACATAATATTGTTGATAGCGACAACAACACAGTTGACTCTTGAGTTTTCGTGCATAGGAGTAACATTATGCAGGAAAACCAATGAATTAAAAGGAAACACAACAGTTTTTTTTAATAGGGAAGGAAATAATTCATTTCATTGATAAAATGAAATTACGTAAAAATAGACATTTCTATCTAGATGATTATTAAAAAAACTATTCCAATGAGCTTATAAGGGGGGATAAGCTATAATTACAAAAAGGGCACAATATCCACAACGTTACTCCTATGCACGAAAACTCAAGAGTCAACTGTATTGTTGTCGCTATCAACAATATTATGTTTATCGCCGTTCTCGCTGCGATAGCCACAAGTTAAGCTAGATTCCAGTTCAAATAATAGGTTGGATATTGATATGATCCAAATCATCTTAATCATGCAAAATGAACTTCAGACAAAAAATGTTGTCCAAATTACCCTATGCCAGCATAAAGGAAGACAGTGAGGACATTAAATCAAGATTTCATCAATCCAAGCTCTAGGGGTTGTTTCATGGGAGCTGATAAAAAGTGGAGATAGCTTACTATCTGAAGAAAACTACTAAGCTCAAGCTTGGATGCGACCCCTACTACAAATTCACAAAGTTCCTATAGAATCCATTACTAATCTTCTAAAAGTTCCTACAGGTCCAATTCGAACTCATGCAACAGAATCCCAATTGAATCCATTCAAGTTTGTGGACTGAATCTGCAAGAAACTTACGATTTTCCCCTAATTGAAAATAGGGGAACTCCACCCATAGGCCATACTATCCCCTCCCTCGTTTCCTGATTCAGAAAATAAGAGAAGTTTGAAGACCCTGATAACGCACCTTATGAGCCAGTTGATGTTCATATGTGCGAGCTTTTTGAAGACTCATGTCATCGGTAGCAGCAGCAGCAATGTAGAATCTTGGAGAAAACAAGTCCTTCTGCAGCACAGACAACACATTGAGCATTTCGGCCGTGTGACCCCCTACACTACATATGCAACGATCAGTGCAATTACATTCTTCAATCTAAAACTCAAATGGAATTGATGACTGTCTCACCTGAGCCTAAGACAATGAGGGTACTGACAGATCCCAAGCTTTTGTTTGGAAGGGCCCTACCGCTCCAATATAAAACATAAAGGACACGACTCAAAATCAAGCTGATACTGAGAATTACGATGCCAATAACAATACTTGAATCCATCAAGTTCGAAAACGCACAAACCCTGCAAAAAAATAATGATCATACAACAAATAGAATAGAGATCAAAAGAGGTCGCCCTGCCTCGGATTTCTCCTATGCTATAATCGAAATAAATGCTCACGGAGTCGATATTGGGATCTAGGGTTTTCAAGCGCCAACCGAAATTAAAATTCCATTACGAATCTGTGGAAGAAGATCATCAGCAAAAAAAAATCTCAGATTCTTGTAGTCATCGGTTGAAATTAAAAATCTCAGAACAGGAAGTCCATCGGAAACCAAAAGAAATCAGCACTGTCAAGCTTCCTCTTCGCGAGGGATACGAACCGAAATCAATGACAAAGAAAAGTGAACGAAGAGGAAGAAGAAGAATCGTTGACAGAATACCACAAACGGTGTTAGTTTTGGAGCAAAGTTCCGTGCAGCCGCCGGCCGGAATGGAGGATTGGACAACATTCAGATACGCGCCGCCGCAGCTCTCGGGGTCGCCGTAAAGAATAATCTATGCTATATTCAAATGAAAGTCTAAATTTAAAATTTTAGTAATTACTTCCAAATATTTTCTATCCCAACTTTTAAGGAATTAATAATTTATTTTTTAATTTTATATTTTTTAATTTTATTTCAAGTAGATATTGTCTTCTTTGAGCATTCTCTCGAGGTTTTAAAACGCAACCGTTAGGGAGATGTTTGAGCATCCACCCCCTTCACAGCCAACGTACTCGCTGGCACTCATTCTCCTCTCTAATCGACGTAAGATCTCACACTAAGCTCTTACAATCTCGATGGTAGGTCACTCCAGAAGGTAAGAGTTCGAGAGACAACTCGAGTTGGCTTTTGTATGGACAAGATATCTCGAGAATCAGTAAGAATGAAACTATAAAGTCAATCCGAGTATAACTTAGTAGATAAGACAACTCATGATTCAATAGCCACTTCAAAATTGTCGAACGAACTATGAACATCATGCAAGGAGCGGAGTCCGAGAAAAACCGGTATGAAGAGAAACAGATAAAATGCAGCCCTCAAACAACAATAACAGAGACTTTTGCACAGAGCTAACACCATATAGACAACAATAGGAAGGAGATTTCTATTACTTATTCTCTGCAATTACCACTCTATGAGGCGTCGTCTGTGCGGTGGCTCGAGCGGCATGCTCGGACGCATGGGTGAGACCTTGTAACATTCTCAAGATTTCGTGTGTGTCTTCCAAGTAATACTTAGCCTTGCTTGGTTTCTGCCCGACCGTGCAACCGAACACTTCAGCATTGGGAGGAAGGGTGGGTTTTGCACTCGTTATCACCTCGAACATATCCTCGTCCGACCTATCGTCTCCGATGCATAGAACGAAATCAGGAAGCATTCCCTTCTCCCTCATTGTTTGCAAGAGATATTCTGCTACAATACCCTTGTTTACACCCTGCCGTTTTGTTACAAAAGCCAGAAGAAACAAAACATCAAGCCTTGGAAGAAGCCCTTCTCATAGCTCATCGTATTCTAATAATTCGACCTTTCGATCGGTTTGAAAGACCATTTGCATTTGACTCGAGTTTTCAATCCTAGTAGTTATTAATTAACAAGAAAATCCGAGTCCTGTCATGAAACCTAACACGTAAAGCGAATTACAAGATTAAGATTGTTAATGTAACAGCCCAAGCTCACCGCTAGCAGATATTGTCCTCTTTGAGTTTTCTCTTTCGGGCTTTCCCTAAAAGTTTTTAAAACGCGTATGCTAGGGAGAGGTTTCCACACCCTTACAAAGGATGCTTCGTTCTCCTCCCCAACCGATGTAGGATCTCACAATTCACTCCCCCTTTAGGGTTCAACGTCCTTGTTGACACACCACCTTGTGTCCACTCCCTTCAGGGCTCAGCCTTCTCGCTAGCACATCATCCGGTGTCTAGCTCTGATACCATTTGTAACGGCCCAAACCCACCGCTATCAGATATTGTCCTCTTTGGGCTTCCCCTCAAGGTTTTTAAAATGCGTCGGCTAGGGAGAGGTTTCCACACCCTTACAAAGGATACTTCGTTCTCCTCCCCAACTGATGTAGGATCTCACAATCCACCCCCTTCGGAGCTCAAAGTCCTTGCTGACACACCATCTTGTGTCCACTCCCTTTAGGGCTCAGCCTTCTCGCTAGCACGTCATTCGGTGTCTAGCTCTGATATCATTTGTAACGGCCCAAGCCCACCGCTAGCAGATATTGTTCTCTTTGGGCTTCCCCTCAAGGTTCTTAAAATCCGTCTGCTAGGGAGAGGTTTCCACACCCTTACAAAGGATGCTTCGTTCTCCTTCCCAACTAATGTGGGATCTCACAGTTAACCTCTTTCACGGGTCATCACTAATCGTATGTGTCACTCCGGTTCAACAGAAAAAGTTTGATTCTTGAAGATAAAAAGACTAACCTGAGGTTTGACTTCTACAATGTGTTGGCCACTCTTGACAGAAACTGGCTCATTAGCAAGAACACTTTCAAGGTGATCTAAAAGTTCCTTAGCCTGGCACGATCCGAAATCAGGATCCGCGTAAAGGTAGTTCCAAACAAGAACGCTCTCTTTAGTTTCGATTGTAGAACCATCCGTCGTCTCGGTGTACAGTTGCATAACGGGTTCGGCAATCTGTTTCCAGTCGAAATCTGTCACACTTACAGATGTCTCCCAATCTGCAGCATGATTTGGCCTGAAACAAATGTCATCAAAATCACAAAGGCTGATAAGATTGCAGAATCATAGTTTTATAGAAATTGCAGAAAGGAAACATCGATGAACCGACACGTCTATGGCTAATTCAATGAAAACTAACTGCAATTATCCAATATATCTACGGTTGAGGATTGTTGGTGGAGAGTCCCACATCGGCTAATTAAGAGGTTGATCATGGGTTTATAAGTAAAGAATACATCTCCATTGGTATGAAATCTTTTCGAGAAACCAAAAACAAAGTCATGAGAGCTTATGCTCAAAGTCGACCATATCATACCATTGTGGAGATTCGCGGTTCCTATCATGGCATCAGAGTCATGCCCTTAAGAATCCTCAAATGTCGAACAAAAAATTGTGAGTCTCGAAGGTGTAGTCAAAAGTGACTCAAGAGTCAAACAAAGGGTATATTTTGTTCGAGCCTCGATTAAGGGGAGGTTGTTCGAGGGCTCCATAGGCCTCAGGGAAGGTTCTTTGGTATACTTTGTTCGAGGGGAGGATTGTTGTTGAGAGTCCCACATCGGCTAATTAAGGGGTTGATCGTGGGTTTATAAGTAAAGAATACATCTCCATTGGTATGAGGCCTCTACGGGAAACCAAAAGCAAATCCATGAGAGCTTATGCTCAAAGTGAATAATATCATATCATTGTGGAGATTCGTAACAATATCAATATCATAGCAGCATTCCGAAGCTATAGTATAACAAATTGGATTGAGCAATGTAGAATATAATACCTAAGGTAGAAACCATGTTCTGCAGCTAGTCCAAGCTTTTCGCACGGTGAAAACCATTCCGTCAGAGTTTTTCGGTCCTTTCCGCTAACAAGGAACACGACGTTCTTAGGATCTTTACACAAGTTATTCAAGATCCCAAGGGCTTCAGCAGTTGGATTCATGCTAATCGAGCCAGGAAGCATCATGATACCATCATAATCTAACAAGATCGCCCGGTGGCAGGTTCTCTTATAAACCGAAACAATATGATCAACTGAAAGCTTCCTGAAATTTGGATCCAGAGCGATCACTCGAAATCCTAAGCCAAAACCTATACCCCAACATCTCCTCATTGAATGGTCTCGACATGCCCTGCCCAGATCCAGCAAAAAGCTGCGCGCCCAGTACGCAACATCGTGTGTACTAACGTACCTATAATGTTTTTCATGTCGCAATTGCTTTTCCGCCTCAGGGATTACCAGGGCAGAATCCATTGCTTCGGTGACAGCTTCAATATTCCATGGGTTAACCCGAATAGCTCCGCTGAGGGACGGGGAACACCCAATAAACTCAGACAGCACTATCATGCTCTTCTTTGCAGTTGAAGGATTTAGCTCAAGAACATTGTCGAGCTTCTCGTTGCCTTGTCGACATATAATATACTCGTAAGGTATGAGATTCATCCCATCTCTCACTGCAGTGACCAAGCAGCACTCAGCAATCGAATAGTATGCAATTCGCTCGAAAAACTGCAAGGGAGTGTTAATCAAAACCACAGGCTCATATCCCGGCCTCCTGAATGTTGCATTAATCCTATTCACGGTCGCAGTAGTTTCAGCCACAACTTCCTGTACATCTTTCCCTCTACCTCGTGCAGGGTTCGCTATCTGTACTAACACAGCTTTACCCCATCTCTCGGGATGTTGTCGGAGCAATTGTTCAAATGCCAAAAGTTTCAGGCTGATCCCTTTAAATATGTCCATATCATCAACCCCAAGCAAAACCGTTTGACCTTTGAACCGATTTTGCAATTCTGCAACTTTCGAAACAGTCTCGGGGAGATTTAAAACATTTTGGAGCTGACCGATATGAATACCGACAGGAAGAATCTTAATACTCACAGTACGACCGTAGTATTCAAGCCCGATGTAACCTCGCTTAGATTGATAAGACAGACCAAGCATTCTACTGCAGCAAGATAAAAAGTGCCTAGCATAATCAAATGTATGGAAGCCAATAAGATCAGAGTTCAATAGTGCCCGAAGAAGTTCATCTCTAACGGGAAGCGTTCGATAAATCTCAGACGAAGGAAACGGACTGTGTAGGAAGAATCCGAGCTTCACCCTGTTAAACCTCTTCCTCAAAAATGTTGGCAAAACCATCAAATGATAATCATGAACCCAAACAAAGTCATCATCAGGGCTAATCACTTCCATAACTTTATCTGCAAATATCTTATTAACCGAAAGATAAGCTTGCCATAACGACCTATCAAATCGACCACCAAGATCAGGCGAAAGAGGAAGCATATAGTGAAACAATGGCCATAAATGTTGCTTACAGAATCCATGGTAAAATTTACTAAAAAGCTCGGGAGGGAGGAATGTCGGGACACATTTGAATCGGTCCAAAAGCGTTTGTGCAACCTCATCTTGCTCCCTTGGATCGACCTCCTCTCTTAAACAACCAATATAAATCACCTCCACATCTTCTCCAAGCCCATCTTTAAGCTGTAAAAGAAGTGAATCCTCATCCATACTAAACTCCCAATCTCCATTCTCATCTCGATGTGCCCGAATCGGGAGCTGATTCCCCACAATAATCATCCGGTCTTGCACGACCGATGAAGGGGCATCCGAGCCAATACTGTTGCAGCTATCATCATCAAGCTCAGACAAGACTCCAGCCACAGTGGCCACTCTAGGAAGCCTCTTTTTCTCTCGGCCAAGGCCAAAAGTTGGAGAACAACCACCAGAAGCAAGCTCTAACAAGTTAGAATAAGACCTCGAAACCATTATCAAATCTTCTAAAAACTTAACCCAAAAAGAAAACCAGGGTGCTTCAAAGCTACAACACAACAAAACAACCAGAACCAAAATAAGCCAACAGATTCAATCAACAACAAACCTTCATTACAGCTTTATGGGCAACAAAGATCTAGTCCAAAAACAACTAAAAAAACATCACAGAACAAATTTCCGGACATGATTAAATGATTTTGAGCTAAATTAGGAAACACCTCATCAGCTAAACCTGACACACAAAAAGTGAGCAATAAATGAATCATTACTACCTCTAACCTAAAATCTGAAATGGGTAGTGAAATTTATGGAGTGAAATTGATCCAAGATGCGAAACAAGTTCAAATGAGGCAAAAAAAAAATGTAGAACAGATGAAACAGAGATGAATTTGCAGAGGAAAGTGGAAGAAAAAGGTAAAGAAACTTTATAGTGAAGAAGTAGAGAAATCCCACCATTGAAAGGGGCGAGAGGAGATTCCTTGTCTCTTCGAATCGTTTGGTTTGAAGAACAATGG
Source organism: Cucurbita pepo subsp. pepo (assembly GCF_057944985.1). Taxonomy (NCBI): domain Eukaryota; kingdom Viridiplantae; phylum Streptophyta; class Magnoliopsida; order Cucurbitales; family Cucurbitaceae; genus Cucurbita; species Cucurbita pepo. Next base: position 9,713,055 of record NC_141805.1, on the reverse strand, counting down.
GGGTTTAAGCAACTTTTTTCTCTCTTTTTCCCACTTTCGGAGCTCAACAATGGAAGATTTTCGCTCTGAATTCCAATCTCTTTTTGCTTTTATTTCCCTTTGTTGATGCAGTGGAGAATTATCGATGGGTCTTGGTGCAACGAATTTGATTCCTCTTATGGAGGCTTTAGTGTAGGTTCTTATTTCTTACACGCCAGATACAGAAAAAAAAATACCCTCCAAAGCTTTCCCGACTATAGTTTGTTCTTACTCACATGTATTCTAAAATTTTGATGGGAGGTCATCCAATATAAAATTATTTTAAATAAAGTAGGCTCAAGTTTAGCGTTTCGATAATTGAGCCACTAGACAGTAAGTTCCACTCTGATAGACATCTTATTTCCGTATCACTTTGTATGTAACTTTAGCGTTTCTATAATTGAGTTATCAGAAAAGAAGATGTACCCTGTTCGACAATATCTCAAAGAGGACAATATCTCTGCTAGTAGGTAAGATTGGACAAGCAACCGATCAAAATCATCAATTTTTAGTATGCTATGTTGGATGAAAGTCCCGCATCAGCTAATTTAGAGAATGATCATGGTTTCTAATCTCGTATAAGGCCTTTTGGAGAAGCCCAAATCAAAGCCACGAGAGCTTATGCTCAAAGTGGACAATATTATACCATTGTGGAGAGTCGTGTGCATCTAATATGGTATCAGAGTCATGTCCTAAACTTAGACATCTAACATGGTATCAGAGTCATGCCCTAAACTTAGCCATCTAATATGATATCAGAGTCATACCCTAAACCTAACCATGGTATCAGAGTCATACCCTAAACTTAGCCAACTTAGCCATCTAACATCAGCCATGCTCTAAACTTAGCCAACTTAGCCATAGTATCAGAGTCATGCCCTAAACTTAGCCATCTAACATGGTATCAGAGTCATGCCCTAAACTCAGTCATCTAACGTGTAACAGAGTCATGCCCTAAATTTAGCCATCTAACATGGTATCAGAGTCATGCCCTAAACTCAGTCATCTAACGTGGTAACAGAGTCATGCCCTAAATTTAGCCATCTAACATGGTATCAGAGTCATGCCCTAAACTCAGTCATCTAACGTGGTAACAGAGTCATGCCCTAAATTTAGCCATCTAACATGGTATCAGAGTCATGCCCTAAACTTAGCCGTGGTATCGGTATCAGAGCCATGTCCTAAACTTAGCCATGGTATCAAAGTCATGCCCTAAACTTAGCCATCTCCATGTGATATTGGGATAATCCCGACAAAAGAAAATCGAGGGCGAAATATGTGAAAAATAATAAATATTAAACAAGAACATCAAAATTAATGTCAATTAATTAGCCAATAAGTTAATTATATTTAATAAATTAAAATGAATTATTAAATTCTTTGTCAACATCAATGCCCATGACTGCCCTATTTTTCTTCTTATTTTTAATTTAATTTAAGAGGGCAATTGATTACATGACATCATTAATTAATTTTTTAAAATAATTTGGAATGGGTTGGTGAAGTCATCATTATTTCAATGATGTATCACGGCATCTTATTATATAATTTTATAATATGATCTTTGTTGACAAATGTTTAAATATAGATGTAAGCAACACATAAAAATTAACATCTTTTTCCTACTCAAATATATTAGGTTGGTAGCCCGTCTCTCGAACTAAGTTAATATCTTCGTTGGATATAACACGAAACCCGTAAAACGTCATATTTAAGCTACGTGTTCACGTTACCGACTCCATTTCTCTAATTTCCGAGGTTTTTGAAAATTAGGGTTTTTAGTCAATCAACACAGACCGTCTTTAAAACTTGATTGTTGTATAATGAATGAAAAAGATGTGCTCCGTCTGAAATTCAATGGGCCTAGTATCACGGAGGTCTCTTAGTTAATGATAAAAAAAATGTTTAAGATTGTCACGTGTCGCTGTCCGAATATCATGTCTCTTCAAAATCATGCCCTTTTGTATCTTTATATTCTTTTGCTATCGTCTTTTTTCACTAAATTACAAAAATACCCCTGAAGCCGGAAGTCTATTTACCAGGATTTTTGGACTAAAAACATAAACTCTAACCCGTGTAGCAATTATCATAAGTTACAAATAATGCACTTGCTCTGAAAATAAAGCATTTTGACCCGATTTCATGGTTGGGATCGAAAAATGCAATCACATGCAACATGAAGCATGACATTCCTTTTTAGCGGAACCTAAAACCATGAGCATAGGTTCTAGTTTTTGTTTCTCGGGATGTGTACTTCTTTCATACCAAAAAAACCCACCATGCTCATATCAAGTTTGTAATCCTCGAGCCTTGTCGTGACCACGTTCACGTGTAACTGATATCACTTTCGTCCACCTCGACCCTATACTAAATGCTTTAATGCAAGCAAGGACCACAAAAGAGTTACATAAAAAAGGGACAATGAATATCATACACGATCATTCTATACCTTTCATTTCATACATATATATGAATCATACACATACATGAAAGTCTTACGAGAATAAAACATTAGTTTACATCGTTAATATTCCTTCCATAAACATTCTCAGACTGTTCAGAATTTGGTCGGTTAATTCAATCTATAAAATTTTCATTTATTAACTCAGAATTGGGGTGGGGTGAAGCTGATTCTGTGTTTGGAAATAGCGAGTGGTGTGTTATCCGCCCGGACAACAAGTCAAGGTAAGCTTCCCTCCCTCCTACCCGCTGATTGGCCACGTTACTGAGAACCTAGGAACAGCTGATTTTAAGCCACAACTATTTATTATAGTTGGCAAGGCTTCTTCGGGGACTAGCCCGCTTCCCATTACTCAACGAAGGCTTTCCATTGTCCAGTTCTTTCTGGAATGTGGGATCGTTTTAGATCGTACTCGAGCAGTCCACTCCCAACCTTCACTCGGTTAATTCAATTGATCGAGTTTTTTTAATTATTTTCTTTTTGTCCCTTTACTTTATGGTGAGCGTGCAATTATTAATTGTGGGGTATCCACTAAATTATTGAAGTGAAAACCTATAATACAATAAGTTGTAGAAACATCACATCACAACTTCAAAGCCCAAAAGAAAAAAAAAAAAGAAAAAAAAGTAAAACTATGTGTAGTGCTTTATGATGTTCTAATGACTAAAGCATTTTTTTGTTTTGTTTTTTTTTTTCTATGAAAAGAATATAAAATTAAAAGTTTGGACCGAAATTGCAACTTACCTGATCGGGAATCATGAGTGCTGTAGAGCTTTTCATAACAATACAAAAACGTATAGTCCGTTTTCTACCGTCTGACTTGGACCTTTGGGTAAGTTTTACAGAATAGTAAAATTCTCTGGTACGGTTTTTGTTGAGTATTGTTGGGAGGGAGTCCGATCATGCGTTTATAAGTGAGGAATACATCTTCATTGGTATAAGACATTTTGGGGAAGCCCAAAGTAAAGTCACGAGGTCACGAGGGCTTAACACCTATTTACCGAGTTAACTTTGTCTGCGTCTTTCGGTATGTATTCCGAACACTTTCATTTGTAGCAAGGAATAGAGATTCAGGTGAAAGAGAAAGAACCAAGCCGTTTAGAGTCATGGGCTAGGCTAGAAGAGTTGCCACCAATTCACACTCCTTTCAATACGCATTCCGAACACTTTCATTTTTAACTAATAACAAAATAGAACGGAAGAGAATAGAAGTTGAAGAAAGAGAAAGAATCAAGCCTTTTAGAGCAGTGGGCTAAGCTAGGAGAGTTGTCGCCTCTTCACTCTCCCTAAGCCGCAGCGGGGCCTTCAAGCATCCGAAATATGCCGAGACGTGATTGCTTGGGATTATGTTGAAGTTAGCCATGAGTGTTGAACCTTTAGAAGTTCTTCAAAACCATATTTACATAAAAATTTAACACTGCAGACTTATATATTGGATATTTGAATATAGAACACAAGTATTACTGAAACACATACAATAAACTCACAGAACTATAAGCAAAACTCCATACAAATTCAGGTCCTAAGCTCCTACGAGATCAGGAAAGCCAACTTTTGGTGGTGAAAATATGGTATGTTTGCTACAAAAACAGAGCTAAACCACCACATGTTCACTGCAGCTGCTAGAAAGAAAGACAGAAAGAAAGGAGGAACAAAATACCAGCCAAATTCAAGTCCTGTGTAAAGCTTGTTTCTTTAAAGAATCAGTATACTGGCAATTTCTTTTCTTTACATTCCTCAGTAATAGAATCGGCTAGTAATCAAACTGTATGAAGTTCGAGTTCGAGTTCGAGCCAAATTCTACAATGGAGAACAGTTCAAAATGTATCAAATGATTCTGTCCTGAAGATCTGTAATTAATGTGGATGCCAAAGAGCTAAGCTTCTTCCCTGTTTCTCCTGCGATGTTCTTGAGAGAAGAAAGATCCTGCTGCGCCTGCCAAAGTAAATGGATGGTGGTATGTAAAATGAAGTGCTAAGAGAGTTGAGAAAGTGAAACACTAACTTAATAAATAAGGATGATGTAGAACCTGAATGGAAATCCGGTTAATAAACTCGGTTGCAGAAACATCGACAGAAGGATTATCTCGCTGGTGACCGAATAGATCGGCGCTAGAGATGGAAGCCGAACCCTGCGAATAGAAGGATGGAGAGTAAGAGGAATACAAGCACTATAAAGCCATTTCACAAAATGTATAGATTCAGAGATCTACTCTGTACGACAAAACGACTTCGATCGAATCCGTGGAATGCATCAACTTCTAAAAGAAGTAGGTCATGACACAGGTGTTTTTCCTTCTTTTTTTTCTTTTTTCAACTATATTTAGTGTGTTTTAAGGAGCTTTCAGCTACCTTTGTTTTCCCGTGGGTTCGTGCCTTAGTGGCATCTTTATCTAGAGAATGATTTTTCTTTCATAAACATGTACCAAATGTGAGGAAATTACGAGACCCGTTGGTTACGTGTCAAGTGCGTATCAAACGCCAAAATTTTATCAGAAATAGAGTATCCTTGCTTCCCAGAATGAGTTTATATCATAACCATATGTTCACTGATTATAATCCTTACTTCATTCTAAACTAGAACTTAACTGATATACATACACACTAACCTAGTCAGTAAACGAAAGAAACAGAATATAGAGAACATACAGACGCAATTCTTGCCCCATCATGAAGGATTGAAGGGTCAAAACGGTAAGAGTTTCTATATAAATACGTACGACATGAAAAAATGCGGACAACAAATTCCACGACATTAACGATAAAGATACATACTGAGAACTTTTGCAGGGAGTTCTGAGCTTCAGCATCAGCTCTGTTCTGATCACCAAAATATTGGGCTGACGAAATAGATTTCGCATTGGAGAATTTCTTCCTAGCTTCATCACTTTCTTCAATCTAACATCATCATAATGTGAGAATGGAGAACAAATGAAGAGACATATCGTGGACCAATGCGCTCAACCAGCATGATACTTATTATGATGTCACTACTGAGGATTTTATTTTTCATAGGAATCTCAATGGGTACCGTTTTACTAGCAATAGATCGCTTCTTATCCATACATGAACACGGTCTTGTATATAAAGAGAATAACATGTAGAAAATGCTCCAAAGAAGTATAGAACTATCGGTACAGAAATACACCATTGGTCCACTGCTATGCCTAATTGTAAAGGGATGTTCACAATACTTATCCAAAAAATAGTTCTCCAGGAAACCCATTTCAATCACTACAACAAGTAACGGACATTGTTAAGAAAATTTCATCACATGGAATTAAGAAAAAGATGTATGCATGTTCAGAATAACTCATTTTCTGAATAAAACTCCAATAAAGAGCACCTCGTTCTCAGACATCAAAAAAGCCTAATTGCATTTAACTAGAAACACAAGATACAGAAAGCTAGTTACTGATGCTGATGTATATGCAAGACTAAGAACAAACATGATTCATGAATAATGAAGGATGACAAAAGAAAAATGTTTCTAGATTTATGGCCTACATTAGACAATTCCTCGTTTTTTTTTTTTATTGCTGATTTAGTGAAGCATGCCAAATTCATTATAAACTCGGGAAAACAATGCCTAACCTGCACTTTTGAGGAACTGGAACTAGCTTTCTGTGAAAAACCACCATCCATTCCGAACTCAGCAAAGAAGCCCGTTGCCTTTGGAGGAGCTACATGGCCAACCACATGAGAGCCACTAGAATTCACATCAGATGATTGGACAATTTCTACATATTCAAAGCGAGAAGCAAAAGATGAACCAGCTGCAGGACTTTTGGCTGTCGTTGGAGATGAAACTGGAATCGTGGGTTCTTCAGGTTTCTGGTCATATAAATTTTCACTTGGCTGCACGAAATACAAATCATACAGTCAAGCAAAATGCATTTAAAAATCAATATAGAGACTTTATTTAAAAGACCAATAAAAGCTCTATTCATGGAGGTAGATGCACTATTTTTATTACCTTTGTAGTAAGTTTTCGGGCACCAAGTCCCCCTGTCTTCCCAGGCTTCTTCCCGCCGATGGGCTTCTTCACAGTGCTTGAGAATACTGTCTGAGAAGCTTTCGGTGAAGCAGAAATTTCTGGTGCCTCTTGCTTTCTTGAGACATTGTCTTTCATAATTTCATTAGTCTTGACAACAGGAGGTCCATTTGTTGCTTGTGCTGACTGAGAAGCAACTGGGGAAGATGGCCGCCCTGTCTCTTCTACCATACTCTTAGCAACCTCTTTTGTAAGTAATTGCCTATACAATTCAGCAGCTCTTGACGTATATTTGGCCTCAATTTTGCCTCCATCACTCCATCCATGCTGCTTAAAGAAAACCTGAGCTCGATTATTCCCTCCAAAGCTCATTGCTTTAAGCTGCTCTTGAGTCCAAGAATCTAAATTTGTTGACCTAAATAAATTGAAGAAGTTAATTTACATAAAAATATCATAAGCGGACAAAATGCTTGTACCCTCAGACACAATAATCATAAGTCATAACCTTGGATACTTCATTCCATTTCAAATCCTGAGTAGCAAGTTATGCAAGTCAGGTGTATTTAATACCAACATAGGCATCAGAGACGTACAGTTTCTGTTGGCTCAGTACATGTAGTGTTTCCTTTGAGGCCACTAATGTTATCTTATTGGTGCTTATAGACTCGAATTTATAACAGTGCAGAATTCCACCAGACTGAAAAAATTTAAGATCCAAAATGACAAGCAAGAAGCTTAGGGCCTTTTTGGTAGGCAATCTGAAAACAGAATTTTAAAAACAATGGATTCGATGAAAATCAGAGTGGTATTTCATTTTTTTAGACGTGTTTAGCAGCAGATTTAGAAATTGGATCCAATTGTTCAAAATGTGTTCTATAATTTATAATAGACCATGAAACTAGTTGTAGTTGCAAAACTAAATACTAGGTTGAATATAAACCATTATTAATAAATTTAAGAACCTATTTTATGTTATAAATTTTGTATAATTATTATTTTATAATATAATATATTATAAACATTTGATATAAAAGCCCAAGCCCACCGCTAGCAGATATTGTTCTCTTTGAGCTTTCCCTTTCGGGCTTCTCCTCGAGATTTTTAAAACGCATATGCTAGGGAGAGGTTTCCACACCCTTATAAAGAATGCTTCGTTTCCCTCTCCAACCGATGTGAGATCTCACAATCCACCACCCTTCAAAGCTCAGCGTCCTCGCGGGTACTCGTTCCACTCTCCAATTGATGTAAAATCTCACAATCCACCCCCCCCACCCCCTTCGGGGCTAGCATCCTCACTAGCACTCGTTCCTCTCTTCAATCAATGTGGAATCTCACATTTTAATTGCAGGAAAGGGTCAATCTTAAACACTTTCCTTTAGGTTTAGTCAGAAGGAATGGGGTACCTTCTCACAAGTAATTTCCTAAATTTTGGTACATTGTACTTCTTTCTCAACTAATATATCAGTATTGATATAACCTACTTTAAGGTTTACAGGAAAGACTCAAACCCACATAAAAACAAACTCCCAGCAAAACTCTAATCTAAAGGTTTGAGTTTCATGAAACGATCTTTCTTGTGTATTTGTCTATGGCCATCAATTGAGATACAAGGTTAAATGAATTTACATGGTCCCATCTCAAAGAACATTCTGAACAAGACACTAAAACATAAATGCAGGGCGATTAAGTAGGAGGACAGAGTTTAACGTAGAAGAGGCATCAGAATAAGACACAAGTAATGCACTTCTAATACCTACACATAATCTATGAGCAAAACAAGCACATAGAAACGGTTCAAGGAAGGTCAATTCAAAGCCAATAATCAAAGCAGTGGACGTTGCAATCAAAACCCAAACAGAAAAATCACCTGACAAAGCTAACATGGACGCCAAGGCTACGATGAACGGCGGAGCAATCAATACAAAGGAAGATCCCATAGGTAACAGAAGCCCAAGTCGGATTCTTAGCATTGCAATCAAAACAAATCTGAAAAAAGAAAAAAAAAACACACACACACACACACGAAATTTCGTTTCAACGCAGAATCAGAGATCTCGATATGAAACATACAGATCGGAAGGAGGAAATTCAATACGCAAACGAAAGAGAAAGGAATTCAAATAAGCAATGGAAATAAGTCGTGAATAAAGAAATACCTTGTTTTCAGACTTGGCTTTGAGTTTTCTGAATACAACGTTCTTGTCGGAGAAGCCATCGGACGCCATTGAAGAGGAACACGCAGAGCAAGATTCCCAAGGGGGTGTGCTTGAACGAACACCTCCTTCGGGAAATTGAAGAAGATGAGGAAGAAGAAGAAGAAGAAGAAGAAGAAGAAGACGATCGGACTGAAAGTCTGAAACTGCAGAAATCGCTTTCTCTGTTTTTCTTTTTTCTAATTCTGAAGGAAACTCTGAACGGAATTACCAAAATAGCCTTTGGAGAGTGCACCTTGAGGGGCTAAAAGAAGAGTCCAAGTTTGCACGATATAAGGGTATCTTCGTCATTTCACAATTAAATTTTATAATTTTAAAAGTTTTTTTGAGATTAAATAAATACAAACCTAAAAGTTGAAATATTTAAATTATATAAAATTAATTAATACTTTATTATTATTATAGGAAGTCTCGTAATTAGTATTTTATTATTTCATTATTTTTTAATTACAATTTATATATTATATATTATTCAATCTATGAAAAATTAAGATTATTAGTATAATATTGAATAGTATATAGTTGACGGATTTTGTATATGGATAAGGTTTGGTGTCTTATTCGAATAACATTATTGATATAACTTACTTTATAATAGCTACATTTGATTTTATTCGAATTATTTATATGAAAAAATGTGAATCGGAATATCATAATACTGTAAAAAAAAAATTAATTAGAGGATCAATGGTACTAAAAAAGTATAAGATATAATTACAGAGGTAAACGAACTTTAATTCTAACTATAATTACGAACACCTCATAAAGAATCAACTTGCATTTAGCGATTCTATTCATATTTCAATATCTGCTAGCGGTGGATCTGGGCCGTCATAAATGGTATCAGAGCCAAACACTGGACAATGTGTCAGCCTTCTCGCTGTTCCCTAAAGGGGTAGACACGAGCCGGTGTGCCAATAGATTGGAGAAAGAAACGAGTGCCAACGAGGACGTTGGGCCCTGAAGAGGGGTGGATTGTGATGTCTCACATTGGTTGGGGAGGAGAACAAACCACCCTTTATAAGGGCCTGATGCATTTTAAAGCCTTGAGGGAAAGTCCGAAAGGGTAAGCCCAAAGAGGACAATATCTGTTAGCGGTAGATCTGGACCGTTGTCTTATAGTGTCCAAGAGTGCATCTTAGAAATCTCCCTACTAGACATGTTTTAAAATCGTGAGGTTGATAGCGATATATAAAATGTCAAAGCAGACAATATCTACTAGCAGTGAGATTGAGCTATTACAAATGGTATCAGAGCTAGACACGAGGCAGTGTGTCAATGAGGATGTTATAGGAGTCAATGGGAACCCTAGGCTCCCAAAAGAGGTGGATTGTGAGATCCTTGTCGGTTCGAGATGAGAACGGATAATTTCTTATAGGGGTGTGGGAATAAACAGAACATTTGGGTTGAGCCAAAGACATACACAAACCTCTAGCGCTACAAAACTATGATCAAGCAATCAGTGATAACTATTGATCTCCGGTAACCTTTACTGACTACCACTACAATGATCAATGACAACCCGTAACAATTAGCGAGAACTATTAGCAGCCATCTTTGACTCAGATTCATTCAAGTCAAAGTCGTGACTAAAACGTTTTTACATCAAATTCACCTTTAACTTAATGTAAATAAAAAAATTTAAAAAAAAAAAAAGAAAGAGATTTTGTAGGGTTTAGGGTTTGATCTTGGGCTTCTGAATCAAATTGGGCTTGGGCTTTGTCTAATTTTAGTTTCTATATTATTTTTTTAATAAATCTTAAATAGAATTAGTTTTTATAGTTTAAATTTTTTTTATTCAAACTAATAAAATATTAATAATAATTTCAATTCATTTATATATTATATATATAATTTTAAAGATGTTTAATGATGCATTTATTTATATTTCAATTTCATCCCTCTAAATTGTGAGGCTGAGATTTATCTAAAATTAATAAAAAGTGGTCCACCTTATTATATAATTTAATTTTAATATTATTAATTCATTTTATTTGATAATTAAAAAAATGACATTTATAACAAAAAAATAATAATTAAAATTTGTGACCACTAGCAATATTATCTAGTAATTAATTTGAAGCTTTAATCAAATTTAATTTTATTAAATATAATGACTTTATAGATATTTTTATATTTTTATTTATTATTTGGTTAAAATTTCAATCATTTATACAATGAAAAATTTCCTGAATAAAGTAAAACACAGACAAAATCAGAGAAGAACAAAAAAAAAAGACGTGGAAAAGTGAGAAATATTCATAAAATAAAAAATAAATTATTATTATTAATTATTTAAAAAAAAAAAAAAAAAAAAAGTCCTTTTCAAGTCACGTTTTCACAAAAAAACGTGCGGGAATTATGTAATTAACCAACTCGAAATCTCAGCCGTTGGTTTCTCTATCAAACTTCTGGTCCCCACTCTGCCTTAAATCAACGGCTACCGTTCACTCTCTCCACTAAACTTGGATTTTTGTTATTTTTTTAATGTTTTGTTTGATTTTAGAGCATCAGAAGCCGTGTGGTTATTATAATGGGGTCCACGTGGCAGCCCACGTTGGAGACGATTTTTTGGCTGCCGAGTTCTGCTTTTTTTTTTTTTTTTTTTCTTAATATATATTTTTTATTTATAGTTTTAAATGTTTAATTTATCATTATTTCAAATTTTAAATAATATAATTAAAAAAAAAAATTAGTCAAGCCGTCCAAATATTTAACTTTAGTTAATATATTTTTAATAAAATAAATAAATCCGTCATGAATATTATTTTGAAATTATGAGACGAGACTCATTATTCCACTGGTCATAAATAAAATTGGACTCATTATTTTATTACTTTATTTTGTTTCAATAACGAGATTAAGTTTATATGAAGAATTTGCTACCTTTCGAAAAAAGTAGTCGTTCTTATCGTCTTTTTTTTTTACGATAAAATATTCAAACTTCTTATAATTGCTCGGTTTTTATAATTATAATTGTGTAATATTTAAATCCAAAATTTAATTAAAAAATAATAAATAAAAAAAAGATAGGAATTATTTGTCCTTTTTAGAAAAAGGAAATTAAAGATCAAAATTATATTCTAAGTCAAAATATTTGTAATATTTGCTTTAGAAACTTTTTATTTATATAATTTTTAAAAAAATATTCTCTATTAATCTTCAAATTTTAAAAAGTTTATTTATTAAATATATTTTAATTAGTCAGACACGTGTCGAATTATAATATGCCAAATGGCAGACGACGTGGCAACAAAGGGATCGGTCAAAAGTCTGAGAAAACGGTTACCCCCCAAAGCTCTCAAACCAAACGCCACGATCCTGATTCCACCCAATCACTTCTCACGTGGCACTCACGTGCTAATAAAACCAAACCGAACCGGACCGAACTGAACCCGTGGCAGCTACTCAAGTTATTGTATAGTACTAAGCGACGAGTTGAATAAAGATGCCGAGTTTTTGAACGATTAAATCGGCGATCCAAAAAAGAAGCCTCCTCCTCCCTTCTTGTTGTTGTTCTTCTTCTTCCTCCCTTTCCTTTTTGCTACTCGTCGCGAATAAATCCCAATCCAATCGCTACAAATCGGAGACCCAAATTTTTAAAATCAAAATCAAAATCAAAATCCAAATAATTCCGGTTTCAATTTCAGTTTCCGATCATAATCTCGCATGACGGATTACCGGTTTTCCACCATGAATCTCTGGACCGACGAGAACGCGTCGGCCATGGATGCTTTCACGAACTCCGATCTGTCCTCTTACTGGGCTCCGTCGGCGGCGTCGTCTCAATCTCTCCACCACCCACCTCCGACGCAATCCTCCGCCTCCACCACTACTCCACCGTCCGTCCCTTCCAAGTCTATCGCTGTCTTGAACCAGGAGACTCTGCAGCAGCGTCTCCAGGCGCTCATCGACGGTGCTAGAGAGAGTTGGACGTACGCGATTTTCTGGCAGTCGTCGTATGATTATTCCGGCGGGTCGGTTTTGGGGTGGGGAGATGGGTATTATAAAGGCGAGGAGAATAAAGGGAGAGGAAAAACGAAAATGGTTTCCTCTGCGGCGGAGCAGGCTCACCGGAAGAAGGTGCTCCGGGAGCTTAACTCGTTGATTTCCGGCTCCGCTACCGGACTGGACGATGTGGTGGATGAAGAGGTTACCGACACCGAATGGTTCTTTTTGGTTTCGATGACTCAGTCGTTTGTTAATGGAGTTGGGTTACCGAGTCAGGCGCTTTTAAGCTCCCGGCCGATTTGGATATCCGGCGCCGACCGACTGTCGGCGTCGGCATGTGATCGCGCTAGACAGGGGAGGATCTTCGGGTTGCAGACGATGGTGTGTATTCCATTACCAAACGGCGTCGTCGAAATGGGTTCGACGGAAGCGATTTACATAACGACGGATTTGATGAACAAGGTCAAGACTCTGTTTAATTTCAACAATCTGGAAACGGGTTCTTGGCAATCGGGAACCACCGGCGTCACCGTCGCCGACGAAGGGGAAAACGACCCATCGTCGTTATGGATCAGTGAGCCGTCGAGCACCATTGAAATGAAGGATTCGATTACCACCACCGTACTTTCCGGCGGCGCGTCGGCGAAGCCAATCCATTCAGAAAATCCCAGTTCGAGCAGCTTAACGGAAAATGCCAGCAGGAAACAGACCCCAAGCTTGAATTTCCCCGATTACGCCGCCGCGGCCGCCACCACGAACCCATCATTCAAGTCGGAATCCGGTGGGATGTTGAGCTTCGGCAACAAAAGCCTCTTCTCCGGTAACTCACAGAATGAGAAAAAGAAATCTCCGAGTAGTCGGAGAACCACCGACGAAGGGATCCTCTGTTTCACCTCCGACGCGATCTTACCCTTTTTCGGGAAGGTAAAATCCGGCGACTCCGACCACTCAGATCCAGAAGCTTCAGCGATTCCAGAAGTGGATAGTTGTATAAAACCATCAGAACCCGAAAAACGACCGAGAAAACGCGGCAGAAAACCGGCGAACGGAAGAGAAGAGCCATTGAATCACGTGGAAGCAGAGAGACAACGCCGGGAAAAACTTAACCAGAAATTCTACGCTCTCCGGGCAGTAGTACCAAACGTATCAAAAATGGACAAAGCCTCATTGCTCGGCGACGCCGTCTCCTACATTAATGAACTGAAATTGAAGCTAGAAATGGCGGAATCAAAGAAGACGGAGATCGAAAAACAGCTAGAATTCATGAAAAAAGACGGCGGAACAGGACGGAAAGACATCGGAAACTACACGAATACAGTAAATGAAGATCTGAAAATGGAGATTCAGGTGAAAATCATGGGATCGGACGCGATGATCCGAGTTGAATGCAGTAAAAAGAATCATCCGGCGGCGAGATTGATGGCGGCGTTGAAGGATTTGGATTTGGAAATGATTCACGCGAGTGTTTCTGTAGTGAATGATTTGATGATTCAACAGGCGGCGGTGAAGATGGAGAGCAGAGTATATACGACGGAGCAGCTGAAAATGGTGCTGATGGCGGAAGTTCGACGGTGCCGGCGTTGAATGTTGTAGAGAAGAGAAGGGGGTGTGTAATTACAACATTTTTTAGGGTCCCAAATAGAGATTTAGAGAAGAGGTTTAGGGGATTGTGACAAGTGAGATAGATATCTATTAGGTGGTTGTATGTTGCAACTATCCTCCTTTCGTATATGGTTTTTAGGTATTGTTATAACAATAATGTATTCCGATCATCATCGTTTACGTGTTTATGCTCGATTCTCGATTCGATATCCTTATAAAATTTGTTGCACGTTTTTGGGATGTTACAAGGGGGTGGGCTTGAGCTGTTGCAAATGGCATCAAAGCTACACACCGGGTGATGTTGTAGAGGTCACACATGTTGTGATGGGCCAGTGAGACGCTTGGAGGTGGGCTCCAAAGGAGTGGGTTGTGACACATCAGCCTTAAAGGGGTGGACAGTGAGATCCCACGTTGATTGGAGAGGCGGCCTCCAAAGAGGGGGAGGGACTCTCAGAGCCTCAAAGGGGTGGATAGTGAGATCCCACGTTGATTGGAAAGGCGGCCTCCAAAGGGGCCAAAGGGGTGGAGGGACTCTCAGAGCCTCAAATGGATGGATAGTGAGATCCCACATTGTTTGGAGAGGCGGCCTCCAAAGGGGTGGACGGAGTCTGAGATCCCACATCTGGGGTAGATGGACTGTGACTGTGAGATCCCACGTCTGGGGTGGATGGACTGTGAGATCCCACATCTGGGGTAGATGGACTGTGACTGTGAGATCCCACGTCTGGGGTGGATGGACTGTGAGATCCCACATTTGGGTGAACGGATTGTGAGATCCTACGTCGATTGGAATTGAGAATGAAACATTTCTGGGTGTAGGATAACATGCAACGGGGCGAAGCGGACAATATCTGCTAATGACGGGTTATTATAAATTCGGTCACCTTAAGTGGTGGGTTATAAATTCGTGTCACCTTTGGACGAACATATACCCGTATCTATTTGATGCATTTGAAATCTATGGGGGTGAGAGACATTATTTTACCAAAAATGTGAATACCAAATCTATGCCAAAATTATTCATGTATCTTATTTAGCCGACAGTTTTATAGGGTCGGCATTCAATTCAGCTAGATTTTTATTTTGGCCATTTATTTATTAATTATTTTTATTTTAAAAGCAATTAAATACATTAATATTTATATACTTGTAGGTTAAAGTACTATTTTGTATTATTTTGTTTATTTAAATTATTATTTTTAAATTATTGAAATTAGATTATAAAAGTTTGGTTTTATTTTTTTCTATGTCCCATTAATTTCATGTGAAATTATTATTATTATTATTTTTGTTAAAAATATTTAATAATTTAATTTTAAAACGAGTTACGAAAAGTTAAACTTTTATTTTTGTTAGGAGCATACATCGAATTTGGTTCGTGTTGGGCTGTTGAATTTTTTTATTATTATTATTTTAAAAATCATACTTATCCATAACGAAGATCTTATAAAATTAAGATATGAAATATTCACAAGTCAGAATGTATCACTAAATTTTATGGTTTGGATTAGATAATCAAGATTGGTAGGGTTATCAGTGTTGGATGATGAAAGTCCCACCTCGGTTAATTTATGGAATCATCGTGGATTTATAAACAAAAAATATTCTCCCTATTGGTGTGAGGTCTTTCGGGGAGGCCCAAAGCAAACCCATGAGAGCTTATGCTCAAAGTGGACAATATCATACTATTGTGGAGAGTCGTTCATTTAACATGGTATCAGAGTCATGCCCTAAACTTAGTCGTGCCAATAGATGAGTAAATCCTCAAATGTCGAACAAAGGACTCCAAAAGAAAAGGAAAAAATGACTAAGACTCCAAACGAGTCGAGCCTCGATTAAGGGGAGGCGTACTTTAGTACGAGGGAAGGTGTTGTATGATGAAAGTCTCACATTGGCTAATTTAGTGAATGATCATGAAGTTTATAATCAAGTAATACTATTTCCATTGGTCTGAGGCTTTTTGGACAAGCCCAAAGTAAAACCACGAGAGCTTATGCTCAAAGTGGACAATATCATATATTGTGGAGAGTCGTGTTCATCTAACATGGTATCAAAACCATGCTCGGGGGTCGAAGAGAGGACTCGAAGAAGGCAGTTTAATTTTTGTATTTAATAAGTTACCAAAATTTAAAAATATTTAATACCCAAAATCTATAATCTTTCAAAATTAGAATCGTGAGCCTCATCCATTTAAAAACCCTAAAATTGGGAGGAATAAGGCTAAAATTAGAGGCTGGTTAAGCTGTAATTACGGATTTCGTGAAATTCCCAATTTAAAACCCTAAATTCGGCTCTTTCAATCGAATCCCCAATTCCAAAACCCTCTCCTCTCCGTCGTCTTGTTCTTCCTCTGAATCTGTAATCATGAGTCTGAATTGCCTCTCGTGTCAACTCTTCTTGCAGAGATCGGACTCCGACAAAGACCTCGAGCAGCATGAATACTTCACCGATCAGGCCAAGTCGCCGGACAGAAGCTGGTCGGGAAACCTCTCGTTTCGCCCTCCCACTCGCCAAAACAGCGACGGGTTTCGGGTCCGGACGGAGAATAAGGTGGCGCCGACGGGCCACCGCCGTCTTCACAGCACTGGCGCCGTCGCTTTCGGCGGCCCTGGTAAGGAGCCGAGGCTGATTAGAAGCGCGGGGATGAGGAGGGATTGGAGCTTTGAGGATCTTCGAGCCATCCGAGAGGAAAAGGAATCATCTCCCAATTCCTAAACCCTAAAATTATTCTCTCTCTCTCGCTTTTTAAATATATATATATATTTTTTAATTTGAAATTTGTTTAGGAATGGGATGATTTGAACTTATGATGAAAATATTATTTATTTATTTATTTACATTTTATCACTTGATTTTATTTGAATTTTAACTCATAACTATAAATGTATCACTTAAATTATAAATAATTTTATTTGGATCAAAATTAAAAAAAAAAAAAAAAAACTATTTTAAAATACAAACTAGATAGTATTAGATCTTTCTCGCCTTCCCTTAAATATTCACCTACACGTTCAACACTATTTAGACACAATTCCTCTTCTTTGAAGTATCACAATCTTCACCACGGTTCGGTTGGAGCGGTTGAGGCGCGGGTTCGGTTGGAGCGGCCGAGGCGCGGGTTCGGTTGGAGCGGCCGAGGCGCGGGTTCGGTTGGAGCGGCCGAGGCGCGGGTTCGGTTGGAGCCGTCGAGGCGCGGGTTCGGTTGGAGCCGTCGAGGCGCGGGTTCGGTTGGAGCGGCCGAGGCGCGGGTTCTGTCGACATGCTCTTGGATGTAAGAAGTCCATAATCAAGCAATACTATCTTCATTGGTATGATGCCTTTAAGTTCGGTTGGAGCGGCCAAGGCGCGGGTTTTGTCGACATGCTCTTGGATGTAAGAAGTCCATAATCAAGCAATACTATCTTAATTGGTATGATGCCTTTAAGAGTCTAAAACAAAGTCATCAACAATATCATATCACTATGGTTGGACAACATCAGACAGAGCTTATGAGCTTATAAGCTCAAAATGGACAACATCAGACAGAGCTTATGAGCTTATAAGCTCAAAATGGACAACATCAGACAGAGCTTATGAGCTTATAAGCTCAAAATGGACAACATCAGACAGAGCTTATGAGCTTATAAGCTCAAAATGGACAACATCAGACAGAGCTTATGAGCTTATAAGCTCAAAATGGACAACATCAGACAGAGCTTATGAGCTTATAAGCTCAAAATGGACAACATCAGACAGAGCTTATGAGCTTATAAGCTCAAAATGGACAACATCAGACAGAGCTTATGAGCTTATAAGCTCAAAATGGACAACATCAGACAGAGCTTATGAGCTTATAAGCTCAAAATGGACAACATCAGACAGAGCTTATGAGCTTATAAGCTCAAAATGGACAACATCAGACAGAGCTTATGAGCTTATAAGCTCAAAATGGACAACATCAGACAGAGCTTATGAGCTTATAAGCTCAAAATGGACAACATCAGACAGAGCTTATGAGCTTATAAGCTCAAAATGGACAACATCATCAGCTCAGAATGGACAACATCATCGGCCAGGGCTTATGACCTTATGCTCAGAATGGACAACATCATCGGCCAGGGCTTATGACCTTATGCTCAGAATGGACAACATCATCGGCCAGGGCTTATGAGCTTATGCTCAGAATGGACAACATCACATCATCAGCCCGGGCTTATGAGCTTATGCTCAGAATGGACAACATCACATCATCAGCCCGGGCTTATGAGCTTATGCTCAGAATGGACAACATCACATCATCAGCCCGGGCTTATGAGCTTATGCTCAGAATGGACAACATCACATCATCAGCCAGGGCTTATGAGCTTGACAGGGCTTATGAGCTTATGCTCAAAATGGACAACATCAAACCATTGTGGACATTAGGGATTGGTTGGATTGGTAGCATTTCTATATATTTTTTATTGATAAAATATCTAGAGAAATATTTAAGTGAGTGATTAAAGATCCAAACCTCTATTTTCAATGTCAATAAATATCATGCATTATTTTATTCCTAACTACTTTTATAGAGATATAGAGAAATCAATGGGGTTAAAGAAAAAAAAAAATCTAAATATTATTTAAAAAATGTAAATATAATAAATTAACAACCTATTTAATTTAATATTTATTAAAATTTACTAATTAGTTTATTATTAATATTAGACTCTTCTAAAATTGAACTAATTTGTAGAATATAAAATTTAGGTATGATTTGTTAATTTTGATTAATAAAAAAAAAAAAAAAAAAAAAAAATCCAAATTATGAGTTGTGGAATATTGGAATTAATGTCGTATAATTTGATCGAGGGTCTCTCAAAAGCCCAAAATACTTCCAAGTTGGGGCTCGTTCTTCGTTTCCAGCCATCCATCGCCGACTGATTTCAGGGAACAAATTTCTGACCACCGCATTCAAAATCATTCCATTTCTTCAATTTTCCCGTTGACTTTCAAATCAATTGTTCCTTTGTTTTTTGATCCCATCCTTACCTTTTTCTTCGCACCTTTGATCTCTTCCTTCTTAGGGTTTGGACCTCTTCTCCGTCGTCTCAGATCCTCAATTTCACCGCCTGTTCTTCTTATTTTTAAGACCTCACACACAATCTTTGTTCGTTGGAGCCCTGTTTAATTCAGTTCGCGACAGCGCTTCGTTTGCTGTACTTCAGACTATTTCGTCCTTTTTTTGGTTTCTGAGATGTTTGAACTGCGGAGGATCGGAAGGACGGTATGATTCTGTTCTTGTTTTCGATTTCTTCGGTTTTGTGGTTGAATTTATCTTCCTGTTCATTCGACTGTTCTTGCTGTTCGTTCTGGCCGGAATCTTCAAATTTCTGCTGTGATTGGATTTAGAAGAAGAAGAATCTTCAAATTTCTGCTGTTCATTCGACTGTTCTTGCTGTTCGTTCTGGCTGGAATTTTCAAATTTCTGCTGAGATTGTATTTAGAAGAATAAGAATCTTCAAATTTCTGCTGAGATTGGATTTAGAAGAAGAAGAATCTTCAAATTTCTGCTGTTCATTCGACTGTTCTTGCTGTTCTTGTGGATTTGTTTGTGGTGGAGATGGATAGGAACAGGCAGAATGAGAATTTGGGAGTGAATAAAATGGGGAAGAACATTAGGAAGAGTCCAATACATCAGCCTAGTTTTGGTAATACTGCTGCTAGGCCTCAACCCCAGCCACAAATTTACAATATAAGTAAGAATGATTTTCGGAATATTGTGCAGCAGCTTACAGGCTCACCATCTCAGGAACCTCCTCCTCCTTCTCCTCCTCCTAGAGCTCCACAAAATCCTCCAAGACCCCAAAGTATGCGTTTGCAGAGAATTAGACCTCCTCCGTTAACGCCGATGAATCGACCGAACATGCCTGCTCCTCCTGTTCCTGGCTATGTTCCTGTGCCTCCACCGCAGGGTTTAGTCAATAACAATATGCATAGGCCTGCTGCACAGTTTGCTCAGCCACCACCTCCATTGGCACCGGGAGGAAACTCGCATTGGCCGAACCCGGCTGCCGAGTCTCCTATTTCGGCATACATGCGGTACCTTCAAAATTCTATGATGAATCCATCTCCAGTAGCACAGCCACAGATTCCTGGTCAAATGCATCCTCAAGCACCTCCATCTGGTTTATTGCCTAATCCTAATCCTAATCCTAATCCGCCTGTTCCTGCTCTTCCATCCCCAAGATTCAATGGTCCTCCTCCACCCCCTATGCCGAACTTGCCTTCACCGCACTGGAACGGTCCTGCCCTTTTACCGTCCCCGACTTCGCAGTTTCTATTGCCTTCTCCAACTGGTTACTACAATTTGTTGTCCCCTAAATCACCCTATCCATTACTCTCACCAGGGATACAGTTTTCTCCGCCATTGACTCCTAATTTTGCATTTCCAGCCATGCCTCAATCCGGGATCTTAGGTCCAGGGCCTCATCCACCACCTTCCCCGGGTGTTATGTTTCCATTGTCTCCTTCAGGGTTTTTTCCTATCATGAGTCCAAGATGGAGAGATCAGTAAGGCACGCACGCACCCTCGTCGTCGTGTTAATAGCTCCATGTCTGCTGACATTTTCAAGATGGATACCAAACTCATGGTGTCAGCTAAGTAGCTCTACCCTTTTGCTGTTTCATATCTTTCTATTAGTTCAATTTTTTAACACTTTAAATTGTAAAATCCTTTTGCTTCTCATTTTCGGTTTCCAAAAATCTAATTCTGTAACTTCTGTAATGTTTTCTTTTTTCCTTTTAGGCAAATTTGTATTACTATATATAACAGGAAGAACAGAGCTGTAGCATTAGACATAGGATCATAGATGTCAAGTCGATAGCTTGGTCGGTTGGGTCGGTCTAGTTGAATAATTGTCCAATTCTCTGTAAGATGATGGAATCAACATTATTTGGTATCTGAGTTATTTTTTTAGCTGGTTTATAGAAGGAAATGTGGTAATACATTTTTATTGTTCTTTCCAAATTAAGAACACCATTTCGTGGCTTCATATTTCGTTTTATGGAGATCTGTTCTTTTGTTGCCATTGTTTCATTTATAGCTGCCTGCTTTTGTTATGCTGCGTTCATTTCAACTGTGGAACCTTTATCCATCTAACGCTCATGAAGTCATAGTAAACTTTGTGTGTTTTTTTCTTCGGGTTGAGAAAGTAAGCTCTAGATTTTGTCTGTATAGGGAAAATAAAGCTTTATAGAGTTGTATGCTATAGTTGTTGTGGGATTTAATTTCAATTTATATCATATTTTGCAGAATTTTTAGCTCATTTTACGTCAAATTTTCTGTTAAGTGTAAGCTAAATATATGATTTAGTCTCTATGGTCGGTTGGTGTTGGTGTGTTGTAACGGCTCAAGCCCACCGCTAGTAGATATTGTCTTCTTTGAGCTTTTCCTTCCGGGTTTTCCCTCAAGGTTTTTAAAACGCCTCTCCTAAAGAGAGGTTTCCACACCCTTATAAAGATTGTTTTGTTCTCCTCTCCAACCGATGTGGGATCTCTCAATCCACCCCCTTCGGGGTCCAGGGTTGTTGCTGACATTTTGCCTCGTGTCCACCCCGAGGGCTCAGCCTCCTCGTTGGTAAATCGCCCAATGTCTGGCTCTAATACCATTTGTAATAGCCCAAACTCACCGCTAGTAGATACTATTATCCTCTTTGGACTTTCTCGGTTGGGCTTTCTCTCAAGATTTTTAAAATATGTATACTATGGGAGAGATTTTCACACCCTTACAAAGAATGTTTCATTCACCTTTCTAACCGATGTGAGATCTCACATGTGTGTTCTTTTTTCCGTCTTGGTCCCTATTGTTTTAAAAGTTTCAGTTTAAAATAGCGTGGTAGGTACTTAGTAAGTTGGAAGAAATGTTGAGAAGAAATTAGGTCTCTAAAAGTGGAAATTTCCTTATCTATCTCCCCCAAACTACTAAGAATGTATCAAAAGTTTTGACCTTTAGTCTTTTTGGTCCAGGAAGCTCAATTCCTCTAAATGCCTATGATCTGAGATATTTTGGTATTCTCAAGAAATTGAAGAGACTAAAAGATATAAAGAAAAAAAAAATGTTTATTTCAGAATTATTAAATTGATTATGTGATATCAGGTTTGCATTTCTGGGTTCCAGAAATATGTGTATGAAAATTAAGGAAAAAAAGAATCAAATGTGGCTCCTACTCTCATATTAAATTTCTCGCTCACCCCATCTATGTGATCTAAAACATATGAATAGATCGATATCACATATGAAGAGATGAATCGAGCAATCATAAGCAATCATAAGAATATGATAATTAATAAATGCTTAAAGAAATTGATAGTTATTATTTGCACTATCGAAGTGTTAAAAACAGTAAAAATGGACCTCCTATGATTTTTTTTTGGGCAAAACATGCTAAAAGAATTCGTATTCGTTAGTAGAAAGCTACGTGGTCATGTCATATGGGATCTTGACAACGATATTTTACACTAATTAGAAAAGATAATTTCGTTTATGATTTTTTTATGAGTAATTCCATATAAAATCAAATTCTCATCCAATACGTTAAAGAAGAGAGGGAGTGTTGAACTAAAACGACACCGTTTCAGCAGTTCTGTACACTGGCATTACTGAAATGCACTCCACATCCTACGCCATTATTGATTTTGATCACTTGCCTTGTCTCTGTCTGTTGAAATCGAGCAAACCAAAAGAAAACAGTAAGATCCGATGAATTTATCCAAGAAAAAGATCAACAATCAAAAATCAAAGCAGATGAAAATGAAAAGAAACAAAATCTCATCAAGAAAAATTCATTTCCAATCACAAATTTCAATTTCATTTTCAAATTTCACTTATTCTTGCTTCGATTCTCAATCGAAGAGATAGATGTTCGTGATGATTTAGATCGCTGGAAGAAGATCATCGATTACCTCCTCGATTCATCTCTTCAGTGACGGACGCTAATTTCTGCAGATTCAGTTTCACAACCGTATCGGCGAACAGACGAGTATCCTCCTCCGTATTCCCCGGCGGAACATCCACTGCGTACGATTCCAGAACCACGCTCCATACCTGACCATCCCGTTCCAATTGATGCACCGAAGTCACCGATCGGTAATTTCTGAGGCGGTGTTCGCCGCCGATGATGCTGAATCCGATGACTCGACGCTCTTCGTCATGAATATCAAGCCTCTCCGTGCTCGTATCCGCCGGTAGGCCTGAGATTACATTCACCTCTCTTGTGCAACCTATCTCCAATGTGAATCCTTCGCTCACCGTACAGCTCTTGATGAAGTGCTTGTAACTCTGCGGCTTGTCGAATTGCCGTACAACAGACCATACGACCTCCGGCGGTGCCTGTATCCGCTGCCCTAGCAAGGAGGAGCAGCGACCGCTGTTGAGTTTGTAGATGTGGAACTCCGGTACGAAGTCCTTCAACTCGTCAAACTCATCCTCAGTCAGGCCGGACGGCGGAGCAGCGAGGTGGTGAGTGGTGAGGTAAGTTTCATCAGAGTTTGGTTCCTGCTGCTCCGCTGCTAACGAACCGTCGCGATCGCCGCCCTCGCCTTTCTCCATTTTCTCCCGATTTCTTTTTCTATCTTCTCTGTGGGAATTTAATGACGAAGGTGAGGAAATAAAAAAAAAACAGAAGCGTGGGGCCCACACTCTCTGCTTTTGTTTCATTATTTGTCCGTTTGTGATTTGCTAAGTGAAGAGTAAACTCCCATTAGGATAGTACTGGTCTAGTATTCTATGGCTCGGGAGGCTCCTTTCGTGCAAAAAGAGTTGACTCGTGAACTAGAACCATCGTCTCCCGACTCGAGAGTGTAAACATTAATCTTAAAGGTGGTCGTAGATCACGGACCATAACTTGAGATCATCTCTCAAACCAATAGCTTCATACTAAATCTACCAAGAACTTCTGTTCATGTTATCTAAACATCAGTCAAATTGTTTCGTTCTTTCTTCTCATAAACTTAGTAAAACGGCTTTGTTCGTACGCCAGGTCTCAAATTTTGATAAAATCTATGCTTCTTTTACAGTCAAAATTTGAAATTCCGACCTTAAATAAAAATTATATATAGTCATAAAAGTTATTTGATGAGCATAAAAGTAAATTTCTATGTTTGAAATATTTAGATTTATGATTGAATTTGAGTTAAAATTAATTCTCTTGTATTTAATTTTATGATAATAGACTTTATCTATATTTCTATAATGATAATTTAATATTTTACGTAATATGATTGGACATGTTATCTTTTGTTACGGATATTATCTAAAATATTTTATATTTCGTGTTGGTGTATCTTTTCTCTAATAATGAACTAATGGTTCTCCCTTCAAATAAGCATCTGTACACTCACGCTACATCGTATAAAGAGTTATCATCATGTTGTAGGTGAAGCAACCTAAATCATTTTGGATAGGAGTAGAATGAATGACTTAAGCAGGGTCAAGAGTCGTTCTCATGAATTAGATAGCCGTGTGTAAGGTCGCACGATAGGTTCCTGTGGATCTTCTCGCATATCAGCATGTCCACCTGGTTGGACTCGACCTTAGAGAAAGGTTAAATAAATAGATCCCTGTCTGTCTTGTCTCGAGAACAAGGGGGCGGACACTACTAACCAAGCCAAGTCCAGTTCTCGCTGATAGGCACTGGTAGCTTACCTCCAAGCCTTGCCAACTATGACTTATAAGAATTGTACGAGAGTTGTTCTCGGAGATATTCCCCGAATGATCATACTAAACTGGGAGCAACTAGTTTGAAGCTGGTGCGAGGAATAAGCTCCTAATTCATGGATCTCTCGGTTTGAGAAATCAAAGTAAGATGATCAAACTATTTCTTCTAAACTTTTTCCAAATTTGTGTTTTGCTTTCCTAACTCAAACACGACACTTATACTACTTAAGATAACAAAGCGCTCTCTACATATCATCATATACGGTACGATGTTGCCTATTTTGATCTTGAAAGAAACTTTGATATCGAAGAAGGAACGAAACTTAGTATCAGATGGTTTACATCGTTTACCCTGTCTTATTGGTGCCTCTAACCTAAGACATAGCTTCTATGAGTTTAAATGAAAAGATATAACTCAAGAAGGATGCTTAATCATCCCAAGCTTGATCTGGTTACCTCATAAGCCAGGAAACAAGCTGCATTTGCAGGAACACTCCTGGCCATGGCAGGACCAAAACCTTTGTATAGCCCTTTAACTCCTTCCGTGGCTAAGAGCTTTCTAAATGCATTGAGCGACCCCGAGTACTTCGGGTTTTTGTAATCATCGACTTGAATTACACTCTTGACGACGTCGGTTGGGTAGACGGAGAGCCAGAATGAAGCTCCAGCCAATCCTCCAGCCACAATCAGTGAGCCTCTTCCGAGGTTTGAAGTGTCCGGACCACCTGCAAAGCGTTGCTTCAGCAACTCATACGTACCAAACATGGCTGCATTTCCGGGTACTTCACGGGCTAGAGTAGGAACCAGTCCCTTGAAGAGACCCCTTACACCGCCTTCTGACTTGAGGACATGGCGAGCGACATCCATTGGCCCTCCGTACTTCACTGTTAGGCCAGCTGAACTGGATTGTGCCAATGCACTTTGGGCTTGCAATCTGAAATTTGATGGTTACAATCAATTCCTCCAACGAATAACAAAGCTATACATATAGTATTTAGAATCAATGTTTTGACATCAGTACTATCTGATTATCTTTGTGAATCCTCAAGGATATGGAAGATGGGGTGGTAAGACGATTGGAATAGGTTCGAAAAAATGAACCTGCACTTGATTAATTCGGTGGGGCAAGCGAGAAACGACACAGCAACTCCGGCCCCAGCTCCACAAACCACCTGCTGATTGACAGATAAGGGTACACCGGGTTGAGACCTTACCAGCGCTTCCATTTGCCCTCTTACTGAAAAGAGGAGGGCATTGAACGCTGCCACAGTTGCGAGAGGAGCACCCATACCCTTGTACAACCCGGCAGCGCCTTCAGCTGCTATAGTTTGCTTGACAGCATCGATGGCGCCCGAGAATTTGGGAGACTGGCCAGGAAGTGGAATGGCCTGGCTTTGTAACTTGACCTTTATGGTATCAAACGGGTGTCCACATATCAATTGTGATGCCCCTCCGACCGTCCCGGCAGTGAGGTCCTTAGCCACGCCTCCCATCTTCAGATTCAATGTAAGAAATGTGAACTTTTGGGAAAACAAAAGTATATAATACACCGGTATGCTTGAAGAAGGACGAGTCTTTTAAGTCTTCCGAATCGGAGAATCTGAAACGTAAGGTATGTGGGAGGTCCAAGGAAATGAGCAATATGAGAAAAAGATACTTCATCAACAGATGGACCCACATGGCATCCTTTCACCAATACAGGCTTAAATCACACAGCAACCGGACCCAAATACAACAAAGACAGACTAACTACCTCAAACGTGTGTTATGTGCCCGTTCAAAGTTTTTCACTCCCTGTTGGTTGGTTTTCATTTATAATACTCGCGACTTAATCGCATTAATTCTTCTAAACCATAGGGTAGATCAATATCCTGAATGTTGTGCCAAAAAGATGAAAGAACAAGAAAACACACCGAGTGACAGAAAGTTCTGAGTATAGGTCAACTAGAACACATTCTTTGGGCATCTATAAAGCAAACTGACCGAACATATTCCTGCAGGCTGTAGATGCCCAATTTGGTCAACACTCAGCATCTTGGCTGGTAAACTAAGATCACTAATAGTCTAATATAAGCAGTGTTCATACAGCTTGTCACTACAGTAGTACAGTGCATCATTAAGATGAAATTTCATTTTTAAGCTTGACTTTATGATGAATCTTCTTTTAAGTCGATCTTCAAGTGCATGGATCATCCACAAGTAAGAAAAAGGTTAATCCAAAGATAAAGTGAAACCAGATGAATCTCCAAAAGGTGTTTATCATATCAACTGAAAGAGATCTTAAAATGGGAACAACTACAGGTCAATATGAAGCAGTGGTATTGGAGCAAGACCAAAGAAAAGTGTTTAAGGTTAGTATAGACCAGAATATGCTTTGGAAAACGCTATCTGTTGCAAATTATGCCGGCTACTTCCTCTACGGTCTCGAGGTAATTCAATTTATCAAGAATTCCAGGAAAATTTTCAACAGAATATAAATCGATATGGATATTGACTGAAAATGTAGAAAAGTTTCTTCAATTACAGATGTAAGTTTATGAACAATCGTTGAGAAAATGTCAGAGTATTGTATATTTGTAGATAAAAGTGTAAACAAGACAGAGTAGCAAGTACAAGAACAATGCAGCAAACATATGGTAAGAAGGAAAAGAAAGAAAAAGTATAATCCTAGAAAGTTGATGCATATCCTTGATCATTATTCTATCAATTTCCAAAAACGAAGAGATTAGTTCATTACACAACAGAAGTAACCTTACTTAACAAGTCATCCAAGAAGGATTGCTATTGGAAAGAATGATATAGGAAAAGGAGCAATAGGAACCTTTAAAACAGTACAATAGGAATGATATGTTTGACTATTTGTGGGAGAGAGTCCCACCTTGTAATTAAGGGGATGATCATAGGTTTATAAGTAAGAAATACATCTCCATTGGTATGAGGCATTTTGGAGAAACCAAAACAAAGCCGTGAGAGCTTATGCTCAAAGTGGACAATATCATACCCTTGTGGAGGGTCGTGGTTCCTAACATGGTATCAGAGTCATGCCCTTAACTTAGCCATGTCAATAGAATCCTCAAGTGTCGAACAAAGAAGTTGTGAGTCTCAAGTGTGTAATCAAAAGTGACTCAAGTGTCGAATAAAGAGTATACTTTGTTCGAGGGCTCCAAAGGAGTCGAGCCTCAATTAAGGGGAGACTATTCGAGAGCTCCATAAGTCTCAGGGGAGACTCTATGGTGTACTTTGCTCAATGGGAGGATTGTTGGGAGAAAGTCCCACATCGACTAATTAAGGAGATGATCATGAGTTTATAAGTACGGAATACATCTCCATTAGTATGAGGCATTTTCGTTTAACAAAAAACAAAGCCGTGAGAGCTTACGCTCAAAGTGAACAATATCATACCATTGTGGAGATCGTGATACCTAATACGATACAGTGAAAGCACTATTTTGTAAAGAACCACACAATTATGTTCTCGGAAGTAAGTTAGCTTCATTAACTGCTATTCCTTTAAAACAGGACAACCAGAAAATGTTGCCTTTGAAGCTTTGTCTGCTTACTGAGTTTAAAAGATCCAAGGAACTTGGTCTTATAATTACATTTATAACTAGTAACTCGCAAACGAAAATGAGATAACCATTGGTTCATACTGGGCCATGGAATTATGAAAAAAGACATTGGTACAGAATCTCAATAAACACACCAGACAAGCAAGAACAGAGAAGATACTAAATCAGCCAACAAAATTCCCTGTTTTACACATTCTATAAACGTTTAATCTGAATGGTTTTATCATTTGAATCATTCAAATTAAAGATATCAGACAACCAGTCAAAGCTAATCAAATGTGATTAGGAAGGATCAATCAAATCACAGACGAAGGAGGGAAATCTCACCAGAACCAAATTTCATCAACACCAGAAATGGAGCTTGAAATAGAAATCAAAAAGATGCAAGCAGAACGTTGGCTTCTGCAGATTATCCAATCTGATAAACAAACAAACAAACAGCAATTAGGCCCAGAAAAACGGATCAAAAGATAAATATCAGGCAACATAAGAAGAGAATTGGATTACCTTTTTAGCTCAGCCTTTGATTCTTCTCATCCTCCAGCCGATTTGAATCCAACGCATGCATATGGAGGCAGAGACCGAGAAATGTAAGAATTTAATTCGCCATTCTCAACGCTGTATACTGCATTTGTTTTGATGAAGAAAACAATATTTCTTCATGTTCTTTTCCCTCGATTTAAGGGCGTGTTTATGTCAATCGTAATTAATCAATGCTAATTTGTGGGCACATGTATTGATTTAGGGTTAGGGTTTGTTTCATAAATGTCTATAAATTATTAGTAATTAATAATTAAATGCTAAATTTAGATTCTGAATCCTAATTCAAATCCTCGACATCCGACTTTAAAAAAATGTTGGATATTAACGACATCTCATAGGAGAAAATTCATAAAATCCTTCTCTAGAGCATTGTTCTAGCTTCGTGTTTGGCTCCCGGTTCACGCAATTGAGTCGTTTGACACATCTTGTTTGTAACATTAATTGATCTACCCTTTCTGTGCGTCTACACGTTTGTTCGATTTACACTCGTCACATGTTTGTGTTCCTCGACCGTGGTTCTTCTACTTCAGTGACATCACTGTCGTAGGTATGTAACTCTTTGTGTGACTTCATGCTTTTTATTTATTGTGATTCGTGATCATTTTAAATTTGCGAGTGACAAGTGAACCCACGTGAGACAATCCAAACCCACCGTTAACAAATATTGTCCGCTTTGACCCTGGTATGTATCTTCATTAGCCTCACAGTTTTAAAACATGTCTTTTGGGAGAGGTTTCTCCACCTTTATAAGGAATGCTTTGTTCCCCCTCCAATCGATGTGAGATATCACAATCCACCCCTCCTACGGTCTAACATCCGTATTGATACACCGCCTCATGTCTAACTCTAATACCATTTGTAACAGACATGTTTTAAAACCTTGAGAAGAAGCCCAAAGAATACAGTATCGACGTGATTGTTACATGAAGATGTTTAAATATACGAGGAAATATGGGCGAAACATTTAAAAGAAAATTAAAGTACTCAAATAGACGTTTTTATTAATATATATATATATATATATATATATATATATAAAATCAAGTTTGGAGTATATTTTGAATTTAATTTTTATTTGGTCTTCAAATTTCAAAATATTACATTTTTACCCTTGAGTTTTGAATTTATCGGTCAGTCTCTATTTTTATCGATTTTACACATTACTTCCAAAATTTTCATGAACAGTCACATTCGATCATTTATATTAATGTCTATTAATTAATTTAAATAAATTATAAGTAAATTAATTAAATATCACTATTAAAATTAATTAAGAAAAATCCACGTCATAATTTCGTGATAAAAATATAAAATCATAAAATTTTAAGACTAAAAATACTAAATTCAAAACTCCAATATATATATATATATATTATATATATATATATATATATAATATTTCAAAACCTAAAAATTAAATTTAAACACAAAAATTCTATTAAATATATATTTTTTTCTTTTTGATCAGTTGAATTATCTTCGAGTTAGCCATTTAAATACCGACATTAAACTTATATCAATTAGTTTTAACATCATTAACCGAAAAATGGTATATCAAAAATATATACATATATATATATATATATATATATATGTACGTGTGTATATATATATATATATATATATATATATATATATATATATATATATATATATATAAAATAAAAACATACTAAATTAAAATGGTTTAAATAATGAAAAAAAAAGGCTAAAAATGGTATTATTAAAAAAAAAAAAATATAACCAAAAAAAATAGAAAAAATAAATTTAAACCTTTATAAAGGAGAATTTAGGTGAACTACAAAAACAGAAAAAGGAAAAAAAAAAAAAAAAAAAAAAACTAAAACCCTAAAAATCAAAACCCATTTCGCGGTTCTGTTCTCTCTCTTCCATTCTCGCGTCTGTTCACTCGTCACTCACAACTCATCATCACTGATCGAACAAAGCAATTACGCAAATTAGCAACGCGAATCACTGAAACCAACCATTTCCATTTTCTTGTTTCTTGCGAAGAAATCGAAACGAAATACGAAGAAGAAGAAGAGGAAGAAGAAGAAGAAGAAGAAGAAAGCATCATCTTTTCTCGTTTCTACGTTTCTCTCTCACATTCTCCCCCTTTTCTGATCTTGCGCCATGGATTCACGGGAGAGGTCGATGCCTTCTGTTCATCAACCTCAGCCACAATCTACTCCACCCAATAGAATGATGGGAAATGCTTCTTATTCCACCAATTTTCCCAACAACAACAACAATGCTTCCCCATTGATCAACCCCAATTCCACCGCTGCTCAGATGATGTCATCCGCATCGCGATTTCCCTTCAACTCCATGATGGGTTCTGCTTCTAAGCCTTCGGACTCGCCTAATGCCGGTTCTTATGACGGATCGCAGTCCGAATTGCGTGGTGGTGGCTTCAACATTGATTCTGGGAAGAAGAAGAGAGGCCGTCCGAGGAAGTATTCGCCTGATGGCAACATCGCTTTGGGTTTATCGCCAACCCCCGTCACTTCTTCCGCCGCTCCCGGTGATTCTGCTGGCATGCACTCGGCGGATCCTCGCCCGAAGAAGAACAGGGGACGGCCGCCGGGTACTGGGAAGAAGCAGATGGATGCTTTGGGTAGTCTTCTTTATGCCTTTCCTACTTCTTGTTTGTTTTTGTTTAGCTTTAGTGATTGTTTGGTTGCGGTGGACAGGAACTGGCGGTGTTGGCTTTACCCCTCATGTCATTCTGGTGAAGCCCGGTGAGGTAAAGCCACTTGTTTTCCTTTTGTATATATTTTATTACCGTTGAATTTAATTTGATGCTATTCTTCTTTCTTTTTTAATTTTTATTCTCTATTCAGTGACATTCAATTCTAGTTATTTCCTTCGTCGGTTTCTTGGGCTTCCTTTGGGAAAATAATATCAGTTCATTAAATGGAATGTTAATTCTATTGTTGACAAAATCATGGTTAGTAGAAATTAAGATTCTACAAAATCATGGTACTTCTATTGTTAGCTGCTGCACCATAACTCTTTCCCTAGGAATGTGGATGTGTAAATGTGTGTCAGTGTACATATATTCTGTTCTTGGATGTGTAAATGTGTGTAAGTGTACATATATTCTGTTCTTGGATGTTCCTTGGTGCTGTAGGAAATATAATAAAGAAAAAGATGCATTACAACACAGAGTTATGCACCTGTTTTGTGGAAAAACAGATAAGGGAGTTTCCTTGATTTTCTCTCCCCGTGTGTCTTTATTTTTGTGGATAACTTGACAATGGCATGAGACAGGTTTCTTGAATTTTTTGCTGGTTTATATTTTCTCTTACATTCAAGAGTTCAAAGCTTCCCAGATTGTGAGGCCTAAGAATGCTTCAATTTTATGTTTGGATGTAAGGTAAGATAAAATGGGGGAATATGCGGGTCTGATCAGAAATTTTTTTCAGGGTTCTTATGCTTGAAATTGCGCATTAAAATATGTTGCAAGTTCTTTAAACTCTTTTTTGGGTTTTCCTTTTGTATTTTACGTATTTTCTGTGGATGTTTCTTGGTTCTTATAAAAAAATCTAAACTGGAGACCCATTCTAGTTGACAAGTCATATTATTTTATGTATGAGTGGAGAGTTATATGAAAGCGGTCTAACATTTGAATGTCTTCTCCATCCAAAAAAAAAAAAAGTAATAAAAAATTGTGCTAGCAAGTTTCAATGCTAATTGATTCAAATAAATAGCGAACTGTTCTGTGGTTTCTGCAACTGCCCATACTTGCACAGTTGAGAATCTTAAGTATTGCACCTTCTTCTGTGATCATATGGAACTATATAAATAGCTTTGTGCTAACAGACTTGATTCAGAAAACAGAAATGAAAACCAATTGTTCTCACTTCTGAATTCGGGACATCAAATTCCTATCTGGATCTAGCTTTTTCTACATTAACAGTAGTTTTTCTCGAAAAGGAATCCCAATGGAATGAACGGAAGATAGGTGGAAACAGTTTTTTTTTTTTTTACCACTCATTTAAAAGCATAGTTCATGTTCGCCTTTTGGTTCTGTATTGAATTGGATCCAGGATTTGGAAAGTTCAATATTGTAATTTCTTGTCATTTTAAAGCTATAATGTTAATATTTGATTGTCGAAGGTCCAAACAGTTTCCTAAGCCTTGATATTGAGAGCCTGTTGCTTTGATTCCAACTTTTAAATGTTGATGGGAGGTCTGTCTCAATTGAAATTAGGCTCGAGTGATATAGAAGCTGCTTTTGGGAAGACTCTTCATAACTCAACAGCCTCGTAAAGTGGTGTTTACAAGGTTTTTCAACATTGTAGAACTAGAAGTGTAGAATTGTGTGGTGCGAGGGGGGAGACTGGTCTATTAGTTGGAGGAGAGTTGTAACTAGTCTGGAAATAGAAGGATGACTTCTTTGAAGGAGATTTTGAGGAGCTGTATAGTTCAGTCTGATTTGAGTTCTATTTCTTGGTCTTTGGCTAAATCCGGTTTTTCACCCCCGAATTGTTTTTTTTTAACATTTACCGATAGAGATTCCATTCCTTGATATATCAACTAGGATATTTGGCAACCAAAATACCACAAGAAAAAGGAAGTCTTTGTATGGTCTTTGACTCTTCATGGGTTAATCACTATGGATAAAACTCTGAAGTAATCTTTCGCTCGTGTTGTCCTAATTGGTTTGTTTTTGTGGTAGGATGCATTTGAGAATGCTAACCATTTGGTTTTCGTTTTTGTTTTAAATTTTTTATGGAAGAAAAAGTCGAAATGTAGGGAAAAGATTCATATTTCTTTTTAGTTTGATTTGATTGCAAACTCGCCCCTGGTATTATCCTTCAAATTTTTTTATGGTATCCCTTTGAAACAGAAAACTAAAACATTGTGTTTCTATGCGATTAAACCTTTTTTTTGGGCAAAAAGATAAAAGAAAAAAGACTCTTCTTTAGGAGGTTTCGTTGGGCATTTCAAGATAGCAGTGAAAAATGGAAGGATATCTGACTAGAAATTAAAATTTTGAGTTCCTTCTGGTGTACTTCTGCTTTAGATTGTAATCACCTCATTTATTCTTCCAATATTTTAAATCTTTGAGTTCCTTAAAAATCATATTTAGTAGGATCTGGTGGTTGTTCTGTGTGAGTTCTTTCTTCTTTAAACCTGTATAAACCTCGATCTGTTTAGGATAGCAAGAAAGTTAAGCCCTTGAATCCTGTTTTTGTTGAGCAGCTTTATAATTTTTATGATTTTATATATGAAACTTGTTGTGCATGAAGATCCATCTTGTAAAATGTGTTTATTTATTTTTATTATTTTTTCTGTATCTCTATTTGTGTCAGGCTCGCTTGTGTGCACCTTGATGTTGTTTCTGATGTGAAAATTGGAGATCTTGGCTGATATCTTATTCCCCTCATCTTCTTCTTGTTGGAATGAATTTAAAGGTTTCCTCTTTAAAAGAACTCTATAATACCATCAAATAGCCACCAGTTCATTGGAATAAGATGGTGTTTTGCTTCTAAGACTGATAGGATCATCAATAAATAGAGCATTGTCATTGAAGTCTTATATTGAGTTGGTTTTTGAATTCAGTGATTGAACACATTTATTATAATCATCTCTTTGACATGTTTTGCTCTTGACCTTTCTTTTGATGAACAAAATTATATGATTTTAGAGTAGTTTTTCATGGTACAAACTTTTGCTTTATTGAATACGTTTCCTTAGTTTACTTTTTCTCCTTCATGATTATGGATGCATTAATTTGAAGGTTAGTTGATACTTGTTCAAATAAGACATTTTGTCTACGGAATGTACTTTAAGATGGCTTTTCATTGATTTGCAGGACATTGCTTCGAAAGTTGTGGCATTTTCACAGCAGGGTCCTCGGACTGTTTGTGTTCTCTCTGCCCATGGTGCTGTCTGCAATGTTACCCTTCACCAACCCACAATGGCAGCTGGCAGTGTGACATATGAGGCAAGTTTTTAATTTTCCTCAAATGACTTTTGGTCAATTGTAGCCATCAAATTATGTCAGACTTAACATTGATTAACGTACATGCTGACACATCAACTTCCAAAATGTAGAAAGATCCATGCGTGAGTTTTGCATAAGCCTATGAACGCACATGTCATATTCTTGTTTATTGATGCTGAACACCCCTCTACTCTTGATTTTGGTTTTTCTATGAAGCGTGACTCACTTTACATGAAACGCCTGCAGATGGTAATATCACTCAGGCTAGCTATCCTATATTCCTATTTGTACTCTACCTCTTTTAACCTTTTCATTTTACCATCTTTTTCCTTCAGATAGTTGAGGACTTCTTTTAAAAGCTTGTTTTTTTTTCTATGCCTTTGTAAACTCTTTCATTTTTCTCCATGGAAGCTTGGTTTCTTACCAAAAAAAAAAAAAACTCATTTTTCTTCATTTTTTTAAATTTGTTAAAAATCATGTTTGCTTTTACTTTTCAATTTAATTGGTCACCTGTTACACTGTACTCTGGTGATAAAAAGTAAATATCTGACCATTTACAAACATTGCTATTTCCATTGAACTTTATAGAGGAGGTGTATTCCTTCTATCAGTTCTCATCCTGAATTTTTGAATGAGTTAATTCTTTTCAAGTAACGAATGGATCAATGATACTTTAGTTCATCAGTGCCAACCTTGACGCAGCTTGTTCTAGTATATAGTGAATGCACGGTGTTGGTGACTCCTGACTAGCAGTTCACGCTTAGCTACATGTAGGCTATGGTAATTGCCTCTGTTTTTAAATCTGTTGTACTTAGAAGGAAAAGATAGCATTGATTATTGAGGATTTTAACCTTGCGGCGTAAAAAATTAAGCTTCCTTTATTTTCAGCCTGAGGTATTAAGTTTATAGTCGTACAAAGACTGAGCAAAGACTTCTATCTTCTAAGGATTTTAGTACCTAACTGACACTGTCAACTTTATTGGGAGACGGATTGCTCTTGGTGAGAAAATGAAGCTGCAAGAGAAGAGAACAGCATTTCCAAGATTTGCCGATCTAGAATCTGCAGCCTGACTTTGGAAAAAATTACCGACCCTTACAGATACATCAACTCAGAATATCTTTTAATTTATACATCCAAAAGGGGGAGGAGAAAGTCTGCCTCAACAAGGGCTGAGGAAATTATGGAAAAGTTTAGATCACTTGGGTCCAAGTCCTGATATTATCATAGTCGACTTTTATGATCAATCTGGATTCGGGACCTTTTTAGCACCTCATTGTTAAACCATTGAAAGGAGATATCTTGTCTCCTTGCCTTTGCTTTATCTTCTTTGATCTTTTGGAATGAAATTAGTGTGTTTCTTATCCAGGGAAAAGAAAAAAAAAAAGCCCAAAGAGTAGGCAACTCGTACCGAGATAAAGCCACCATATATTCTTCCACGGACCGGAGAATACTATCTTCTACAATGAAAAGCTTCTAGACGAACATCTTGACTTCTTAGGATAAGGATCATTTGAAATCCACTTGCAAAAGTGAAGGACTTGAAATTAACTATTTACCTTGATGCAAGTTAAGGCAAGGGTCAGTAATGAAATCCATGAGGGAGGTCCAGTCTGCAATTTCTCGGTCATTCAAGTTTCTTCTTTGGAGATTTATTTCTTTTATCTATCAAATCTTTAGACAGAAACAGAAATTGAGCGTTACAAAAATGCTCCTTAATTAAAAAAATTACAACAATAAATATTACTCAACTCCATTTTGACATTTTCCGAAGAGAGGTTACAACATTTTTGTTTTGTTTATAAAAACCAATTTTAGTGTTCTTTTGATTAGAAGAAAATCTTCATCCCTTTCAGATCTCCCAGAAAGTTGTCACCATTGGATTCATCCAAATAATCAGATTTAATAGATAATATACCTGACTATTACATGTCAAAGTGATTGCAGAAAATTGGTAATGCAACCATTTAACCGCAGAGATGCTCTTGGTTACCCTTGGGCTGATTCCATCCCCTGAATGAACTTGAGTTCGACGAAATAAGTTATGGTTGGAGCATTCGAGGAATTATGATTACTGCTCTGTTTTACCATTCTCCTTGACTTAAGAAAAATGATGCTTGCATATCTCTCTGAAATTAAGGTCATATTCCATTAGCAGCAGCAAAGAATGCAATGTACAACTAGTGCTCGGTTATTATTTTAAGAGGAAAACTTAGGTGCTTTGGTTGAATGGTAATAGTGTTATGCTTTAGAATATTTGAATATTCTAAATACAAGAAGCAGAGGAATGTTCCGAGTGATTGATATGCCTAGGGATGAGCTTTGAGACTTCATATTCTTGTAGCCTCTTCTGGGTATATTTTCTTTAAACTCTTTTGTAATTATTTTATTTATTTGTTTAATAATTAAATGTGCTTCAAGAGAAAAGGGAGCAGGTGCACCCGATGAACAACCCAACTACTTATCCCTGCAGTTCAATTTTTTTTTTTAATGAACATAAGCATTTGTTTTGGTCAAAGATGCCTGATAATCTACATTTGTTGTGCATCACCAAAAACCTTAAAAAAGGCCTCTTTATTCCTGGAAAAATGGGTGAAAAGAATCCATTCTAGCTGTAGTTTACCCCAAGTATAAAAATATCTCTATTGGTGGTCTTCACTTTTGACTCATTAATCCTGAAAAATAATGGAAAAGAAAAAACCTTTTCTGGCTTTATTATTTCCTTTGAACACAAGGTGTCACCAGTTCTATTGCTTTTTAATCTAATGCAGGGCCGATATGAAATCATCTCTCTATCAGGCAACTTCTTGATTTCTGACAGTAATGGCAATCGAAATCGAACTGGTCGCTTAAGCGTGTCTCTAGCAAGTGCAGATGGACAAGTCCTTGGTGGAATTACGGACATGTTAACAGCAGCATCTACAGTTCAGGTACTAGCCTTCGCCTACTGTCTGCATAAAAGTTATGTGGGCTAGCTTGATGTAGTGTTCATGTTTTCTTTTATGGATGGATTGAATGTTCTTTCCTTGGTTGCATAACTTATCTGCTAATTTAATAAGTTGGTTTTTGTGCCTTAAACCATGTCTTGTTGCAAAATCAGGTTATAGTGGGTAGCTTTCTTGTGGATGGGAAAAAGCTGGACTCAAGTACACAGAAATCTGGGCCATCTTCTACATCACCCAATATGTTAAACTTCAGTGCACCTGCGGCGGCAACAGGCTGCCCCTCTGAAGGTGCATCAAATAATTCATCAGATGACAATGATGGTAGCCCTTTAAGCCGGGCGCCTGGAATCTACACCAATGCCAACCAACCAATTCATAATATGCAGATGTATCAATTGTGGGGTAGTCGAAATCAATAATGAAGCTGCATACCCAACTTAACAGTGTAGTGCATTGGGTGTTGTTGAAGTGGGTTAGTGTTTTGCATCCCGATGTATAGAGGTTAGTCCTGTATTCTGTCCCTAACATGCATTGTTGAAACCGTATCATAACTTTTCTAGAGTAGATTCACTATTCATCTTCTTTTAGCTGCTGGTTGGCTTTATTTCTAGTCAGTTCTAAGTGTTTACTTTAACATTTCTCCATGGATGTAGAACTTCTTCTGAAGATTATGGTAAATCATACCCCATTGGGATGTCATTACGACATTTAATGTAGAGGGTAAATCTTCAACTCCCTTTTTCTCAGGGTAAAAGTCGATCTAATCATGAATTGGATCCGAAGATGCATTGTCGAATCCGTAGTCTGTAGCACTAATATTTCAAGTTTTTTTTACCTCGTGGCTTTTTTTTTATCGTTCTTTCCTGGAAAAGCCACGAAGTTGAGTCGATCTGAGGATTCATGGAACTATATGATATTCAATTAGGTTCATATTAAGATTGGTACGACTTATTATAGTACTTGGCGAGTGATGCCTCCTATTTTCCTCCATCCATCTTAGGCCAAATTTCAGGGTTTTGGGAAATAGACGAGTATTCAAACCTCTGATGTTTTGAACGTGACTTGATCCGTTAGTATTTAAACCTCTAACCTTTAGAACGTGACTTGATCCGTGCTTAGAATATCAGTGAAGTTTTAGCTATATATCAAAGCTTTCTGCCTTGAAAAATAGATTTATTTTAGAAGTTAAATAAAGTATTGAGTTTGACATGGGATATGAACAATGCAGGTAGAGCTCTTGAGGCCACAACTTCATCTGACTATGGTCATCCATTAGATATAATGTGTTGTTTCGTCGTCATCATCATCATTATTTGGTACTGACCCTATTATACTTGTAAAAACTGTATTTGAACTCATTACCATAACAATTTCAGTAGATGGATTCATGATCGTATCCCGAACACAGATGCAACAATTATATGTCAAACGTAAACAATATAGTGACTATATTATACCATATCATTTCTACTATATCTCCATAGTTAAGATATTAAAACATTCGAGGTTCAAGCGTTATGAATTCATGAACTTTGTGCTATTATATTTCCAATGTGAATAATCTCACTTGTAATAGGTAACGATTTTGTCTTATATAGTGTAAAATCGTGTTACATTTTAATAGGATTCACTATCTAGATTGTTAAATTGCTTAAGTAATTATAGTTAGATAATAAGCATGGAACAATACATTGCACGTGTTTTTCTACCATTTTCAAAGTAGATGATTCAAACTTCTGACTTATCGGTCAAGGTAGTAGAAGGTTCAAACTTTTGACTTGTTGTTCTAGGTATAAACTAATTACCGAACTATATGGTAAAAACCATTATTCTTGTTAGACCCGTGAAGAGAACGAAACACCATTATTCTTGTGAGATCTCACATCGAACCACTCACAGGTGAAGCTTGAGTCCCCTTGAAAAAGGGCTTGAGGGGACACACCGAGGGGACACACTATTCTTGTGAGATTTGACATCGATTGGAACCACTCATCGGGAAAGCTTGAAAAAGGGCTTTAGGGGACTTTGGCTGTTACGGTTCTTTTTTCTTTTTTTTTCTAGGGAAAAAATTAGTTTTAATATATAATTAATTTATGTTAATTTTAGATACAAATTTTTTTAAGAAAAAACTTCTCTCAAACATATCCTTTTAGCTTTTAAGAATATTTTTAAAAAACATAGATTATTAAACAAACAAATTGTTCATAAACAATCTTATTTTTTGGAAATATAAAACAAAACACAACCCTTATCCAAAAGAATCCCTAGATTTAGCCATACTATTAAAAAATTAAATAAAGAAATGCCTACTTTATATCTTAACCTAATCGTTAGAACATCGAACCAACCAAACTCATATGGTTTAGAACATATATTATGAAAATATATTTAAGAAAGAAAAATATTATTTTGAGTATATTAAGGTCGTTAATTTAATGTGATGTTAAATTTCTACCAACTTAAAATTACTATCATCTCCGTAACATTATCTCTTATGAGAAAATAAATATTTAAAACATTATTATAAAACATTGTCATGAACTTACATGTTTTAAAAGTATTTAAACCAATATAACAAAATATTAAATAAAACAAAGTAAATATTAAAATTGAAAAAACGCCATATACTAACCTACAATAGGCCGTGCTAATTCAAAACCAGACCATGTAACCTAGGAGTTAGAAAAAGGCAATACAATCCCTTGTCAGTCTTACACTCAAATTCCAAAGCACAAATAAGGACTACCAGCTTGATTCTACAAAAATCCTGGAATCTCCATTTTAATTTCGTAAAGGAGTAAATACTCGACGATGAGTAAGTGAAGGATCGATCCTTGGTACAAGTTGCCCATCACTTACTCGCTTCCTTTTTCTGACCCTTTCTATTCCCGTTCTAGTATGGTTCTTTTGTAACCACACTGAAACGTCCAACACAGAACAATTTGAGACTGGACAATTAGACAACTCCTAGTGCCACATTCGATGTTCTTTAAAAAAAAAACACATTAACTCAATCGAAACTTGCCGAGAAAAACCCTTACGAATACGAAATTACCTACTTTTACAAACACCCATGAGATTATTTCTTCAATAAATTACATTGAGATCCCAAACCCCATAAGAGAAGAAGAAGAAAGAACACTGAATTTAAAGATCCTACAGAGAGAAAGAGAAAATTCAATGGTTGACCTTTGACACCCGTTAGTCAACCCAATCGCCGTAATTTTTTTTTTTTTTTTTTTTTTTTTTTTTTTTTTTTTTTTTTTTTTGATGGGTTGTTCTTGATTTGTTGTTTCAAACACTCAAATTTGTCAGAAAGGTGGAAGCTGAATATTTTGCATATGAAGTGGATAATTCAAAAATGGAACTCCTGAATTTGATGCGTCTTGAAATGGGTTGTCGCCGCCGCCAACTCCGCCGCCTACGACGGGGACTTGCTGCTGCTGATCTTCCTCCTCCACTGGTAATCTCTCATACGCCACATTACTAAACGAAGCTGCAATCAAAATCACTGGTCCTGCCGCTGTTAATTCTCCAGCCACCGTCCCGCCGACCACCTGTCCCTGCCCTCCGGCCAAAAATATAGTCAAACTAGTGGCGCTAGCCGGAGCAGGCGGCGGAAGAAACGATCCAGATAGCGACAAAATCTCGAATCTCCCATGAAGAGTCAGTACGGCTCCGGCCGCTGCTGGTTGGCGGATTCCGACGTTACTGACGTTGCCACTACCGCTCAAAATACAGATCCCACGCTGTCGCCGACGCGCGTAGGCGGCGATGCAATCAAATATGTCACAGCCGCTGTTGACCTCTAAGATGTGGACACGTAGCGTGTTGGCGCTCTCGCGGGTGATGATAACCGGCGGCTTCGGCTTGTTTTTTGAACCTGCTGGTCGGCCGCGAGGGCGGCGGCCAAGGACATCGTCAGCGCCGCCGTGGGATTGGTGGGGATCGTCGTCATCGTGGTGGTCGGCGGCGGAGAAATATCGAGTTCCTAAGTCCAATTCCGCCATCAAAACATCAAAAAAATTGTATTTTTTAAAAAACCCACAAAAAATAAGATCATTTCTCTCACTGCCAAAAGTCTTATGAATATTTATATGAAAAAAAAACAATTAATTGGTCCAAATTTCTATTTAAAACAAGACCACTCTCAGCTCTTGCGCGTGGGCAACACGCGATCATGCTTCAAACTAAATCTCAAATTAGGGTTTAATTTTAAGTCAATGGGAAAAAAAGTTGTGAAAAATTTCTGTCTATCAGGTGTTCATTTAACCCGTGAGATCGGGATCTTGTACGAATCATTCCAGTTTAAATGGGAAATGGAGAGGAAGTAGGGAGAGATTTCTCTCGATTAGCTAAACGGGACCAGAGATGACTAGAGATGACCAAAGATGAGACATTTTCCGACCCTGACCCGAACCCAGTTCCCACCTTGCTTCGTCCATAAATAAATATAAGTATATCTACTCGTGGACATTTCCAACGAGTAGACTTGTTATATATATATATATATATATATATATATATATATATATTTTAATGTTTTTGCTACGAGTACAGTAGTCAATAATTGAGGAGTTTCTTCATTAATTATTAACGTAATGAATTTTTTTCTCTCCTCACGTTATTTTTTTAAAAAATATTTTTCACGCAATTTGTTATTCTTAACTTGTTCGTACTAACAAAGTTAATATTAATTGATTTGTGACTTCTTGTTAATGTCTCGTGACTACCTACTTCAATAGTGTTCGAGCCTTAGGAATAGGCACAATTTCTTTAATTTTCTTGTTTAATGGAATGAAATTTTCACTTTGTTCATCATATTTAATGCAATAAACACATGCATAAGTAAATGAAAGACACACCAAACCATGAGGCAACAACTTAAAGAAGATGATTCGATAAGCATCATTTTTTGACTTGATGTCTTTGTAGGGACAAAGATGGTAATGAAATGAAAGATGTTGTTCTTGTGGGTTGGTTTTTGGTACCGTGAGCAATTAAAAGGCTAAACCCATTGTGAGATTCTATATCGGTTCGAGAGAGGAACGAAACATTCTTTAGAAGTGTGTGGATGTGTTTTAAAACTGTGAGGTTGAAGGCGATACGTAATGGGTCAATGCGGATAATATTTGCTTGCGATGGGTTTTGGCTGTTTATAAATGGTATCAAAGCTAGACATTGGACAGTGTGTCAGTGAGGACGTTGGCCCCTAAGGAGGGTGGATTGTGAGATCCCACATCGGTTGGAGAGGGAAACGAATCATTCCGTATAAGGGTGTGGGAATCTCTCATTAACAGACGTGAAGCTAACAGCGACACGTAACAAACTAAAGTAGATAATATCTGCTAGCAGTGGGCTTGGACTGTTATAAATGGTATAGAGCTAGACACTGGGCGGTATGCTAGCGAGGATGTTGGTTCCCAAAGGGGATGGATTGTGAGATCCCACATCGTTTGGAGAAAGAAACAAAACATTTCTTATAAGGGTGTGGAAACCTCTCCCTAACAGACACGTTTTAAAATCGTGATGTTGACGATAATACGTAACGGGCTAAAACGGAGAATATTTACTAGCGGAAAGCATGGACAGTTACAAATGGTATAGAGTCAGACACTGGAAGGTATGCCAGCGAGGACGTTAGTTTCTAAAGGAAGTGGATTGTGAGATCCCACATCGTTTGGAGAAGGAAACGAAGCATTTCTTATAAGAGTCTGAAAATCTCTCCCTAGTAGACACATTTTAAAATTATGAGGCTAACAATGATACATAATGAGCTGAAACAGACAATATTTACTAGCAGTGAGCTTAAACCGTTGCACCCATTATTTAAAAAAACAAGTTTGACCAAAAACATGACGAAGCGGGTTTTGTTTTTCTTTTAAGAATAAAAAAAACCAAACAAGGGACAGAGATAAAGAAGCAAGTGGGGTTTCTTTTGTCTTGTCTCATCCAATGGTCGTCTAATGGTTCCTTTGGCTATTATTATTATTATTTGCTTAACTAATCTTGTCTTTTAATGATTAATTTTCACCTAACTTCGAAGTGGGTAAGAAAAACATACCGAATATAAAGAGATCGAGCCTACATTCAGAATACGTTTCACCCTACAAACTATATGAACTGAGAGCTATCGTGACGCCCGAGTAAAAAAGACATATTTTACCGAGCGTGATGATCTTGAAGATATGATAATTGAGAGATATTTAAAAAAAATTTATAGTTCGTATCTATACCAACAAAAATCACCTCTTGAAGCAATTATACGTCGGGTTACCTTCTATGAGTTTTTCTAGGAAGCGTGCGAGCGACGATAAACCATACTAAAAAAAACTCGTGTTAGTTTATGAAAATAGTTTTTATTCTTAAAATTATTTTTAATTTTAGCTTTAGAAAAAAAAAATATAAATCATTGCATATTTTGAACTTATATTTATAATTTTATGTAAGCATAGTGTGACATAAATACTATATAATAAAAACTTTCATACACCCAATGAATAAATATATGAAGCAAAACTAGGGAAAATGATTGAAAAATACTATTTAATATAAATGTATACTTAAATAACTTTAATTTAGTACTATAAAGTATATGTCCGTACCATATTGATTTATTTTATTTTATTATGCTTTGGAATAATATTAATAGAAAAAATATATATTATATTCTTTTTTTTAACTTATAATAATGCTTTAAAATATATTTATGTCTTGAGAGCTTATAATATTATTAAATTAAAA
The DNA here is from genome assembly GCF_057944985.1 of Cucurbita pepo subsp. pepo. Taxonomy (NCBI): domain Eukaryota; kingdom Viridiplantae; phylum Streptophyta; class Magnoliopsida; order Cucurbitales; family Cucurbitaceae; genus Cucurbita; species Cucurbita pepo. Next base: position 9,668,387 of record NC_141805.1, on the reverse strand, counting down.
AAGCGGGTTTTGTTTTATTTTGATACGTTAAAATTTTAAAATATTTTATGGGTTAAAATATAATTTTTTTCGGTTATTTTAGGATGATTTGTCATCGCTCAGAGGCGCTATATCGAGTAAAGCTCAGCTCTACTGCATCAATTGGAGTAAAATTTTAGAATTGATACTGTTTAAGAGAATGAGTCATCTACCATATATAATCATTTTCTACGTCATTGTAAAGCAATGCATGAAGCTCTGGAAGGGAGAGAGAGTCACGTGCGGGGTAAAATGGAGAACATATACAACGTGTTGCCTATGGCTGCATGACAGATGTTTCGATTATGCTTGTCTCAAATGGGACCCAATACTCGAGCATACGCCAACGTTGTTCACAAAGTCTCAATATAATGTTGTCTCTCTCTTCAAATCTTACCTAATTCGATATATATGTGTTAGTGTCGGAGCCTGGCGCATCTTTTTAACTTTGTGGTACCCATACCCTTAACGATTGATAGATAGATTGATAGATGGGTGAGCCATTAGTTCGATGATGTCCTAAAAGACAAGGCCACGAGGGAACCCTAAAGGGTAGCTTTTTGGTGGAGTTGGTGAGTTAAGAGTGGCTGAAGCTGCCATTGTAAGCTCACCAACTTTCATGTCTACATCACTTGTCAACTCCCCTATTGACATTTTGAGTAATCAATCATTACGTAGGTTTGTTTGTTTTAGGGTTATGAATCGTTGATTTCCTCGATTATACGTATTCGTGCTCAAATTTTCATTCTGGGTATGCGTCGATATAGACTCAATCGAACGTACTTCTGTCGACCAAATCCGTGACAACTCGACAACAAAGACTGAGGCTGGAGATCGATTGAAAAGGCAGTCCAGCTACCACACTAGATTGAGTTCTTTTAAATAATCGTTGTAGTTGAACAACAAAATCGAGTTTAGTGGGGTTGAAAGAGTTAGAATTTCGTAAGTGCAATAACCCGTTAGCTTAAATGTGAGATCCCACGAAGCATTTCTTGTAAGGGTGTGGAAACTTATCTCTAGTAGACGCGTTTTAAAATCGTGAGGTTGATAATGATACGTAACGGGTCAAAACGGACAATATCTACTAGCGGTGGATTTAGACTGTTACATTAAAGATATGCAAAAGGTTCATTTTCGCTCGAGAATTATGTTTAGTTAAAAACAAGAGAGGTACAGAAGCGATCGAGATTGAAATCATTTTTGTATGCATTAATAAAATAATTGGTATTTTTTAATCTCAATATGACCTAATTGTATAGCATAAGAACTAATATAATATTTGGTATCTTGAATAGACTGCAACTTTGTTTTCCAAGTGGACCTACGTAATACAACTTGTAAAGATTATGGCTAATAAATTTAATAAAAAAATATTATTTTCTGAATAAAATACAGACTTACGTGACACCCGAGTAAAAGAGGGATATTGTGAGATCCCACGTCAATTGGAGAGAGGAACGAAGCATTTCTTATAAGAGTGAAAATCTCTCTCTAGTAGACGCGTTTTAAAACTGTGAGACTGTGACGATGATATGTAAGGGTCAAAGCAGACAATATTTGTTAGTGGTGGGTTGGACTGTTACAAATGGTATCAGAGCCAGTCATCGGGAGGTATGCCAGTGAGAACGCTTGGCTTCCAAGGGGGTGGATTGTGAGGTCGCACATCGGTTGGAGAGGAGAACAAAACATTATTTATAAGGGTGTGACAACCTCTCCCTAGTAGATACATTTTAAAACCGTGAGGCTGATGGTGATATATAATGGACCAAAACGGTTAATATTTACTAGAAGTGAGCTTGAGCTATTACAGGTACGTGAATGAACCAAGACCATAATTGAATGAACGAAAGCGACCCTGAAAATAGAATGACTAAGAAAAACTTATAATAATTGAAATGTCTACTTCGTTTTCAATATTTAAATGAAAAAAACTTCTAGAAACTTCTAGAAACGACAATTTGGTCTTGTCCCTTACTAATTTTTAAAATTTTTAAAATTGTAAAATAAAAACGACCAAATAATCTTAATTACCCTAATTAATTATTTTTTGAAGAAAAAAAAATTATATTTGACTTATTGAAGTGCCAAATATTTATTATTTCCATATATTGATAATGATAATTAATTTAAAAAATTATCATATCACTACTGTGATTTTCTTTTTAAATTTTAAATCTTTTATTAAATATATCAATTTATTTTATATGTTTAAAAAATTGATTTAAATATAAGGAAAAGACATTAAATTATTTAAATTATTTAAATTATTTTATAATATGATTGAATTGAGAGGAATAAATAGATTATTATAAAATATTTAATATATGGTCAAATATATATTTAATTTGTGCCATATAATAAATCATAGAAGTCATTATATTATAATTTTGATTCATATTGTTAAATAATATGGTTGGCCTTAAGATATTCTTTTATATTAAACTAGACTATAGACTATAATTTAAATGTAAAAAGGTACCCATTAATTAATTAATATTTGAAAATTAAACCGAAATTTGATAACTAGTCACATCTCCCTGTAATACATTTTGAAACAATTTTTTTAATGGGTGTAGACATCGAAAGTAATGAGGAGTCGAGAACGGTGCTCTAATTCTCTGAATCAGGTACCAATGAGTATCATTCCTTCTAGAACAACGTTCTCTTTCAGACCTCTCAACCAATTGATACGATGTCGGAGGACGGTTTTTGCTAAAACTCGAACAGTTTCTTGAAAACTTGCTTCCGATATGAAACTTTGAGTATTTAGATACGGTTTTGTTATTCCCAATAATACGACTCGGTAACAGATCGCTTCTTCTAAAATACGCCCTGTTCGTTCTGCTCGCAACAATCCAATGAGTTCTCCAGGTAAAAAAAAAAAACATTAGACATTCCATTTTCTGAAACCAACACTTTTGATGTTATTTGACATACAATAATTTCGATATGTCTATTATGGATCTCCACCCCGATCAGTAGTGAGGAGTCACAAATGTCGTCTTGTGGTAGCAGAACAGCAATTATGTGACACTTGTCCTAACCCAGAGAACAAGTGAGTCATATAAAAATCGTAAGTCGATAACAATTTAGATGAATGATCGAAGTTCAATCACGTTTGAAGTGTTTTAAAAACGTGAGCGAGAAAATGAGTTGAAAATAAGCAACAACCACAGCTTTGATAGCGTATAACCCGAGTAGGAATAATTGACGATTAGTCACGTCCTAGTATAGTACATTTTGGAACGTTTTAGCCTTGTTAGGTGCAATGATGACTCGGGTAGACAAGTTTTGTGTCGTCGTTATTATTATTATTATTATTATTTTGAATGTGTTGATTGACGTGGAAGAGTGGTGGTTGACTTTAAATTAAATTATTTGGAAAATAAATCCACTTGTAAACTTGAAGCAGCCAAAATTGTCTCATTTTTCAAATTTCAAAGCCATTTTAAATTCTAAATTACAAAATGATCATTTTAAAATGCTATTTTCTCATATTTGGCCTCCATTTTCAACAAATTTGAAAACATGCCCTTTTTAGAAATTATATTTGGAAATTAATATATTTTAGTTGATTGCTTATTAATCCATATTTTTTCAAATTTTCAAATTTAATAAATATTAATTAAAAATATATATTATTCTCGTACAAATTGAATCAATTCTAGCCATAAATTTATTTTATCAAATTAAAATTAAAATGAACTAATTACTCAGAACAGTTTGTAAATAGTATCATATTTAAATGAAAGTAACTATGTTATCCTATGATTGGTTGGAGAGAGGAACGAAACATTTCTTATAAAGATATGGAAACATCTTGTCAGTAGACACGTTTTAAAACCATGAGACTGATAGTAATATGTATTAGACCAAAATAGACAATATTTGTTAGTAGTGAGCTTGGACTGTTACAAATGATATCAGACACAGTCACCGGACAGTCTGCCAGCGAGAGCGTTTTTTTCAAATTTTTGACCATTCAAATTAGAATTATTCAAACAAGCAAGTAGGAGATAACATTTATTTTACGTTAAGTGTGTGTTATTAAGTTGACATAAAGTTTCAACTTTCATCATTAAATTAAATTATGAGCGTATATAAACCTCTCATTAGTGTACCTGTTTTAAAATCGTGAGACTGACGGCGGTATATAACGAGTCAAAATAGATAATATCTGCTAGCAATGGGCTTGGGCTGTTACACTATAGAGTTAAGTAGAGTTTACATTTATGACGTTTTTTTTTTTCGTCCTAATAAGTTTGTTAACGACGCACATTACATAAATTTAAACTTACCAAACTTACATAACACTCACGGGTCTGAAAAACTTGATCAACCTAATCTAATTTGTACGATTTAGGTTGGATTATGCTTATTTTGATTAGACTGAGTTCAAATAAATTGAATTGGTTCATGAATTCCTCGAAAAAACTAGGTTGAATTGAATCGAACCAACTTAAATTTATTATTAATTTTATAATTTTTAACTATTTTTTATACTGTTAATATACATTCTTTTCTCGGTTTTGAAATAAAATTTTAAAATATATATTAAAATGGAACATGGTATTTTTAGTAACTTAAATAATTAAACCGAGTTTAAAAAATGTCTCAACTCGACCTGCCTCGTATAAATACTCTGTGTTTTAATTTACATTATACACTAATCATTATAAATTATGACTATATATTATATAATCTCTCGAGTACTTCAAGTCTAAGCTTAACCGATTAAGGTCTATATTTAATTATATAATCGAGAAATTTGAGTGTTTAAAATCTTAATTAATAAAAAATTATTATTTTATTATTATTAAGTAACCCACGTGGCAGATAACCATCGACTTGTCGTTTTTATCCATCACGTGTAACAGCCTGTAATTTTTTTTTTTTCACCATGTTCGCCATCTCTAATAATTATTATTAAACTTATGTCGGTAAAATATTTTGAAAATCTATTTGTTTAACTTGTGATTCAGGTAAAAATAACGAAGATTTTTGTGTATAATTGAAAGCAAAATATATATATTTTTTTTTCGGGGTAAAAAAGTTGTCAAACATAAAATAGGGTTCGTGCAAATCAATCTCGAGAATATAGCATGCGACACGGGATCTTATGAGACTTTTTCAAGGTAAAAAAGTTACTTCTTCAAGGTAAAAATGTTAAACTACACGAGATTTTATGACACTTTTTCAGGATAAAAAAGTTAAACGACACGAGATCTTGTGAGATTTCTTCAGGGTATAAAAGTTAGACGGCACGAGATCTTGTGTTACTTTTTCAGGGTAACAAAGTTAGACTACGCAAGATCTTGTGACTTTTTTTTTTTTTCTTCAAATTATAGCATTTATTTTAAAATGCTATATCAAAAAGCTATAAAAAGCCCTATTTGTTGTAGTATTGTACGAGATCTTTTAACGTTTCGTCTCGGTAAAAAAAAAAAAATTGCTCGTTGCAATGAGGTTTTTAAAAGAAAGGAATATATTCGATGAGTTAAGAAAGTTAGATATAAAACAACATTAATGTATTCGAGGAGTTGAGAGTCTTATCTTCCTTGTACTGTTTTGTACGTAAAACCCGAGAATTTTAGGTTAGAAGATAAATGAAAGAATTAATGTAAAAAAAAAAAAAAAAAAAAAATTAGTTTTCAATTTTTTAAAACAATAGATAATAAAATAAGTAGTAGGATAAATGAAAATAGTATTTATAGGGATAATTTTTATAAATAAAAATTCAAATGATCAAATGATTATAGTAAGAACTTAAATTTTTAAATTTTAAATTTAAAAATATTAATTATGAAATTTAATTTTTTTTTAAATTGTGTGTAAATTAAAATGATATATATATATGTTTTTTTTAAGCAATAAAACAAGACGGAAACAATTATGGAATTCCCCTTCGACGGATTAATGGTTATTGGACCGTTTTAGGTGAAATGTCTATTTTGTCCTTGTCTCTCATCTGATATTCCCAAAAATTTGGAGTTGGATTGGCCCGACCCCAATGTACGAACAATCTTGAGAACCCAGCCAACTCAGATTATACCATTTGAATTAGGTTTCTTTTGCATTTGAGTTCGGTTGAATTTTTCGAAAATCGAAAATTCAAGTCGGTCAGTTCACGAGTTGACGTGTTTTTTGGTCGGATCAATCCAACAAACTCGAAAATAGAGTTATAACCTATCACAACTCTATCTTATTGTTAAGATTATTACTAATATTATGACCTTAGTGATACATATTACATTAATAACTGAAATATAATTTTAAAAATAACAACTCGACAACCCAATCCAACTCAAATTGGGTTGGATCGTGAATCCATTTGGGTTCAACCAATTTGAAATTTCGGGTTGGTTTAAAAAAATTTCTCCAACCCGAGTCGTATATATCATTAATTTTAAATTTCAATAACTGAATTAAATTATTGAATTATTTTACAATTAGATTTAATTAATTTTATTATTTTTCCATTCCGAAAAAAAAAAAAAAAAGTGTAGGGGCATTTTCGTCATTTTAATTCAGCAATTCAAATTGTTTTCAGTTTATAACGGTCAGTTCATAATCATTTGCTTTCTTCTTCTTCAAAGTTCTTCGCTTCCATTTCAAAATTTGAACTCTGTTTCTTTTCCCTCCCCTTCTCTCTCTCTCTCGCAGTATTTGATCAATCTCACTCTCTTTTGAAGCTTCAATTTGTTCAGAATCAGAAACAATGAAGTCAAATGCAGCAGCAGAATCAATGGAGACTGGTTTCTTGGGAAGTATATCCGCTTCTTCCTTCCGCAACCTCCTTCCTCGATCCATGTCTTCTAAGAAAAAACACAATTCCTCCCTTACCATGAAAATCCCCAAATCAAGCTCTGAAAATACGCCTCCTTCTCACCCAAACATTCCGCCCAAGGACAACGAAATCTCCACTTCCGTTTCCAAGTCCGAATTCCGAGATTCCCACAACCATGCCTCCGCTCTAGATTCCAATCTCGATCAATCTGCATCTCAGCCGCTTAATTTCAAGGTACGCCTAATTTTCTTCTCTAAATCTCACTTCAATTGAAATATCTCCACTGATTTTTTTTTTTTTTCATGATGAACTCTTAGGATGAAATCGTTCAATCGGACAGCCAGCATGAAATGCACGCTACTCTTGATCCACCGATTAAGGTATAATGAAGTTTACAATCAATTCACTCTGTAGATTTATGATTTTTTTTTTTTCTTGTTTTTGAATATGTGGTGAATTTCTTGTTCTTCTTCTTTGGCGGCGGCGGTGGATTTTGAAATAGGTTGTGGTAAGAATTAGACCTAACGATATAGAAGAGGAAGTGGACAGGACGGTGAAGAGGATCTCTTCAAATGAATTGGCATATGGAGACCGTAAACTGTCTTTCGATTCGGTTTTCGATTCAGATTCGAAACAGGTACGGCGGCGCTTGATCATTTCTCTTTATGAATCCGAACAAAGTTAGTTTGCTGTCTTGGTAATTATTAATTTAGGATTTAAGGCAGTCTGTTTGGAAGAACGAATTAAATCTTAGCTTGTTCTACTTGAAGTAAAGATGTGATTTGTAGCAGCTTTGATTCTCAAGGCATTGTTGGTCTTGTTGTAGGAAGATATCTTTCAGAAGATCGGAATTCCACTGGTCAAGGATGCGTTGGCTGGTTATAACACTTCCATCATGTCATATGGTCAGGTAATTGTCGAGGATTGTTGGGAGTGAGTCCCACATTGGCTAATGGAATGTTCATGAGTTTCTAAGTAAAAAATACTATTTCTATTGGTATGAATTCTTTGGAAAAACCAAAAGCAAAGCCACTAGAGTATATGCTTAAAGTAGACAATATCATACCATTGTGGAGGGTCGTGATTCGTAACTATAACAATCGAATCTATGTCTTACACAAATTCTTCCATATCGATATTTACCAGCTACTTGTATTGAATCTTAAACAGACGGGAAGTGGCAAGACATTCACAATATGGGGTCCTCCAAGTGCTATGGTTGAGGATCCTTCACCTTCTAGTAACCAAGGCCTCGCTCCTCGCATCTTCCATCTGCTGTTTTCCGAGATTCAAAAAGTAGGTATCCATTTCCTTTTTATTTAGTCAATTAGATTAGATAACTCTGTTTTTGTTGTGGGTTGTGTTAAGGATTATTTGGAATGAGTCTTTCGCTAATTAAGGAGTTGATCATGGATTTATAAGTAATGAATATATCTTCATTGGTACGAGGCTTTTAGGGAAACCAAAAGTAAAACCATGAGAGCTTATGCTCAAAGTAGACAATATCATACTATTCTGGAGGTCGTGCTTCCTAAGATGTTGTTTATGAATCTTATTATCTGGTTATCCAAATCAGGAACAAGAGAACTCTGAAGGAAAACTGATAAATTATCAGTGTCGCTGTTCTTTTATAGAGGTACTCATTATTTTCTTAACAATGATTGTGTTATTTGTTTTTTTCTAATCTATGTATCTGTCACCTATAAGATCTCAAGACCCTCTTTTGCATTGATTTCCATTCCAGATATTTAATGAACAAATTGGGGATTTGCTTGATCCATCCCAGAGAAACCTTAAGGTTAGTTTCTTCAACATTACTTTGTCATTGGTAATTTATACATCTTCTGAGCAATGATAAATTTGGGGCAATATTTCACCAGATAAGGGATGATGCAAAGAATGGACTGTATGTGGAGAATGTCACAGAGGAATACGTGACAAGCTATGATGATGTAACTCAGATTCTCATCAAGGTTGATAATCGAAACTAAGTTCATATTTTTTGAAGTGTGCTGTTTTATTTTCTACGTTTCTTCCTTTGTTCTTGACCATTTGCTTACTATTTTATCTATGTACAGGGCCTTTCGAGTAGGAAAGTCGGAGCAACCACTATAAATTCTAAGAGCTCTAGGTCTCATATTGTGTTCAGTTTCATCATCGAGTCGTGGTGCAAGGTACCTTGATTCTAGAGTTCAATTATTAGTTATGGAAAAAAGGTGTAATTAATTAGTGTTTTGGTTAGTTCTTCTGTTTCGGTACTCCTATCATTTCATGTGATTTAGCTGGTTGTTGAGACATTCAAATTAGTATCTGCAACATATAATATATAATCATCGGATGCAGGAAACTTCATCCAAGTATTTTGGTAGTTCAAAGACAAGCAGAATCAGCCTTGTTGATCTTGCTGGATTGGATAGAAATGTTAACGATGCCATGGGTAGACCCACAAGAGAAGGAAAGAATTTGAAGAAGTCGATGTCCCGTCTCGGGTATGAGAAATAATGACTGATGGAGTTTCTAGAGTTCATTCTGTACTATTGACAATGGAAACGGCTAATTTCCCTGATTATTATTCCCTGTTGCTTTCATAACGTTGGTGCAGGCACTTGATCGATATGCTAACTAAAGAAAACGAATTAAGAACATCTGATGATCGTTTGTACAGAGGTTCGTGCTTGACCCATTTATTAAGAGAGTCATTGGGGGGCAATGCCAAGCTCACAGTTATTTGTGCCATCTCTCTTCATAGTAGGTACTACACATTTTATAAGTTGCTCTTTTCAGAGAACCATTAAACTTTTAGCATATCTACAAAAAAAAAAAAAAAAAAAAAAAAAAAAAAAAAAAAAAAAAAAATTGTACTCCTACGTTTTCACCAAGACATATCATCAGCAAGTTTACTCTTCTGAATGAAAAGCCTGAGTGGATATTGATTATGTAACATCCCACATCGATTGGAGAGGGAAATGAAACATCCGTTACGAGAATGTGTAAACCTCTCTCTAGCAGATGCGTTTTAAAAATATTGAGGGGAAGCTTAAAAAGGGAAAGCCAAAAAAAAAAGACAATATTTACTAACCGTGAGCTTGGACTGTTACAAATGGTATCAGAGCCAGACACCAGACGGTGTGCCACCGAGGAGACTAGCCCTGAAGGGGGTGGACACTAGACGGTGTGCCAACGAGGACGCTGGGCTCCGAAGGGGGTGGATTTTGGGGGGTCCCACATCAATTAAAGAGGGGAATGAGTGCCAGCGAGGACACTGGTTCTTGAAGGAGTGGATTGTGAGATTCCATATCGATTGGAGAGGAGAACGAAACATTCTTTATAAAGGTGGACTTGACTTGAGCGGTTACAAATTACCTAGATTCACGTAATATAATATGTTTTTTCCTTTGCTCTCACTCAGATAGTGTTCAATATTGTAATAGCTTACATGGAAAATAGGTATCATCTTGAAATATGTACATGAATATTAAAGTAGCTTCAATTATTTAAATGCAGCTATTCAGGTGAAACATTAAGGACGTTAAGATTTGGACAACGTTTGAAGTCCATTAAGAATCAACCTATCATAAATGAAATCAAAGAAGACGAGGTTAATGATCTGAGCGATCAAATTCGTCAACTAAAGGTATTAAGTTCTACATGTACTAGTTCATCCATTCTTGGAATTGACTTGTGAGTTTGAAGTAGTTTGCTAATTCAAACCAAACTCTATGTTTTGGCTGATTGCAGGAAGAACTTATAAGAGCAAATGCCAACTCAGGCGCGTCAGTTCAAAACAGTGGTTGCTTTCAAGGGCCTAATGTACGAGATAGCCTAAATCATTTAAGACTTAGTATCAACCGCTCTCTGATTTTGCCATGCATTGATAATGATACAGACGAAGAGGTTAATTGTGATGAGGAAGATATGAGGGAATTACATCAGGAACTTGATAAGTTCCAGAGATTTTCTGAAGAGAACTCGAATAAAAGAGATTCACTAAAGTTTTCCTCTGTTGGAGAAAGTTTTGATTCATATTCAACGAGTGATGATGAAGTAAGTTCTCCCCAAACAATTGAAGAAATAAACCAAGAGGAGGAACACCAGGATGAAGATTTTCATGAGGACAAGATTATTTTACCAGAAATGGTTCTTGATCCTGTGAATCGAAGGAGTATTACTCTCAGCTCATTCTGTCACCTTCCTAATCTTGAAGATCCACCATTATCTGAGTCGCCAAAAATTAGAAATTCTCAGAGGAAAAGTTTGGCTGTTGCACCGAGTTTTAAAGAAGTACTGAGGCAGTCACTGAATCAGAGTAAGAACTTAAGATCCTCACTGCGATCCAGCAATAAATTTGAGGATCACACTGAGTCCTTAGCAGCTAGTCTTCAAAGAGGTCTGAAGATAATTGATTATCACCAGCAGCAAAGCTCACCATTAAACAAATCTACAGTATCCTTCTCGTTTGAACACTTGGCGCGAAAATCATGTCAACATATTGACAAGCCTATATCTTCTCCCCATCTGCTTTGTGCATCTTGCCAAAGAAAAATTACAGAGAATGACATCAATGAATTCCCGAGTAGCTCGAGTGAAGTTGTAGCAGTAAACCAATCTAGGCTTCTCAATGCTGTTGTAGGATTCAACGACGGAGATGATCTTGAAAAGGTACACACTTCATTAAGCAGATACATGTTGTTACTTACTTTCACCCGCTCCACTAGATTTTCTCTAACAGTTAAAGAGATTCTACAGTTTTTGTAATATAACGCGAACAAAATTATACACAGGAACTCAAATGAAATGTGCATATGGTATACTACAGTAGTTTAGAGGGGAAAAAATCATACACAAACTTATGGTACCATATTGTTGGAGGTGCTATATTTATGGAATAGTGTAGATTATCTGAAGCTTGTTTGGAATTACGAATCTCCACAATTGTATGATATTGTCTCCTTTGAGTATAAGCTCTTATGACTTTGCTTTGAGCTTTCTCAAAGGGCCTCATACCAATAGAGGTGTATTCCTTACTTATAAACCCATGATCATTCCCTAAATTAGCCAATGTGGGACTCCCTCCCAACAATCATCAACAATCCTCCCCTTCAACAAAGTACACTATAGGGCCTCTAAACCCATGATCATTCCCTAAATTAGCCAATGTGGGACTCCCTCCCAACAATCATCAACAATCCTCCCCTTCAACAAAGTACACTATAGGGCCTCCCTGAGGGCTATGTAGCCCTCAAACAGCCTCCCCTTAATTGAGACTCGATTCCTTTCTCTGGAGCTCTCGAACAAAGTACACCATTTGTTCGACATTTGAGTCACTTTTGACTACACCTTTTTGAGGCTCACAACTTCTTTGTTCGACATTTGAGAATTTTATTGACATGACTAAGTTAAGAGCATGACTCTGATACCATGTTAGGAATCACGACTCCCCACAATGGTATAATATTGTCTAGTTTGAGCATAAACTCTCGTGACTTTACTTTGGATTTTCTCATAAGGTCTTATACCCAATAGAGATGTATTCCTTACTTATAACCCATGATCATTCCCTAAATTAGCGAATATGGGACTCCCTTCCAACAATCCTCACTGACATTCAATATTGTGTGGAACTTTGCAGGAGACTGTACAAGAGAAATTTGGAATAAAGGAAGTGCAGGAGGTTCAAGACAAAGGAAATGGTTTCACGGATGTGTCAGAGAAGGAAGAACTTCTTAAAGAAATCCATGCTTTAAAGAGCAAGCTACAGACCTTTGCTGATGTTTCTGGAAGCAAGTCAACTGACAAGCTGAGATCCTCGTTATTGTTATCATCACGCTCCATCCAACTCAGAAAAAGCGGTCAAAGTATCAACGGGGAGGAACTTGAAAAAGAAAGGGAAAGATGGACAGAAATGGAGAGTGAATGGATTTCATTAACTGATGAACTGAGAGTTGATTTGGAATCGATTCGACAGCGCGCGGAGAAGGTCGAGCAGGAACTGAAAATGGAGAAGAACTGCAATGAGGAGTTGGAGGATGACCTTCATAGATCTGTTCTAGGACATGCTAGATTCGTCGAGCATTATGCAGAATTGCAAGAGAAATACAATGAGTTGGCTAGCAAGTACCGTGCCATCATGGGAGGGATAGCCGAGGTGAAAAGGGCAGCACAAAAGGCCGGTTCCAAAGGCCATAGTTCTTCTCGCCTTTATAAATCTCTTGCTGCAGAGCTTTCAGCTCTGAGATTTGAGAGGGACAGAGAGAGAGAATTCTTGAAAAAGGAAAACAAAAGCCTCAAGCTTCAACTTAGAGACATGGCCGAAGCTGTTCATGCTGCTGGGGAGCTTCTTGTTAGGCTTAAAGAAGCAGAACATTCAGCATCAGCTGCAGAGGTAACTGTTCTTATTAATATTTCGTTCATATATGAATCCATGCTTGTTTCTTTTAGAGGTATACATGATGATATTGTGTTTATAAAACATAGGAAAACTTTAGAACAATTAAGGAAGAAAATGAGAAGTTGAAGAAACAAATGGAGAAGCTCAAAAGAAAACACAAGATGGAGATGATCACAATGAAGCAGTATCTTGTAGAGAGTAAGTTGCCTGCTGCTGCTCTCGAACCGCTGTATCACGATCACTCCGACGTCGTAACCGACAAGGGAGCGTCATGTATGGAGGATGATCAAGCCTGGAGATCAGAATTTGGAGCTATATATCAAGAACAGCACTACTAGCTATCTAGTTTGAACCAAATGCTATCAACTTTGGTTTGAAGAAGAGAGAGACCCTACTTGGGTCATGTGAGATTGGTTTTTTATTGTAATGTATGGATGATTCTTTAAGATTGATTAGTGCCATTATTTATCCAAAGTTCCAATTATGTGTGGGCAGTGTTTGCTTGTTTTTTTTGTTAAATAAGGAAAGTCTCGTCGGTCAAAATCGCGCTCTTGTGGTAACGGGAAAGCGATTGTGCGGCATTGTTCTAACTTAACAAACAAGTCAACGGTGAGAAATTTAGACGTCATTGTTAGAATCGATACCAGTTGTTAGCTCTGATATCAATTGTTAAGATCGTCAGTTATTAGCTCTGATACCAATTGTTAAGATCGCTCAACAACGCACACACTTGATCAAAATAAATACAAAGAACAGGAGAGAGAAATACGAGGAGAAATATTGGCCAAACGTTTTATTATTGATGACTTCAGTTTGTACAACAAGAGAGAATAAGAATACTGAGAATGAAGAGAAGTACATCTTGAGAGCACTTAATGGTATATATACTGATGGTGTTAATATAACACATGCGGAAGCAATTTGGATCTTAGGCACTCTTAGAACATCAATTATTGTAAATGACTAGCATGTTCATAAGTATTAAAACTTAATGAGTTTAAATACTAACCTTTTGTAGTTCAAACTCCTTTTGCCTCACGAACCGGTTTCGAACCACCACTAGTGTCTTCTCCACTATTCTCCGGCCTTAGAACGGGATTGTGGAATCCGGTGAGTGACTAAACTTGGGAGGGATTTTTTATACGTGAAAGAGAGTGTTTGTGAGAGGTTTTTCATCAAGATGAAGAATCCCTTCCAAGTATCATGATCACTCTATTTAAAGAGTCAAGTTTGCATGTTTATGCAAACTTGAGATCACCAAATTTTGACACTTAAAATTCCACTGAAATGTTTGGGATTATGTGGCAAGCATGCATGTTTGAGTTAACCAAATTTTGACACTCAAAATTCCACTCAACTTGTGGGGTTTGTTTGGCAAACATGCAAGTTTGGTTAAACCAAATTTTGACACCTCAAAATTCCACTATCATGGATTTTTCCATTAGATGAAAGTCAACATTTTGACTTTCTTCATTTTAATTCAACGATTAATTTGAATAATGAATTTCAAATTAAAATAACATTAAATGATTAATTAAACTATTTAATTAATATTTAATATTAATTCAAATGCCAATCCTAATCAATTCCGACACATAATTGATTAAGATATTTAAATCTTATTTAAATATTTCAGATTCTCTCTTTTCGTTTAATTCGTAAATAAAACAAAATTGCGGTTAAATATATCGTATATATGTAACGCATATTCCCTAATTTGAATTCGAACTCACTCGTCACACTATTCTATGGTTTAGTCCGATATGAGCTAGCAGAGGGACCTAATGGACCTATAGATCATGGGCTCCAACGATTCAAGATTAACCGATTAAACTCATTAACCTGGTTAACCAACATTCGTTAACTACTAGGACACTCTACTATAGCCTAGTAGTTGCACTCCCCTCACTATAGATATATTTCTGTCCATCTGATATAACTATGATTAGTAAGTCGATCCTTCACAGGTTGTTCGTAACTAGAGCTGGGTTAATTTACCGTTTTACCCCTGAAGTTACTTCTTGTTCCTTATGTCTCACTGATCCTCTAATAAACAATTGGTTTGTGGTCCAACCAGTAAACCGAATCCCTCGCAGGCCAATGAGAGGGTGGGGCCCCTTGTTCTAGACTTGGAGTCAGTGCTTAAGGGAACTACCTTTCTTCTATCCCTAAAAGTGGGTAGGAGTGAATTCCGTCTTGCACCCCACGTCCCCAGTCATTCACCCAGTCTTACCCCTGAAATGGGAGGCCTGTTGAGTCGGCGAACTAGAGCCACTCTCACCCATGCAAATCTAAGGATAATTCCGAATAAACAGGAGTTCATGGTTAGCTCAGGATTAAAACCGAGTTACCTAGGTTATCGAATGAAAAGAAAATCAGTCTCAACAGTAAACGACTTTATAAAGTGAGAGTGGTTTTCTTCATGGTCAGATCTTATGCAATACTCATTGCATAGGACGCCCCCACTCACATGTCTCCACATGCACAATTTAGTGATCACATTGTTTATATCATATACAAAAGTGGGCCGCATCCATAGTGTCCCCAGAATAAGGTACTCAGCCTTATCCTTATACTATAGATCATTTTGACTATATACTTGAACTTGATCCACTCTCATGTCTCTACATATAGTTCAAGTAATCATACTATAACCAGAGTGTTCTTAGTTTATTGGATTTAGATTAATGATCGTAAAGTTCACCTTATTCAATAACAATTTTTACTGAATAAACATCAATTTACTAAATATAACTTCCAAGATTTAAACTACCAGATATAATCTAACAAATATATGTCTATAAAATATTTACCAAATATCTACCATATATGTCTATCATATATTTACTAAATATCTTATCTCTACCAGATTTAGGCATTAGGCTCCATATCCTTTGGGTCTCAGATTATGTGTGAGAGAAATGTTTTAGAACACTTGAGCAAGGGGATACATTTGAAAACGTTTTGAAAGAATTGAAAAAAGCAACGTTATACGACTATAAGCAAAAAATGAACGTCACGGCTTAAATAGTTTATAACTAAGGTTACGAAAAAGTGACAACTAGTCATATGCCATATTTTGGGGGAATTTTAGCCCCCGACAAGTGTAGACATGATTTTGGTGAACAGTCATACACTCTATACTGGCCCAACAAGAAATAGTAAAGATCTATCTAAGATGAAAACATGTAAAAAAGGGTTGGAATGAGCATGCGGCCGTGGACAACATGTCCTGGACAAGCATGATCGGATTCCGACATTTTAACAAAAATAAATAAAAAAATTGATAAAAATGAGTATTATCTTAAACAAAATGATACTAAATCACATCAATGAGGAACGATGTCGTATTGAGATTGGGATGTGTTAGTTGTAGCCAATCGGTTAACCGGGAAAGTGATGCACAAACGACAGGTGTGAAAAAAGGCTAAATAATCGCTATCCGTTCGTCAAAGAAGAACAGAGAAAGCTTCGAATTCTGCACTCGGAAGATTGAGATTGAAGAAGGTGTTTAGCAGAGCAGAGTGAGGAAGATAGTGAATCGCGGCCATGGCGGATTCTTCAAAGGACGAGTCATCTGACGCTGAGTTCGAAACTAATCCTTCAGACAGCCCTAATTCCTCCGACGCCATAGTTCCCTCCTCTTTTGGTGGTCCTGCTCTTTGTCTTTTCCGGTTTGCCGGCGACTCCGCTGCCGGAGCCTTCATGGGCTCCATTTTCGGCTACGGTCTCTTTCTTTCTCTTTGTGTTAAGAATGTCTCCTTTGTTTTTCGTTTTACATGTTTGATTGCTGGTTTAGTTTTTGAAATTGGGATTAGCTATGAAAATAAGCGAGTTAGTAACCATTGATAGCTAATGCGGTTTAGTAATCTGCTTTAACAGACTAATTATAGCAATAGATGGAGAACAAACGCCACTAATTTGCTTAACATAGGAAGCCAAGCTGAAGCAGTAAGGGTTTAGTACTCATATTAGCAAGTTGAAACTGGCTCCAAACTGGAAGAAACTTAAGAAAATCATTCAAAGTAAGAGCACTAAAACAGGACGAGATCAAGGTAAGTTAAGATCACCTAGTATTATCAGTATGTGTACGATTGGACTTCCAATCATTGGATTGCAAGACTAGAGCCAATCAACATCCACAAAAGCTTTTATGAACAACCATTAGATGAGTTGTGAGTGGACGAGCAGTAATACAATGAACAGGGGAAGATATATTTGCCACAAATGTGTGCATATGGTTGTTGATTAGAGAATAATGAATTGAAGAATCATCAACACTTAGGATCATCGTTGGGTACATCGAACTTCAAATTTTTATTACTAGGTATAAAAATTGGGTTAGAGTTGCTGGACGAAGCATAACTCAATTGGTTAAGGCATACATTGTTTGCTAACAGGTCATAGGTTTGAAGCGTTGAGACACAAGGAAAAACAAAAGGGAAAAAGATTGACTTAAGTTGAAGAAGCCAATATTCTCCAATAGTTGCAAACAGTAGTTTCCTCAAAGAAAGGAAGACGTGACGAGTCTTAAACAACTCCGAGCTGAGAAAATAACCAAAAAAACCGATATCTTTAAGCTGAAACTAACTATGGAGCAAAAGTTTAACCATATAATAGTATCTTGACGAGGACCGCTTATGGTAATATCATCAATGTACACCGACAATGCTACATAGGAGCAAACTGAACCATGAGTAAGCTAGGACTAATTGGCCGTGGACTAATAAGAAACAAGGGAAAGGAGTACATGAGAAAGAGGCGTATATACCTCCTCAAACATGAATAACTTGGAGTTGTCCAGGTTTCTTCAACGAAATTGATTGGAAAACGTGTTCAGGAAGAAGAACTAACCATATCTTCATTATTGAAGGAACATAATGATAGATGAGTCTGAAACGGGTGAGTTCCAGTTTATCGAATAGGAAATATGAGCAAATCGGGGAAGATTTGCCAGCTTCCTTCTCTCCCGAGACTCACCCTAGTCCAATACTACCAAAAAAAAATGTACTAATGGTGTTTCCTACTCCTAATATGTCAGCTATCTAACTAACTCACATTCCATGGGACTCACACTACATTATGCATAATACTAGTCAGTAGGGTCACCCCTCACTTCATTACTGAAAAACATTTTCAGCACTGGGGTCTATCAGAAACATGCTTATTAGCTGATTATCTTGAATAAGAGTAAGACTACAAAAAAACTGAAGCTCTGGATTCTTTTCAGGAGCCATCCCGATCACATGATTAGCGTAAACCCTTTTAAGTATTTAGTAGATTAGGTGAATAAGAGTTTTGTTTATGGTTATCACCTGATAGATAACTGTGAATCTTGTTACAATGGTCTACTTGAAAACCTTTGATCCCATAATTTGTACATTTCAGTCTTCTTTCTTAGGTGGTTTATCAAAATTAGAAGGTTGCTGTTTCTTAATAATCTAAAAATTAAGAAAGCAAGGGGCTCTAAATTGATCGTTTAACGAATAACTTGTTGTTGCTTCTCTTGTGTAACCAGCAAAAAAGCCTTAGTTGTTGGCAGTCCGATTGTTAGCATAGGTATTATCGAATCATAAGAAAAATTATGATACCAATTTTTATTTTCAGTTTTTCTAGTTAGCCATGTACTAATAAAATTTAATGCATTCTGAGTATCCTTTAGGTTCGGGATTGATTAAGAAGAAGGGCTTCAAAGGATCATTTGCAGAGGCTGGATCTTGTGCCAAGGTGTGATTATTGAAAAAGAATACTGCAGTGTTTCACGATGAATAAATTTAATTACTGGTTACTGCTCTTTGAGGCTTTTTAAGGACTAATTTTGTTCGCTAATCTTTTGTTAATTTCAATTTATGAATCAGACATTTGCAGTTTTGTCTGGGGTGCACAGTTTGGTTGTTTGCATGTTAAAGAGATTGAGAGGAAAGGATGATGGTGTGGTAACTTCGCTTCGGAAATATTCGTATTTGGCTGTTTCGATCCCCTTTCTAATGATGTTAACTCATTTTTGTAGTTATTAATGCTGGGGTAGCCGGATGCTGCACTGGTTTAGCTCTAAGTTTTCCAGGTAGTAACCTTTTCAACTGGCATCTCACTTCATTCTGTGATTACGTTTTTGGTGGCATCTGTCCTCTTTGATGTTTTAATTCCATTCGAACACCTAAAGAAGTAGATAACACCTTATATGCCTCAGTTTCCACCATGGTAGCTCGTTGGCTCGTGCAACTCTTCAATTAATTCATTACGACTTGATTGACATTGCGTTACTCTGAATATTGCTTTGAGTTAAAGAAGTTGAGTGTGAGTTCCCATATTGGTTGAAGAGGGGACGAAACATTCCTTATAATGACGTGGAAACCTCTTCCTAGTGGACGCATTTTAAAACCTTGAGAGGAAGTCCAGAAGGGAAAATCTAAAGAGGACAGTATTTGCTAGCGGTGGACTTGGGCTGTTACATTGAGACATACTATCACTCCTCCTTTGAACTTCTGTATGTAAATAGAGGCTTTTGTTTCACAGGCGCTCCACAGGCTCTTCTTCAGAGTTGCATCACTTTTGGAGCGTTTTCGTTTATACTCGAGGGCCTTAACAAGCAGCAGCCAGCATTAGCTCATCCCGCTTTCTCGAGAAAGAGAAGTAATATGGAGAGAAATCGTCCTCCCTTAGTTTTGCCGCTTCAATTTGCGCTTCCAGTTGAACTTAAAGGTGCATTTTCTGCATTCTGCAAGTCCTTGGAGAAGAGCAGGAGGAGCAGCTGGTAAGACCTCATCCAGCTTTCTTTTAACATCTTTTGCACAAGACAGTCGTATTAATGCAAATTTGTAGCTAATGTTTGAAAGAGTTCGTTGCAATTTGAATGTAATTGTGCACTTTTGGATGGCTTATTTGAAGCAATGTTTTGCTATCTTCTTGTTCGTCAATGCGGTCTAGTTTCTGGCTAAGTTACAGATACTTGTTATGCGTTCATACTTTTATATATATATATATATATTGTGTGTATACACATATATGTTTGGATGTATGTTATGTTATGTATGATGTATAATATGTACATACATGAATAGACATTTTGGCGACTTCGTGCATATGTTACAAACAAAGCTAGTTCGACTGGAGTTTCGATTACTTTTGGATATGTTTCAAACATTGTTGTTAATATTAATTGTCTATGTGAGTTTCCGGGAAAGGAGAACAAAACACTTTTTCTAAAGGGGTGGAAACCTCTCCCTACCAAACGTGCTTTAAAAATATTGAGGAGAAGCCTGGAAGGAAAAGCCCAAAGAGGATAATATCGGCTAGCGGTGGGCTTGGGACGTACAAATGGTATTAGAGTCAGACACTGGGCGATGTGCCAGCGAAGAAGCTGAGCCTCGAAGGGGAGTGGACACGAGGCGGTGTTCTAATAAGGACGCTGGGCTTTTAAGAGATTTAACTAGGAGGTCCCACATCGAGCCAGACACTAGGTATCAAAACCAGACACTAGATGATGTCCCATATTTTGGTCGTACAAATGGTATCAGAGCCAGACACCAGGCGATGTGCCAGCTAAGAAGCTAAGCCTCAAAAGGGGTGGACACGAGGCGGTGTGCCAGTAAGGACGCTGGAATTTTAAGGGGGTAAACTAGGAGGTCCTACATCGATTGGAGAAGGGAACGAATGCTAGCGAGGACATTAAGCCTTGAAAGAGGGTAGATTATGAGATCTCAGGATGGGAAAAAGTATCTACAAACGGCAGACAATTAATTTTGGTGCCGTAAAATTTTAACAATTATTTATTTATTTATTAGAATCCAAAATTTAAGGAAAAAACTTTTAATAATAGGCTATGATTATATCTCAATCACTTTATAGGATTTGTCTTTATCAATTAGGCCATCAAGCATTTAGCAAAAAAAAAAAAAAAAAAAAAAAAAAAAAAAAATCGTTATATACTTTGTGGATAACTATTTTTTAAAATTTTTCTTAAAAAAAAAAAACAATTAAATTTATAGTCAAATGCAAAAAATAAAAATAAAAATTTAATATTATTGCCTTACTTTTTAAAAAAATTAATTATTAGAATATATATGTTATTGTTTTAATTATTTAGGAAAAAATAAATTCATCTTAAAAAAATGAAAAAACTAAATATTTATTGGAGCACAAAAAAAAAAAAAAAAAAAGAAATTTAAAAAAAAAAAAAGAAAAAAAGAAAAAGAGGAAAGGCTCATCAAAGTCTGTAACAGTCACAGTCTTCCACTTTCTCTCTCTTTTTCTCTGTGTTTTCTGCTTCTCTCTCTCTCTCTGTTGCAGAACTGTTCGCCCTAAATGCTCTGAATCCAAAATTCCAGAGCTTCAATTCACACCCCAACTCTGCCGGAGCTCCGACAAATGACCTTTCTGCACTCATCTTCTTCCTCCCTCCTCCTCCATCTCTTTTGACTTTCTTTCTTCTTTCTTCTCTCCGCTCATGGACCCCACTGATGCCGACCTCGCCGATCCTTCTCATGTCCGCCTTTCCGTTTCCTCTGAACCTTCCTCCGCCTCCGCTGCTGGCGCCAAGTACAAGCTACTGTCTCCGGCTAAGCTCCCGATCTCCAGGTCCCCTTGCATTACCATCCCTCCCGGTCTCAGTCCCACTTCCTTTCTCGAGTCTCCCGTTTTGCTCACCAACTTAAAGGTAGGTCTGCTTCCTTTTCTTTCTCTTTGATTGTGTTCATTTCGTTTCCAATTTCTGGGATTTGGGGTGTTAGAACAAGGGTTATGGAATTTGGGAAACGAGGGTTTCGATCGGATTTTGTTACTTTTTGTTCATTATTTAGTAACAGTGTGAGCGATACTTTAGGGTAAACGAGGTTTTGAAACTTGGTGGAGTCTCTGTGTTTCTTTTGATTTCCTAGGCGTTGATGGGTTTGTGAAGATAACCGCAAACATGCTTGAAATTATGTTCT
The DNA here is from genome assembly GCF_057944985.1 of Cucurbita pepo subsp. pepo. NCBI lineage: Eukaryota > Viridiplantae > Streptophyta > Magnoliopsida > Cucurbitales > Cucurbitaceae > Cucurbita > Cucurbita pepo. The sequence goes on along the minus strand of NC_141805.1, from coordinate 9,646,267 downwards.
CTTTGAAATAGCTTTCAATTTTCAACGGTCTTCTCTTCGTTCCCTTCTTCAAATTTCTCTCAACTTGTATAGAATTGCTTTGCTTTGTGTTGTTGTTTGTGGTAACGATTGACGAATTCCAGATGAACAATTGATAATTTATGATTTCCTATCACTGCTCCGTCCCCTTCTGGTTGAACAGAGGGTAGCTAGGGGTTGTTTGACGTCATATAGCTCTTATTTGAGCATTTGGTTCGTGGTATATGCTCAATTAGGGAATTTTAAAGAACATGACTGATGTGATTTAACACTATTGTTTAGTTGTCCAAACCAAAATTCCTCTAACTATCTTTGTTGGTGCGCTTGTAGCTGTTATACTTGCGAGCTCATGGCCATTAGATATTTTATTTGGGTGCTTGAGTGTCTGGGACCTGTTGATTCTGATTCCTGCTCTTAGAGCAGTCCACTGCATTGGGTGGTTCCTTTATGCCCGTGTGGGTTATTCCATAAAATTGCTTTAGGGAATAATGCTGTTGTAAGTTTGAGGGAATAATTGTGTTCTCTTTCTAACTCTCAACCCTTATACTCTCATTTGCGTCAGTGTGGGTTTCTCACAAAATGAATCCACCTTTTCAGTGTTGCTTCAGCTTTTTATTCATCTTTGTTTCTCTTGTCACGATTCATGTACGAACCCGAACTTTTTCTATTTGTCTATATATATGGAATGAGTAAATGAATCTGGTTAGAGAAGCGTGTTGCTTTTGTGTAATATGCTTCCATGGCATATAAAAGAGACTGACATGGTGAAGAATACAGATGGGCATAGACAGAGACACTTAGTTGACAGATAATATCTTTGATCACTTGGAGCTTATGGGTCTCTTTTATGCCGTTGTCTTTACGAGTCCACTTTGCTATGTATTTGCTCTGTTGAGATCGAAGAATGTCCTGCCTCCACCCTAGTGTTATATTCGATTAACATATGCGGTTAAGTTAGAGATCATCATTTTTGTTATGTTAGATGGTTGAGTTATATTGAAATAATTTTATGTCGAACAGTTTTCATAATAAAGAATCTATATTAGAATTGTCACCACTGCTGCAAGTTTAATGGCTTTTGTATTTTCAATGATACGAGGAAAGAAACTTTTATGTTTCTTTTGGTTATGAATAATATTATCACTTCATGTTTTTTTGCTTAACTTGCTTGCATAAATTAGCCATCGTTAACAAGGCTTTTTGAAATAATGGTCATGTGCAGGTAGAGCCTTCTCCGACTACCGGGTCCTTTACTAAGCTTCCAATGGCACACGACTCTTCTAGCTCAGCTATTTATTCAATGACCACCATGGCTTTCTCAAATACGCATGCCTCAGACGAAGGAAGATCCAGCTATTTCGAGTTCAAACCTTATGCTGGACCGAATATGGTACTTCCATACTAAATTTTCAGTTTGTTAATTATTAGGGTAAATATATCAATGGTCACTAGGTAACTCTCAATATAGTTATTAATCTTTTTAATTTCACCCTCAATCTGCTCAAATTTCTCAATTAGGTCCTGTAGAGAAAGAAATTGTTAAAATTTGTTAACCATCAGCTTATGTATCCCTAAATTATGGTTTTAACTTGTCTAGACGCATGAACATGCCACTCAGATCTTACTTGACACATGAACCCAACTCACTCATTAGCTAAATCAAAATTTTCAAGTGGTGTAGCTAAATGTCATGCTCATGAGTGCAAATATGTTAACAAAACAATAATTTAATGACATTCAACTTTCTATATGAAAATATTTTTTTTGCTAACGTATTTAGCGTAATTATTATTACATTAGTCGAGAGGGATCGATATGTCTAGGTTATGGAAAAAATGTCAGAAAAGTTGAAGTTTTGTCATGTCAGCTTTCACATGTACTTGGTAGAGCCTGGAATTATAGTTTAACCTAGTAATAAATTAGTGGTATTCTATCAATTTAGATGCTTTTTTCCTAATATTTTCATTTACTTTAAGGTTCCTGCAGATTTGAGTCATCGGAAAGGCGAACAATCCAGAGAAGTTCAAGTTCAGGGCCAACCTCAACCATTTACTGCTCCGCCCATGACTAAAAGTGAGATCAACGTCAATTCTAATGATTTGAGTCGGTCGATTCAGATGGATACAGTTGCCTCGAGGGCTAGTGTTCCTGAAGTTGATGGAGACGATTTCAACCATAGTTTGAACACAAATACCAGGGTTCAGCCCCAACAATCTGATCCAAAAGCCAGTGGCATTCAAGTAGTTTCTGATAGGTTATCTGATGATGGATATAACTGGCGTAAGTATGGACAGAAGCATGTTAAAGGGAGTGAATTTCCGCGTAGCTATTATAAATGTACCCATCCTAACTGTGAAGTGAAAAAACTCTTCGAACGCTCTCACGATGGACAGATAGTCGATATTATCTATAAGGGTACCCATGATCATCCTAAACCTCAGCCAAGTCGGCGATATTCTGCCAGTGCTTCGATGAATGTTCAAGAAGATGGGCCTGATAAGCCTTCACCTTTAACTGGTCAAGATGGTAGGGAACCAAACTTGTTTACTTAGTTTCAGTTTTTAGTATTCAAAAAGTCTAATCCTTCTACAGAGTAAGTATGGTTGTTTTATCTATTATATTCTCATTTCAGACAGGTCCTGCGTAATATATGCTCGGGCGGTGCGTACCATTGAGCCAAATGGAACTCCAGAACCATCCCATGCTGCTAACGATAGCATGGCCGAAGGCGTAGGAACAACTCTGCCACCCAGGAGTCATGATGAGGTTGACGATGATGACATATTCTCGAAGCGGAGGTATACTCATTTACAAGTTGAAATGTTCTCAAGTATTGTACAAAATCGAAAATAGAACGTAGTGTTTTGTAGTACTGTTTATGAGTTAACTGTTAAAAATTCATCAGGAAAATGGAACTTGGAGGTTTTGATGTCTGCCCAATGGTTAAGCCGATCAGGGAACCACGTGTTGTGGTTCAAACTCTAAGCGAGGTTGATATACTGGATGATGGGTATCGCTGGCGTAAATACGGCCAGAAGGTAGTGAGAGGAAACCCGAACCCAAGGTATGTTTACTATCACACTCGTTATAGTAATATAGATTCAAGTCATAACGTTGTCATATATATCGCTCTGATGATATTATTTGATAAAATCCATTAGAGCTTGCATGCATAAAGATGTTCGAAAAAAATGATATGTTAGTACGTAGCTCAATTCTTTTGCATTTGTATCTAAATTTTAGCTACAATAATACCATATAAATCAGTTAAAAACTATCAAGAAGTCGCACGAGGTGGAGTTTCCCAAGTTTCGTAGAAAATCGTTGTTATTAGTCATCCCTTATCTGTTGCGCCCTTCTAACTTGGAGGTTCTGTGTTCTGAATCTCTGATATGCAGGAGTTATTACAAGTGCACAAATGTTGGATGCCCTGTTAGAAAACATGTTGAAAGAGCATCCCATGACCCAAAAGCTGTTATAACTACATACGAGGGGAAACATAATCACGACGTTCCCACAGCAAAAACGAGTAGCCATGAGGTCCAAGGCTCATTGACAATTGCACCATCAAGGTACAGACTTGAAGAGAGTGACACCATAAGCCTTGATCTTGGCGTTGGCATTGGCGCCGGTGGTGAGAATAGATCGAACGAATACAGGCAGGCATTTCATTCTCAACTTGCTGAAAACCAAAATCCAAATGGCAATTTCAACTTCGAAATAGTTCAAGAAAACTCACCCCCAGCCTATTTCGGTGTTCTCGATCGGGGTATAAGCCAGCACGGATCAAGAGAGAGTTTAAGCGAAAGCCGCACCATGTCGCTAAACCATTCGTCTCACCCATATCCTCCTAGCATTGAGAGAATACTAACAGGGCCATAAGTTTCAAGCTGTGAAAACAAAGATGCTGCTGTTTTTTTATCTCCTATATTGCTTTCTTTTCATGTGGATGATCTAGGACAGGACAAAAAGTGAATATGTGGAATATTAGAGTTCTCTTATGTTGGGGCTAAGCCTTAGTTCTCAGTCAATACATGTAAAAATATGATATGAACCACCTGGTTTTATTTGTTTACACAGAAGATGTATCTTTACAATGTAATTCTAATACTGAAAATTCAAGTATTAGCCAAGAACCCTTCTTGTTTTGCGTTATGATAGTATGCATATCAGTAACTATAGCAATCAGATTCTATAAACTCATAGAAAAGATCATCAATATTGCATATTTTCATAGGTTGAAGTGGAAACTTACATTTTACAACTAAGAAGGTGTCATATCCAAGCACTAGAGGTAACCAGGTTTTGATTCAACCAGCCAAGATATAGGGCCCCATCCCTTTCTTCTAGCGTGTACTTGTCACAGTAGTTCTTTAGCAGTGCTTCAATTGTAGAGTTGACAAAAGGGCTTAAAGGGTGTGGCTCAAACCCTGCCATGAGGAACCGTGATCTCCACTTTCCAAGAAGTTCATGACGTTCGACTCTTTCGGCTCCCTCACATGCTACTATATTAACGATGTCCCGAGCTAAACAGTGCTGTTCGACATTGATCCGTTCCTTGTGCTCTCTTGGAAGAGTCATATCTATGGACTCGAAAATGGCAGTATAATAGTTCAATGTTTGGAGAAAACGGGGAAAAAAGGGAGCTGTATTGTTGTTCGACTCTTGCTCGACAACGGTCACAACTTTTGGAGACAGGCTCTTGACGAGTCGCAGGATTCGATCTCGATGATTCGGACTGCCAACACTTTCATCTGTCATATGGTGTAGCACCAAGGCAAAATTCACAGCAATGGCCTCACCTGGTTGAACTTTTAGATCTTCTAGTTGAATTTCGGAAGCAGAGCCTGCAATTCCATGGAACTCAAAGGGTACCATCAATGACTCTGCCAAATTCGACAACCTTTTCGCTACAATCTCGACGCCCCCTCCTCGAGAAAATGCTGAAGTAGAATCATCTATCCCTGTGATAGTAATCTTTGGGGGCCCTCCAGGCCGATTCGCAAGAGCTTGCATCAATGTCATCCACTGATTTCCCTGACCTATCTGGAAATCAATTATGTGAACTCTATTTTCACCTTTTATGGCTTCAGCAATTGCCCCATTTGCTGATAGGTACCCGAACTTGAAATAAGGGCAAACTTCATAGAGAATGTTCATGTATGAGAGCAATTCAGAGCCTATAGGCTCTTTACATCTTAGTGCTTTATAGATAGTACTACCTGAAGAGGCTGTCCTTGCAACAAGTGCCTCTAACAAGTAAGCTCCTAAACGTTGGATTGGCTCACCCGAAACCGAGACCATTCCACGTAACTCAGATATCAACCATTCTCCAGCCAACATATCATTTTCTCCTATTGCTCGAGCACAAGCACAAAGCATCTCTTTCAAATCCCTTCTAGAGATTATCTCAGCCACATCTTTCCACCCTGCTTCTTGCTCAGATAACACAGGATTGACTGGATTAGAGACAGAATAGATATCAAACATCTCTGAATCAGGTCCAAGGATTGCAATCTCCAATTCCCTGATCTTGTGCCTCAAGTCATCATCAGCATCATCTGTTAAGCAAGATCTACTGACAGGCGAGCCACGGTTGTGGTCGGGAGAATAATACGGTTCTAACGGGTATGAATGGCACTCTTGGTGTGAAGGGCTTCCATTAGATGTGAAGCTAACAGTAGAAGAAGAATTTTGAGGTGGGTAACTGCTAGTTCCCAAGGACGACTCAAGGTTGCAATATGGGTTGAAAGCCTCAGATGGTAAGTGATTTTGGTTGATAGGAGGCCAGTAATAGGATCCAGGTTCTTGCTGTGGCTGTTCATAGAACCTGTGAGATTGATCTGAAACCTTCTTTCTTGAAGCTTCTTGCATTGAAGGTTATATTTCTAGCACAAGATTCACCCCAGAGCAATAACAGGACACTTTCGTGAAAAGAAAAATGATCTAAAACTTATTACAGGCTCTCTTCTTTTGTCACCAAAATGTCTCTGTTACTTCAATACTCCAAGAACAATAGTTCCGTTTCAAAATTCTGAAGAAATGTGGCCTAAGACGCCCTATGTAACCTAACCAGAAAATAGAGAATGAAGGTAAGATATCATGGAAGAAGAACGTATAAGATTGAATTTCTGTGCTACCACAAAAGATTCTGAAGCATTGAAGATCCTTAAGCTATGTATTGTGATCAGATGTTAAAAGACATAACAGATATTGAAGATATTCCTTATTAAGCTCACCGCAGATTCAAACAAGCAACCTCTAGGCGATTATGACGCCGGAGTCTTAGCCAACAAGGCAGCCCTTAGGAGAAAGAAAAACTCGTTCTGTCTCCCATTGATACACAAAATTTTGAACCCATCGACTTCATTCGAAGTAGAAAATGCATGGAAATGAGGGAAAATCTAGGTCTAACCAGCCAAAATCATGAAATGGCGTAAAAGCAGTCGAAAGCAAGACAAGATCTGAATATTTTCAAGCAAAAGCAACTAAAAAAAGAAGGAAAATATCGAAAAGTGAATACCAATTGAATCAAAAAGGGGAAATCAGCAATCTGAGCTCAAAAATTCAATCCACAACTAAGATTTCAGTTGAGAAACAAGAGAAAGACAAAAAGTTGAGAGAAGGAAGTAAAGAAGAAATACAATACCCAGAATCCATGGCCGGAGAGAAAGGTAATTGAGTTCATGAACTGGGACGAACCTTCACTTATCAACAATGGCGATCGAACCTATTTATTCTTTTTTTAAAAAATAATAAACCATTGTTCACATTTATTCATTTATTTATTTTGCTCTATAAAATTTTAAATATTTATATGTTATATATATATATATATATATATTATTAAATAATTTATTAAAATAGATAATAATGTTAAAAGTAACTTTTTATATTACAAAAATAGTGAAAAGGTTTAGACATTTAACTTAAATAACAATAATAATAAAATATCTAATTAATACCATTATAAATTTTTAAATAATATTAAAATTATTTATTATTATTGTTATATTACAAATACAAAAAATTGGGTAAATTAAAATGTCTTAAACATTGTGAATATTTATTAAGTAAATAATAATAATAATAATAATCTCACCCATTAAAATTTTAAAACTATTTTTATATTTTTATTAAATCCAAATTTTGGATTTTAAGTTTTAAAAAAATTATATTAAAATATTTTAAATTATAGTCATAATAATTATACAAAACTTATAATAAAATATGTTGATAAATTAATTGAAAATAATTTATTCTTAATTTTTTGTTGATTTATAAATATATGATAAAGTATTATTAGAATTGAAAATAATAATTGTAGATTTAATACAAAATTGAAAAATGGATTAATATATTGTTTTAATTAAAAATTTAATGCAAAAAAAAAAAAAAAGCGTTCCCACGTGGGAAGTTGGTCCACACGTTTATTTTGTCTTTGCAGCAATAAAATTAATAGCGTACCAATCTTTTTTTATTTTCTCTATCTTCAACTTGTTATATTTTATCGTATTATTTTATTTTGAAAGATGTTTGGACTATTCTCGTGAAATTTCTTATTTATTTTTGTAGGATCGGGACATAAATTTCCGGTAAAGAAGTTATGGGGATCGAGTTTATCACGGATAATACGATCTTTCGTTTAAGCAGGACGAGGACAGTGTAAAGCGGGAAATTGGGTAGGGACGGAAAATATAATCTCGTCTCCGACCCCATTTATTTAACGAAAAAAAATATTCTTTACTCCCTCCCCATTTCTCATTTAAACGGGGAATCTTCTCCCTACTCGGGGCAGGTCCCCATAGGATCTTGCCCCTCTCCCGAATAATATGGACAGCTTTAATTTGGTCATCTATTTGTCTCCCTCGAGCTTTTTTTTTTCTTTTTTTCGTTCGTTCGTTCGTTCGTTCTCGCTTAAAAGTGTTATAAAGTAGATGAATTATTGAAGGTAAATAAGTGACTTATTAGTTAGTGGTCGTAGCTACAGCAAAAAAATCATTAACTATGTCTCTTGTTGTACTATGTTGTCCCAACGACGTGTTCTTTCCTAGGACGGGAATATCATACTTATATGTTAACCTACTTAATTATTTGAGACTATAGCGGAATGGAAGTACATAAAATTAAATTCACGCTTTAAGGCCAGTACATGTGTTGTCTCAATAATCGAGACGTTGTGAACTCATTTTTTGTGTATGAACAATAAAAACGTTAACGTGTGTTATTTGTATGCCTTATTTAATGTTAGCTTTGCTAGTTTTACTGGTTTGTTCGTCTATTTTTGTAGGCATCGAGCAATTTGGAGCTATCTTAAATAGAAGAATTAAGAAAATTAAAGGAGTTATTTGGATACAAATCGAGCAATTGTTTTAAGAGGAGAAATAGCTAAATAAAAAAAAAACGAGATGATAGCGTTAGGATGTTGTTGTAGTCAACCATAAAGTCCTTGTTGTTTCAAATAACGAGTCTTCTTTAGTGGAGATGCGTCGACCTACTGCTTCGCTTTCTAGACCTTAGCGATTTCAAGGTCATTCTCATCCTTCAAAGATTGTATTGATCTCTGATACACGAGAATAATATAGACCAATCAATGGGCACAAGTGAGTAGAGGCAAATCTCGTATCGATCAATAGAAGTTGCGCAATAGGTGGCACACGAAGTCAAATCTTGTAAGGGAATATGTGGCCACATACTAACCGCCTAAGAAGAGGGTTCTCGATCGATTCCTACGGTTCGATAGTCATAGCTCAATGGATAGGAGAATGCAATAACTCATTCTCAACTCAACTAAGCCACCTACCACAACCAGGATGACTCGACCATACCTAGTGACTTCTTCAAAACGTCAATACTACCAAGTTAGAATTGGTCAGGAATCGACCGTGACATATTGAGAGATGGACTAAGAAAAACAATACAAGAACGGAAAATACTCTCAAACATTTGACCACATAACTCTATAATCAATGAAACTGTACCCGATACTTAAAGAGTCGTGACAATTGGATCTAAGGGTCACCTCCCACCCTCCATCGGACTATCAACCAAGGTGCGAAGGGCAAGCGACAATCCATACAACGAGAAGTGGCTACATCATGATAACGATGACATCACCATCGCTGCACCAATTAACAAACATATCACCCTAACAAATGCACATATCAATTCATTGACAGGGTCAATCATGGGCTAACCCAAGACTCGTCCAATAGTCTTAGACCCACCTAATGTTATCAAACACTTAAGCTTTGAACAATCCAGCCCTATGCCAAGCAGCATACACGAAATACATTGACCGTTCACTCATTGAGCTTTAATGACAACCGAAGACTACACACAGTTGGTACCAGTTCCATAACAAGGATACAATACGATACCCAAACCTTGTAAAAGAGTTATAAATATCGGAAGTCCACCTTCACGAAAAGGTATGAAAGACCTTACCGCTGATCACCTATTGACAAATCTAACCACATCAGAATATGTTGCACATAACACGAGGTCAATGCTCGAATTATCCTCTTGCACGTTTACAGGTTAGTTCCAAACCAACTACTTTTCTTTCATTTATTAACACGATATTATTTGGAAGAGCTAATACCGACCATTGGTGACATAACCATTACGTCTCGAAGAGGAACTAATTTTGTTAATTTATATCAATCATTACCATAAACATTTTGGTCCATTATTCAAAAACCTACTTCTTTTGACTTTAATTATTCCAATATTTAATTTATTTTGACCAAATTTCCACGTGTTTTCAATGCTATTTTTCTTTTTTCTTTTGTCTCATAAAATATTCAACCATGTCTCATCTAACTAATATGCTTTAATTAAAATAATAATAATAATAAAGTTTCAAACTTTTCCATTTTAATATTTTAATCTCTAAAACCAATTATATAATTAAAAATATAGTTTTTATATTTATCATTTAAAATTATTGAAAAATCTACAATTGCTATAAATTAGGAATAAGTTATGATTTTTTTTTCTTTGATTAACCAAATTAAACAAGTATATAAATTGAAGGATGAAAATATAATTCAAACGTAAATTTATTATTATTATTTTTTATCTTTTGTGATTATCCACGTGTGAAGCTATTTTCAGAATCTACGTGGTAGAATTAAGCCAGTAATATGTTTCCACGTGGCATTAGTTCTTTTGGTTGGAAGAATGGCTGAAAATGGTCAAAGTCAAACATTGTAATCACATTTGTCGTTGCTCTGTTACAAATTCACATTGCTTCTAAGAGTCGGTGGATTAATGACGTAAGCAGATATGTCATGCTGTTGTAATTAATTTTTTTTTTTTGTCTCAATTCTTGTTCGGGTTGAGCTTTTAAATATTTAAAAATTTAAATATTAGCTCATTTGATCGAAAATTTTCTTTGAAAAAAAATTACGATATTTTCATAACGAACGAAGTCGATAAAAAGAAAAAAGCAATATAGATGGAGAGTATCATTTCAATTACCCTTTTATTTTTCAAGCCAACAGACCTCTTTAATTGAGGATGACGAGAAGGGTATCAATATTCAACTCCATTTGACTTAAATAGCCCAAACACTCGTACAAATCTCGATTGGTCTTAAAGTTCACACAATTCTCAATAGAATCCTCAAATATCGAACAAATGGTGTACTTTGTTCGATGGCTCCAGAGAAAGGAGTCGAGCCTCAACAATCCTCCCTTCGAACAAAGTACATTATAAGCCTCCCTGGAGGGTTATGGAGCTCTCGAACAACCTAGCCTCTTGGGGAAACCCAAAACAAAGCCATGAGAGCTTAGTGCATGTACTTTCATTTGTGGAGAAAATAAAAAATTTAGTTCGTTTATTTTGATTTAAAATAGTTTAGTATTTATAACAATTTAGAATTAAACTTTAATATGTAACCACTCCTGATATTTTCCAAATTTATTTTTAGGACGACATTTACAATAACAACATCTAAATTCAAACTTAATATTTTCATATTGTGTAATGCTAGGAGGTTCTCTAGCCCACCTACCCATGTATATGGATGATGAGACTATCAGCTACATGTACATGTGAGATACCATTTAGTTGGAGAGGGGGACAAAACATTCATTTCTAAGGGGTGGAAACCTCTCCCTAGCGTTTAAAACTGTGAGGCAAATGATATTTAATGAGCCAAAACAGACAAGACAATATCTATTCTGTATATGAATCAGCTCATTGCTAGATAAAAATCCAAGTGTTAGATGAACACGACTCTCCACAATAGTATGATATTGTCCACTTTGAGCATAAAGCTCTCCTGACTTTGCTTTGGGCTTTCCCAAAAACCCTAATGAAGATAGTATTCATTGATTATAAACTCATGATCATTCTCTAAATTAGCATACGTCAAACTTTCATCATCCAACACCAAGAACAACAAAAACATTTAGAAAAATCCAACACGAGCAAGAGGAGAAATGCATAATTGTCTAGAACTTCCTAACCAAGACTCCATTAGTTCTATACAAGTGCGTAAATACCAAAATAGATGTGTAATCATTGAATCAAGTAGGAAAACCTAATTCATTAATTCAAATAATTTCACAAAAACTATGTGATCGCTAAAATAGAATCATACATTTGTGAATGCTTTATCATACATAATGCTAATGGAAATCAGTCAGAGATTACAAATTCTGTTTCCCAACATCCCCCTTAATCCTAATCAAACATGCTTCAGTCTGCATATCTCATGTGACAAAGAGCAAAAGGGCCTAATATAAAGAGATTTTACAGCTTTCTTGTAAAAATAGGCTGATGGTAAAATTTAATCCTGAAACTTATGCACTTGGATTCAACATTAATAAGCATGCAAGTAATAATTAAGAAACTTGGTGAACTTGTAAATAGCTTTTTATACCACAAATACATACAATTACCGAACGGATTGCTTCTTTTGTTCCTCGCCTCGCCATCAACGATGAAGATCCTGAACCTCTTTCTTTGAAATCTGTAGAATTACAGGGTTTTAAAAGAGACATAATAATGACTGTCTTCTTTAGCCCGAAAAGAATCGCCTCCACGACTGCCATGGCAAAAAACCACCTGCCAAACCTATAAATGTCAAGAGGGGAGAAGAAGAAGTTTACTGACATACTACTCTGTTAGGAACCACGACTCTCTACAATGGTATGATATTGTCCACTTTGAGAATAAACTCTCTTGGCTTTACTTTTGGTTTTCTCAATATGCCTCATACCAATGAAGATGATATTCCTTTACTTACAAACCCATAATCAATCCCTTAATTAGTCGGGGTGGGACTCCTCTCCTAACAATCCTCAACATACTCTACTTGTTAAAGACCTACGCCCCAACCTAGAGTAGCTAGGTGGGGAAGTAAAATTAATCCTTGTTCATACATGGGCTTCTCACGTATGAAATGAACCACTTCGAATAGGTTCATTGCTCCAGCCCAGAATACGATTAATCCGGCATGGCCTACATGAGCCCCAGTAGTTTACCGGCATTCTAGCTTAAAATTTGGTTGTTATTGTTTATTTCCCCATAAAATTTAGTCTATTTGTGTTTTTTTCCCCCATAAATTTGGTTGTTCTTGTTTAAACATTTTCAATCTAGTTTAAAATTGGTTCATGATAAGCTTGCTATATTCCATTAGGCCAATAAATAAGATAAGAAAAACCAAAATTTCTGCCAAAAGTTTAGGGGAATTTTGATAAAACCGAGCCAAATTTGTTCGAGGTGGCTTACTATCAAACAATATTAACATTCTCTCAAGCAAATGATAGAGTTAAAAGATATTAAAGTCTAAGAGACTAAATTCAGCAACAGAATTATCACTATATCCTGAAAATGTTCATAGAAACACTTCAAAAACATCGAACAAAAATACTCAGATATGGAAGAACAAATACCGCATTCAGGGCAACGGAAGTAGTCTTTGTCCATCAAAACAAGCCCCGAACCACCACATTCTTTACATCTCTTCTGAGCCACCTGCCATTTTCATTCCCAAAGCTAAGAAAAAGAACCAAAAAAACAAGACAAAACACAAGTAATTCCAAATCCCTAAACTCACAATCCTCTTGCTGAACTCGATTCCGGCCACGACGAACGGGGTCACTCCAGCTACAACCAAAATCGCCATCCATCAACCAGATTTAGATAAAAACAATCAAACATGAAAATCATTGATTCATATTACCAATCGCTCCCACGACAATCTGCCAAGTGATTTCAACCTGAGTGGGATCGGCTGCTGCTGCTGCAAGCGAAGCGCCATCAATGGCCGCAAACGTGGGCGTTCGTCTCCGCTTATTGAGCGAATTTGAACGCAGATTGAGGGGGAAAGGAGAAACAGGACGAGGGCTGGTATTGGCTGTGGGAGGGAATCGGAAGGGAGAGGTAGAAATTGGGAGCAAGGCTTCCATGGTTCGGTTGGAGAAAGGAGGGAAAATTAAGGGAATAAAAGAGGAAATAGTTTGTTGATTTGTTTGGGACACGTTGCATTTACCAGACAACCACCAACTTCACCTGTGGTGTCAAGCCCGCCCTCCTATTACCCGACACTTATCAAAAATTATTTATTCACGAAGGGGTTTGCTACCTCATCCATTCACAAAGGGGTTCGTCATCGATCTCCGCAACATATTGCGAGATTATGAGATCAAGCACGGGCAGCAATCACAGGCTACTCGACTTCTGCGTTCAACATAGACTTCACAAAAGGGTTCGACATTAATCATCACAACATATTTCCAGATCATGAGAAAGAATATTATTGTCTATTTCCAACCTCTTTCACAACAAAACAATGGGATGTAAACACGGGCAACAACTACAGGCTGCACGACTTCTAGAGGTTTAGGGTCCTGATCTACCTCATCCATTCACCAAAGGGTTCGACATCGATCTTTTCAACATATTTCCAGATTATGAGAAAGAATATTAGTCTATTTCCGACCTTTATCACAAGGAAACAATGGGAGCAATGGGATGCAAACATAGGCAGCAATTACCTCATCCATTCACAAGGGGTCCGAAATCCATTTCCACAACATATTTTCAGATCATAAGAAAGAATATCCATTTCCACACATTTTGAACGCAGTTCCATTCAACAAATAAGATTAGAAACAATAAATATTAACTCATCGACTTATTCATTGCATGAAGATTCCAATAACATTTCACAATCTTTTCAAAAGACGTGGTTTCTTACACCTACCAAAAAAAAAAAAAAAAAAAAAACACTTCAAAATCCTATCTTTCTATCCCTAAGCACCAAAATTGGTTCTTTTGTAACCTGAAATTATTCTGAGAAATAAGAAACCTTAGAATCTTCATGCGTGATAACTATGTTCATACATAAGCTGTCATGATTGAACTGGTAGCGAAGAAGATTACTGTCGTGAATGAATGAAACGAATGAATGAAACGAATGAATGAATGAATGAAATGAAATGAATGAGAAACAGCAGTTCTTTTTATGCTTCCTTCCTTCCTTCCTTCTGTAAGTAAAGCTGGTTTGATAATCCTACGTGAGTGTGTGAATGTGTCACTTCCATCCTACATGCTACTTCCTGTTGGAGATTCAAATGGGCTCTCTGGTAGATTATATCCTTCACTGCCATCATCAACAACAACAAACAAACCTCAAGATTCTTAGCCACTTCCCATGAAAATCTATGCTTTTTTTGTTCTTTTTTTGTACCTTTCAAGGTCGATGACAAGGTGATTCCAGTCGGCCTCGGCTGGCTTATTATTATGACCACTAGAGCCGGCACCGGCACCAGCACTGGCACTGGCACTGGCAACAGCACCAGCACCGGCACTGCCGGCGCCAGTTTTCAGAGCATCCAACAGATTGTCTAACCTTTCTGCAATTGGGAAACTGAAATGATCTGCACATGTGAAACTGAAATGTTAACGAGAGGAATTCGAAGGAGTTGGTTTCAAACAGAAAGCTAACCAACCTTCTGGAACATCGAGTTGCTTCATCTGATAGCTGAAGTATGGCTGATTCATTACAGATTTAACCATTAAATTCATCTCTGAAAGCCTCCTTTCAACTTCGTATGCCTGCTGTTGCTGTTGTTGTTGCTGCTGCTGCTGTTGTTGCTGCTGTTGTTCGATCCTGAGGCTGAACATTCTGGAGTCCTCATAGCCTGAATCATTGAATATAAACCAGACATCCAACAAATAGGAAATGAGAACGTGGGTATCCGATTCGGTTCTGAACACTTACTTGAGTGAAGCTGCTCAGTTTCGAGACTGTTGTTATAGTGTGAAGCATAATATAGCTTTTGCTGTTCTATTTTCTCTTGGTTCCTCCTGAATCAAAATAAGAATCAAAACAAGTAGTTCAAGCCAATCTGGTCGGACTAAACAAACAAAGTATTAACCTGTCCAGCTTCGACTTTTCTCTGTAAGGCTTCACGAGAACCCGAGCCCCGCAAATTAAATGCTCATTGTCCTGTGACAAGATTAGATTCACAGTTTCGATATTGTAAAAGGTCACAAACCCAAACATCCTTTTTTGTTGGCATGGGATCCTTACATCTTCAACCAATCCATACTGGTCACTACACACAAGATATGTGCAACAGTTAGAAGCCAAGAGAATGCCAATAAATTGTATCAAGGGAAGGTCTAAACCAGGCATTTACCTGAAGTAATCAGAAACATCATCTTCAGTGAAGTTGCTGTCAGCTGGAAATGTCAGATATATCTGTCGTGCGCTGCTAACGATTGGACCATGTGGACCATGGTCATTCTTCTCAGCTCGATGATCTATGAATCTTGGAGCATCTTCTGCCAAAATGACTGCATGCTGCCCATGAGGCCTGAATGACATTCAAACCAAAGTTCAGCATATAGATACCTCACTAAAATCAGAAGCTTGATTTGGTATCTTAAAACTAAAACTGATACCGACCTGTCGATCACCTGAATGCTTTTCAATCGAGTGAGAAGCTTCGTCAAGCTAAAGCCTGATTTACCATGCCTCTGACTCTCAGTCAGGTATCCTTCTGCTTGAAGAACTTTTCCATAATTTTCATAGTAAATCATTGGCAGTGAAGCAATTGAAATAGGATTACCCCTCCTTGATTTAAGAAGCTCAACGATTTCAAACTCCAACTTCTCAAGTGAACCAGGCCGAAAAACATGATCTTCATTGACAGAATTTCCATTATACACCTGAGAAACGCTCTCGAATATGGGGTTAGTATGGAGATACCTACAACCATATCCATGCTTGCAATATCCTTTGTTGTAGTAGTGGCATATCTTCGGATGATACTCAGGCATAGTCGAGTAATGGCGGGCAGTAGTCCTAGTACTCAAGTTGTTGACAAGTCCAGCATGATCAACATAGCTACAATCATAGCCAGAGAGGCCAGAGTTTGGTGGTTCAACATGATCATCTAAACTATAGAACTGAGCTGGATTTTGGAGTTCATACATAGAATCAGTGTAGCTCAATGTTATGAAATCGGGAGTAGGTTTGTCAGTCAGCTGTTGGGGAGTTGAAGGGGAAGATGGAAAGAGCCTGTTTCGGGACAAGGCAAAAGGAACGAAACCCCCCGTGGGAAGGGACGTGGACTGGGGCGGGGATGGGGGCGGGGGCGAGGGCAAGGCCAGGGGCGTCTCTGCAGTCAACATAGAGAGTGGCATCGATCTAAGAGCTATTAAATGCAGCTCAGTCTTGACTAAGTGAACAACTTGAAGCATATAGTGGTCAGGCCCTAACGCCAAACGAGCCATTTCTTGATCACCATGATCATGAAGAAGTAAAAAACCAATGATCTTCCTAACATTCTCAGGATCTATTCTACTGATCCGATTGTGTACGATTCTCGTGCACTCGGAAAACTCCGAAAATTCCATATGCATTTGGACACTATAATCAAACATAACAATGCAAGTGAATTCATCATACTTCAACCAAACATAACAACATGAAGGAATCCAAGAACCCTAACTTATCAAAATCAAGAAAAAAGAACAACCATTACAAATTCAGAGAAAAAACAAATTCCACTTGTTCTTCTTCTTCATCTTCATCAATGCACTATTCTCTCAACAAAACCTTCAGTTTTTGAAGAAAAAAAAAACGAAAAATAGAAAGAATTTTAAGAAATCCATTTCAAGAAACACGTAGATTACGAATTTAAGCAAAAATGAACTCAGGTTTAGATGAAGAAATCTTCAAAGATGATCATATTTCTTTCAGACTAACAAATTTTCTAGAATCAAGGCAAGAAAAAACAGAAGAAAATCCACGAAACAAACCAAACCAATCAATAAATTCATGAAAAAGAACAGAAATCAAATGATCGAAATCCACTTACAGCTTTTTTTGCATTTTCTTTCGAATGAAGCCAGCTTGAATCTGGAAATTTCATCGTGCTTTGCTTTCGTTTTATACTCGGAACTACAGCCAGGTCTTCCAAATTCAGTGAATTCAGCCAACAACTTTTGCTTGAATGTCGAACTGCAGAGTAACTGAAATGAGATTTTTTCTTTTTTTACAAAGAAGACTCAATTACAGATATACCCTTTAAACAAAAATCTGAAATCAATAATTTAAAAAATAAATAAATTCGGAAAAATTAAGAAACTCCAACAAAACCACACATTATTGTTCGTGGTCTCATGTTTTTTCTTTTTTTAAATAAAAAAATTAAGTTTAAATTAGAGGGGTAAAATGGGGATAATGAAAATGTTGAAGTTAGAGGGAGAGAAAGAGTAGGAAGGTGGGCTATTCAAAAGGCTTGAAGGGAGGGAATTTTGAAGTCTAAAATCTTTTAGAAATAAAATATCTTTTTTATTTATTTATTTATGAATAATTATTAAATTTTTTTTTTTTTTTCTTTTACTAGCCATGGCTTGACCAAACTTTTGACTCTAATACCGAGCCGTCAAGTCCGGGACCCACAAATCAAATCTCATATTTCATTAAGACAATCATTTATATAATCTTAATTGACAAACTAATGAGTGAATTGGCCCTAATAACTTTAGAGTCCGAGAATTTATGTGTATTTGAATTATAGGGGCTAGTAACCGATGATATGGTCGTATTAGTAATCAAGAAAGTTGTTCCAAAGGCATCTCTAGAAAGATTAGAAGTGATCACTGAATCGAGAGAATGGTGTGATGGGTCGAAACATCAAAGGCCCAAACATAAAAGAAAAATAAAACAAAATTCGACCTTTGGAATGGGAGGAAATATATCCGTTGGGGGATCACAAAGATCACTCATCAGTCATCAACAAACCATTTAAATCTCACTCCAAGAACATCCCTTCAAACGCTCTAACAAAATCCTAATCTCGACTTCTCCGATCGTCACTGATGGCCGAAGCCAAAGATTCGGGTGCCTACGTAGTCGAAATCCTAGACGAACAAGATAACCAAAATCGGAATCAAAACCTTATGATCTCTGTAATCCAAGAGCATCCATTGAGCCAAATTTCAGAAAGCTCAGGCCATCTATTGCTCTTAAAACTCTGGCAGCGAGACGAGCATTTGTTCGGCCTCCGAATCGGTCAACGAGAGACCAAATTGGAGTGTCTCAAGCAACAAATCTTCCAACTTTGCTGCTACTTCTTCCTCTTCAATGTCCTGTCTCTGACCCTGATGTTCACTTCCTATAATCCCAATGTGTGTCACAAATGGTGGGGTCCGGCGGTGTCGGTGGCGGCGACGTCGGTCGTGTTTGTGATGGCGGTGCAGGTGAAATTGTGGGGGTATTGGAAGGCAGCAGGGGAGTTGCAGAGGGAGAGGATGAAAGGGTGTTGTTTTAATTTGTGTAAAGAGCCTCAGAGTGTGGGGAAGAGGATGAAGAGCTCGAGTGTGGAGATTAAATGGCGGCCTCTTACTTGCCTCTCAAGGAATTTCATTACTATTTCTCTTCTTTGCTTTTCAGGCCTTGTTTTTGCTGCTTCCAAGTTCATTCTTTGTGGCTTTTAGTAAGGGAAACGCTCCGTTTTTGCATAATAATCGTTGCTCGTCGTATGTACGGCTTGGAGGGAGATCTTTCATGGGGTATTTCTGTTTAGGTGCAGGTCGTCCGCATCTTCTCACAGACATGTCTATTTCACCCGGCCACTCTCTAAGATAGTGCCCAGATCGTTACACCTTTCGTGCGGATTGAAACTTAGATGACAAGAAGTTTCGATACCTTAGAACCGTTAATTACAAATTATGAGTCTGAAGAGTGTGTTGTAAATTAACACTTGATCGTTGGAATTGCCCATATGCAACTTTGTTGCTAATGATGTTTTTTTTCTCAAATTTACACCGTTTATTTTACCATAAAAAGTCAACATTGAGCGTTAAGCACGTACTCTCGATAAAGATTGAATTCCTAGCTTTATAAAGTAGAAAAAAAAACACATTAATGGCAAACATTATTGAACTTGGATAAGATAGATGTTCCTAGGAGGCTTTCTTTTATGTAGTTTAGATAGAGTCAAAACTCACCGCTAGTAAATGTTGTCTTCTTCGGGCTTTTCTTTTCGAGTTTCACTCAAGGTTTTTAAAACGCACACTAGGAAGTGTTTTCCACACTATTCTTATAAACAATGTTTTGTTTCATTCTCCAACCAATGTGAGGTCTTACAATTCACTCCCTTCAGAACATAGTGTTCTCGCTAGCACTCATTCCCCTCTCCAGTCGATGTGGGATCTCACAATCCACCCCCCTACGAGCCCCAGCATCCTTGCGGTGTCCACCCAAGGCTCAGCATCCTTGTTGGCACACCACCTAGTGTCCACCCAAGGCTCAGCATCTTTGCTGGCACACCGCCTGATGTCTGGCTCTGATACCATTTGTAACAACTCAAACCCACCACTAGCAATTGTCCTCTTTGAGCTTTCCCTTTCAAACGTTTATAAAACGTGTCTATTAGGTAAAGGTTTCCACATCCTTCTAAAGAATGTTTCGTTCCCCTCTCCAACCGACGTGGGATCTCATCTAGAGTCAATCTCCAATCAATAATAATAAGGTAGATAAAAGACCCCAATGCAAGTAAGCATCATTTTCAGATCACAAAAGTACTTTGAACCTTTCATCGCTAGCTCAAATGATTGTTTTTCAGATCACAAAAACAAAAGTACTTTGAACCTTCCAAGCGAAAAGAAGGAAAATCCTGAGTAACATAGCATACAAATGGAATTCAATACTAATACTAACCAGAAAAGAAGGAAATAAAGATAAGTTGATCCATGGTAGAATTCTATGGAGAATCTTAGTCGATCCATTTCTCATGCACTTTCAAACCCAAAGATCCTAAAAATACCTGCAATAACAAAATAAAGATAACACTTGTGAAGTCTTGAAACTAAAACCTAGGAGGAATGCATTGAATTAAAAAGATCAGTGGGGTATATCGACGCATAGATAACTTGCCTTCATCAGCCTGGTACTTATTCTTGTCATCCCCAGCATATGCAAGCAAATTGTGCTTTGGATTCCACTCCACACTATTCATAGCAGCCCGACAAGGAATCTGATGAACCGTTCGTCCCGATTGAACACTCGACTGTACGCAAAAGAAAAACACCGTTTCATGAACCAGTTTTGCCACTAATCCTCAAGGAAGGGGGGATTCTACGCCTTCATAGAACGGATATTTAAAGAAAGGAGAGGCGCTAGAATGCTTACTATATCAATGAACAAGTCCTCACTAGCAGAAGCAATGTATTCTCCTGTGTGGTTGAAACTTATAGTTCGGACAGGCCATCTAAGGAAGTAAAAGAAGTGACATGAAAATACATTCTTCAGTGTTCAAAAAAGTCGCTACATAATGCAGTGTCGTAACCCAAGCCACAAAGCTCCCGATGTGTTTCGATTGACAGGATAGAAATGGATTGAGACAAGAAGAAAACAAAATCATTGTATAAACCAAACAAAAAACTTACTCGAGTTTTGTAAATGTTCGCACGCAGAGCATCTGAGAGATATCCCATAGGCTAACTAATGAATCAGCACTTCCAACTGCAAAATACCTATGATGCAACAAGGAATTAATTTATCTTTCCCCATGGCTAATTGCAGAAGCAATTTTCTAAACGATCGAAACAAGCAATTGAAAGAATGAAACCGACGATCTTTCTAATAGAAGAAATCATGACTGCATATTGCATGTGAAAGTTGTACACAGTTCTTTTATCGTGGAAGATACGCTTAAGGTCAACTTTGAATCTCACCCTCCAACCGGGTCAATTGCGATGCAGTAACAACCAGCTGTGTGAGCCATAAGAGTTTCAATAGGTCGAAGTGACGGGTATGCTAGTACTTCAACGGTACCTGAGCACAAGAAGTAGACATGAAAATTTATTCAATAGAGTGAAATTAACAAAATCTCCTCAGTCGTGGCATGAAAAGAAAGGGTCATAGCTGCAGATCATCACCATTTCCAGTTGTCAGGAAAAACATTTCCCCAGTCATGTTCCAAGCAATTTCGTTCACCTGGAAAAGATAATAGAAAATTATGTCAATATAGATAATCAAAGTAAAACAAACATGTCTGCCAATAGCAAAAGAGAAGGAAAAAAAAAACGAACTGAAACTGGAAAGAAAGGCGGTAGATACGAAAGGGTTGATATAATTAGAATCTACTACATTTCAAGAGTATTGAGAAAGCTTAAGGGTTATTTAGAAAGCTCCCTATACGCACTAGGATATCAAACTCAAGCTAGGCACGTCTTCTCCCTTCACATAAGACTTGGCATATACTACTATAAATTCCCACCTGTACTAGTTACTAATTAACCCGACAAATGGTCCATATTACATCACACTATTACAAGAACAGAGCAAAAACAGCCTCTAATACAATTGGACTTACAATTTTAAAGGTAAGAAGACGATCATCAACATGTCAAAGCAGTCATATGCATGCTATTATGTCCTGTTGTGATTTGTTCAATTTCTTAATACACAATCCTCTTTTTAAGTTGTCATAAATGACCAATGCTCGAGTCATTGTTGTTGATTGTAACATAAACGTTACCTCGTAATTGAACTTGCGCTTGTGAACTGGCTTAAACTTCCTAACATCCAGTATAGTGAGTTCATCATCCTGCAAAATGACAAATCTAAATTAGTCAAGTAGTTGCACAGGGATATAAACACCTTGCAGTGTACATTAAAGCAATAACAAATCTAAATTGGTTTTATGATGCACAAATTTCACTCTAGAACATACCCTATTCCCAACAGCTATGTGCGTCCCATCAGGCTTGTAGGTGATGTTTATATTCTCCCCACTCAGCTCAGCTTGCTGTGAGCATTTCCCATCTATGGAACAGAATCAGAAATTATGAGCCATATTCTAAACATCAATTACATCAGTTACTTCACAAATCTCAGTTTCAAACACTTACTACGAGCATCCCATAGTCGAACAGTCTTGTCACCAGAGGCGGTTGCTATAAGATCAGAATGTTTAGGATCCCAACATAGCTGATCTACACTATCAGTATGCCCTTTCAACTCGACATCCTTAACCTTACCCTGAAGCAAACATCATCTGACATGATTGAAATGATTTGTTCAGGGTTGAAAGTAAATAGATACAAACAAGACAACACTAAACCCTGTGGTGGAACAGCACCATAGCAAAATCATAGAATTCATTCAAAACAGGTCTTGGGAGGTAGCAAACGCAACACACTCTCACGAGTATACACGACGAGAGAACTAAGCAAATTGCACTCCGCTTTTTCCAGAACTTAAAAATAAGGAAAATGAAAGAGCTTATGAAACACTAATTAGTCTACTAATACAATTACTATCGAAGCTTTCCCAAACTTAACTAGTCTACTAATACAATTCGGAGCCAAGAAGGATCATTCTCTCTCCTTTTTATAGAACTCAAGGATACGGTCGAACAACATATAGAACATATCCCGTTCCACGAAGATCATTAGCTTATTCTATTTCCTTAATAACTAAATATCTTGTTATCCCTCGAAATTGGCCTTGTAGTGGGCAAAACCTCGAAGGTAGGCCATGAGCATGGAGCTCACATACCCAGTTTATGTGCATATATCTATATACACACAAATATATACAAATATTAATGTTCTTTCCATAACTTCATTCACACAATCAACTATAGGAAATGCAGCTAAACTTTATCAGCCTAGAAAAGTTGAGCAAGAGATAGGAAATGTTAGCATTCGTGCTAGGTAGTAGAAACTCCAAAACATTACCTGGGAAACAGATAAATGTGTATATGTTCATCATATCAGGCGTAGGAAAAGAAAACCCATAAGGAGAACAGAATAGAAGAATTCAATATAACACTTAAGCTCGAAACAACTCGAATCAACTACTTACAGTACCCAAAACAAAAAAAGGAAGGGGAAAAAAACCCTATCCAATCAATTTGAGAACAAGATTCAAGATTCCACAACAGAAACAATGAATTGGGAAGACCCTAGAACAAAAAAAAAAAAAACAAGTGTGATAGAAGGCATACATGTCCATGAGGCTCAATATGCCAAACTCGAGCAGTTTGATCGACAGAACCGGAAGCAAGCTTCATACCAGTGCAATTCCATGCCACAGAATGTACCTTTCGCAGTTACAAGAAAAGATGAATTTAAGATCAAAACGAAAAATGAAATCGCCACAGAGAAGAACAGCACGAAGGAAGAGATTTGATAAAAAAAAAAACCTTCTTCTTGTGACCTTGATACTCTCGGCTGTAAAGATTCTTAAAAGCCGGCGTCGATTCCTCCATGTCCGCCTGGAATTCAACGAGTTCCAATCCGGCGATTATAGGGATTTTTGTTCCATGCGAACATCCACTTTTTATGTGGGGGATTAATTCAAGAATTCAATACTCAATTTTAATATTAAAAAAATAATAATTAGAACTCTTAAGAAATCATAAATAATTATATCAATTAAAAAAAATTTATCCGATCATTTCTTCTATAAATTTCAATCGAAAGTTATAGACGTGTAATGCTCGTAACATAAAAAATAGACGTTAGTAATTGCGTTTGATCAGTAAAGAACGAAATGAAATAATTGATTTGGAAGTTGAGTAAATTAGGTTAGCACGTGCTGACGTTGAGCACGAGTATACACCAAAAACAAGCCAAGTAGTATTTTTTAGTGCTCCAAGGTACATTGACGGGATTTTTTTTTTTCAAAAAACCGTGAAAAAACATGTTCATATATTAAAAGTTGAAGGAATAATCAAATGAAATAATATAACAAGACAAATTCAAGAGCGTTCAAATGAAACACTGTGAAAAGTGTATACAAATGTAAAGATAAAGCTGCATAGGAATGCAATAGCGGTATTATAAACTACGGCGTCAATTTGTCGTTCGTTAAAGGAAGAAGACAAGGTTATTAGGCTCGACCCCCTTCTAAAAAAACCCGATATTTTTACTACGGTGAGGTTCTTCTAGTTACGACTGTTATGCTTGATGAATTATGAGCGGTGTTCTTGGGAATTGTCAGATAGCTCAAATCACATCAATTTATCTCTTTTTATGCAACCAAATATAAAATATATACTAAAATAAATAAATAAATAAATAAACATTTTAAAACAAATGACAATTTTTAAAATTAAATTAAAATTTTGGTTCTCAAATATTAAGTTGGAGTAAAAAAAAATTATGAATTTTAAAAATAAGTTTTTAAACTTTTAATTATAATTTTTAAATTAAAAAAAAAAAAAAAAAAATCTTGAATACACGTGGATCATGTCGCACATTGTTCCGATTTTCTCCCAAAGATTGGGAATATAATATACAATAATCTCCGAAAGGCCATTTTATCTGTCAAGGTTTCTCATCTGGTGGCGTTCACTTCTCACGTGTCAACCGACGCCTCCGCCACCGCCACCGCCACCGCCACCGCCCACATCCGAAGTCATCTCTGGCCGATTGAGCTAAGTATCAATCCCATCCAAATACCCGAAACCCCCAAATCATTTCCCCCATTTATGCAATGGAATATCATAATTTGACGAATTTGGCTCTCAACCCTCTTCACTGCCTTTAGCATAGACTCCAAATTTGTTCTTATTTTTCAATTTGCCGATGGCTACGTTGCTGAAGAAAGTATGGGAATCGGTGTCCACCCGCTCCGTATTGAGCTTGGAGATGTCGTCTAGTGATCATCGGGGATTTGATGAGTCGTCGTTGGGTGAATTCGATCGGATTCCGATGGATATTCTGATGAACATACTTAAATTAAGTGGCCCCAAAAGCGCGGCAAAGATGGGTATGCTTTGTAAGTCTTGGAGATCTCTTGTTTCTGATAATGGGCTTTGGGTTTTTTTCCTTCAAAACCAGTTGGTGGAGCCTTGGGATTCTATTTTGTTTGGAGAAACTAAGTTGGCTTTGGGGTACCCTCTTGAGTAAGTTTGGATATCTCTTCTCCCCTTGTGTCTTGTGGTTGTTCTTGGTGTAATTACCTTGTTTTTGATGATTATGAGTATGATTCTACTGGGAAAATGAATGTAATGTTGGTTGTTGTGGTATGTTATTAGAAGGTGTCACCATGTGTTTGTGTTTGCAGATCATTCTCTAGTCAGATGATGCCATTGTCATTAATGGAAGTATATAGCAAACGGGTTGCGGTACCGGGCTCTGTTATAATCGATGGTGAGTTTTCTGTTCTTGACAAGGTATTCTATCTTCAGATGGGTTTATTATAGTGCACCGTAATTGATTCGTTTTCTTAAGAAAGTTCGGTTTATTTTCATGATATTGTGAGATCTCATATTGATTGGAGGGGGAATGAGTGTCAGTCAGGACGTTGGGCCCTAAAGGGGGTGGATTATGAGATCCCACGTTCGTTGGAGAGGGGAACGAGGGCCAGTGAAGATGTTGGGCCCTGAAGGGGGTGAATTGTGAGATCCCACATCGATTGGAGAGGGGAACGAGTGCCAACGAGGATGCTGAGCCCTGAATGGGGTGGATTGTGAGGTCCCACATCGATTGGAGAGGGAAACGAGTGCCAGCGAGGATGCTAGTCCTGAAGGGGGTGGATTGTGAGATCAATGTATCCCACCTCGATTGGAGAAAGGAATGAGTTCCAGCGATGACACTGGGCCCTGAAGGGGGTGGATTGTGAGATCCCACATCGATTGGAGAGAGGAACGAGTGCTAGTGAGGACGCTGGGCCCTGAAGGGGGTGAATTGTGAGATCCCACATCGATTGGAGAGGGGAACGAGTGCCAGCGAGGATGCTGGGCCCTGAAGGGGGTGGGTTATGAGATCCCACATCGGTTGGAGAGGGGAACAAGTGCCAGCGAGGATTCTGGGCCTTAAAGGGGGTGGATTGTGAGATCCCATATCGGTTGGAGAGGGGAATGAAGCATTCTTTATAAGGCTCTGGAAACCTCTTCCTGACGTGTTTTAAAAACCTTGAGGAAAAGCCCGAAAGGGAAAGCCCAAACATGACAATATCTGTTAGCAAAAAAAAAGAAAAACGTGATTTCTATGGATATGTTGCCTTCCACATAGCCTTAATCAAAGATTTCTCCAACATACTATTACTGTAAGATAAACATACGAACATACACTAATTGTTCGTAAAGGTTGACGTCTTCTTGATGTCCTCTTCAAATTTTGAAGTTGTAGAATTGGATGTTAAGCCACTCTTACTATCTCGTGTTTGTTCTTGAGAAGGTGGCTCTGGCTATTGCAAGTTCGGTTGGAGCAAATACGATTGTCCCTCGGGGCGTTCTGCAACATTTTTGGTATGTCGTCGGTCTTGTTTATTTCAAAGCCCGACCATTTCGAATATCGCCCATAGCTGCTAAACATGTTTAATTGCTAGCCTTCTATTAAGTCCAATAATCATTGGAATCTTTTGTTTTGTCTACAGGAATTTGGGAACATCGAATCTCCCTTGTATTCTCGACTTCGACACTTTTTTGCTACTATTTACGGCAGGCCTGTCCTTCTCTTTTTCTTTTCTTTAGCTAATAATTTACACACTCCCTCTCACTGACACGCCCGTTGCATCTAATCTTAGGATGCGAGTTAAAACGTCTCTCCATCCAGTCGTAGTGTCGGTGCCTCTCTGCCATTATGACGGTCAGCTTCTTATTCTAACTAAGCAATTGTTATGGTGCTTTTCGAGATACACGTCCATGATTCTTTTCTTCTTCAGATACCGAATCTGCCAAAGCTTCAAGACAGCAGCTCAAAGAGGCCATCCATTCAGTGTTATTTGACATGAACGTCCCTTATGTTTGTGCCGTTAATCAGGTTTTTTGCTTCGGATATATCCTTTTCTTTACTCTTTTCCTTCTCGCCTTTTCGCTTTTTTAACGACTGTTATGAGTACAAGTCAATATAAAAAGTCCTTCATATCTATTTATATGTACTTTTCTTTCGTTCTCCACTCCGTCTCCCTAGTGGATTGCTTAGGTTTGAAGGAAAGAGATCGAGAACTTTCGTAACTGTCATTTTTTATAATTACATGCACTTTCTACTTTTTCATGTGTAGGCAACACTAGCTTTGTATGCTGCAAGAAGAACTTCGGGAATTGTTGTTAATATCGGGTTCCAGGTTACTTCAATCGTCCCAAGTAAGCTAACGTATTTTTTATGATCTTTCAACTTTAAGCTAACGTGTATTAATCAAGCGGTTTGAAGAAGCTAATCTTAATGGCTCACATATATTCGAACCCCTCTTTGTAGGCTTAGGGACTTCTCGTCACTAAGGCCTCGAGGCTATTCCTTCCTTTTTTGATGAATATATTGACTAAGTTTCTTGTAGAAAGAAAAACGTCATATCATTATGACGTCCCTAAATTAATAAGGAACTAAAAAGACCGAGTGTGCGAAAACCAGCTCTTGAATCTACCCAACTAAAACCGCTGCCACCATTGGGATGTTGTTGGCTTGTAGATTAGGCCATGCTATTGCAAGGAACGAAACCGCTTGTGCCGTTGCTTTGTTCAAAAAAGCGCTGGCGTATAGGCTTGTTTGTATGTTGACTGGAAGGTGGAACGGCTAAAGGAAATGTTGGGATCACACACATGGGTCGTTAAAACAGAGAGGAAATTGTGTGGACTGGAGCCTGTCGGAGACGAAGGAGACATCGTGGAAGCTTGTCGGCGACAGGGTAAGCCATTGGCGACGTGAAAACGAAGAACGAGGATGATGGTGTTGTGGGTGTGTGGGCAGCGAGGTTAACGGACAGAGAGGAAAAGAGTGAGGTTGAAGAGCACCAATAGGCAGCTGAAGCACATTATTGTTGTCTGAATCGGGAAACGCCTTATGATACTAACTGGACCGAGCCTCAAGAAACGAACGGAAAACTAGTTTTAGGAATTTTTACTTTCTGATAAATTATGCAACTAATCGACCTGCTGCATCGAAACAAAATTTTCATGTTTTCTTATTCTTTTCGTAAACTTTTGTAGTTTTACATGGAAAAGTAATGCGGAAAGTTGGGGTCGAAGTCGTGGGACTTGGAGCTTTAAAGCTTACAGGCCACCTTCGAGAGCTGATGCAACAGAATAATATACGTTTCGAATCAATGTACACCGTTCGAGCATTGAAAGAGGTACGTTAAAGCTTTCGTTTCTGAGATTTATGTCGATTAACCATTTCAATTTTCACGAAATAGATGTACAAAAAACATCTCCAATGGGACATGAGAGTAGTTAAAATAGGATTTTAAGCTAGAAAACGTATCCCGATGGGAACATTGTTCGTGTCTACGAAATATATCCTTTCTAAGTGTTCGATTATACGTTGCATCACATCATTCTTTTAAAGAAAAAATATGGGAATATGGAGTGAGAGATCACGGGCAAAGGCACGAGGATGGTATCTAATGTTCGTTAATTTTTAACGCAGAATCTGTGTTATGTTGCTCAAGACTACGAAGCCGAGTTCTCTAAAGATACTCGAGCATCCTATGAAGCTAATGGGGAAGGTTGGTTTACTCTTTCCAAAGAGCGGTTTCAAACCGGAGAGCTCTTATTTCGACCGAGTATGGCAGGAGTGTAAGTCCGACCTCAGCCTTTTAGACAACATTCTTTGTTAAATGTTGTGTTTTTTTACTTTTGTACCTATCCGTTTGCGACTTTTTTACTTGAAAAGTCCACAATCGTTCAACGGCATTGGACGCCATTTTCTTTAAAAAGATTACACATTTAAACGCTCGAATTTAGTTAACGAAATTTTAGCAGATCTTTAACCCAAAACATTTTCGTTCGAAACACTGATATGTTATTCGTTCGTGTCAGGCGAGCAATGGGGCTGCACGAGGCTGTGGCACTTTGTGTGGACCATTGCCATGCTGCAGAACTAACATGTGATGATTCATGGTTCAAGACTGTGGTTTTGTCGGGCGGCAGTGCTTGTCTTCCAGGACTCGCAGGTTCGAATGGGCCGACTCTATTAGCTACGTGTCTTATTTTTCATCATCGTCTCCGAACTTTTAAAAGTGTCTCTGAACTAACTCTCCTACATGTCATACAACTGTTCTGGTTCAGAAAGGTTGCAGAAGGACCTGTATGGGCTTCTTCCTTCATCCATATCCAATGGTCTCAGAGTCATTCCTCCACCATATGGTGCAGACACAGCTTGGTTTGGAGCGAGGCTTATTAGCAATGTAAGTTTATCGGTCTCGTTTTTTCATTACGAAGAATCTTTAAGGTCGTTTCCCGTTTTTCTTTCCGAAGACTGCTTGTTTATGTCTCTGAAAACGTTTCGATCGTTTTCTACTTCAAATCACTATTCACGAATCTATGCCAACTTCACAAACCACGGTAGTTTGATAATCAAATGTAGTATGGTCAAATGGTTGTTCGATAAGCATAATCGAGATGGGATACAAGCTTTGGTCATTATAGAAGTGTAGGACACTCATTCAACCAAACTAGAGGGAATTGGAGAAAACCTCTTAAAATAGTAATGAAACATTGTCCGTCGTGGCCATCGACTTCACGATAATCCTCTCCCCGGTAAGGAATACTTCATTTCCCTCTCCAACTGATGTGGAATCTCCGGGTCCAACATCCTCGTGGGCGGTAGTGTCTAGCTCTGATACCATTGTAATAGCTCAAGCCCATTACTAGCAAATATTATCCTCTTTGGCCCTCGGCCTCACGGTTTTAAAATGCGTCTTACTAGGAGAGGTTTCCATACCCTTATAAGGAATACTCCATTCCACTCTCGAACTGATGTGAGATCTCACAATCCACCCTCTTAGGGTTCAATGTCCTTGTTGGCACACCACCTAGTGTCTAGCTCTGATACCGTTTGTAACAGCCCAAGTCCACCGTTAGCAGATATTGTCCGCTTTAGCCTTCGACTTCACGATTTTTATACGTGTCTACTAGGGAGAGGTTTTCACATCTGAATTTCACACACATTTCACTGTGTGCTGTATTTTGCTCATGATGATGAACAAAATATATTGTAAAAAGAGAATTATAAGGACGAAGAGCTTAACAAAAATGATGTTTTAACCCTGTTTTTATAAGATTCTTTAACGGTTCATGTTGTTACACAGCTAAGTACCTTCCCCGATCATTGGTGCATTACCAAGAAGCAATTCCGAAGGTCCAAACTCAACCTCATCTGGTGATTACTCTTCATCTCGGCTTGGTTGTTCGATACTGAACGTAGATGCCATCAATCGAGTCTTGAGCTTACTCGAGATATCTCAAAAATAAAAAGGTAGCATCCTTGAATATAAATTACTTCGTCAATACCTAAAATATATTATGCTAATAAATTAAATACGAACTAGGAGTATAGTAAAATATCGCTTAGTTTACGTGACGTTACCATATTATCGGGTTACAAAGGATAGCTTCAAAATAAACATTATATAGACATTCTTCATCACTTGTATCATTCATTTTCTTTTTATCCATATATTCTCTCTTGTACTTTAAAATAATAGTGAAAAAGAAAAATTTACATTTTTTTTTAATCATGAATGATTCAAATACACAAACTAACGTTCGTGATTGAACTTATTACGCGTAAGTTTGGACTTATCTCGGGTTACTCTCCTCAAACCAAGATCAACCACGATCAATCGACCGTCGAGGATCACTCTAAACTTAACGACGAGGTTTGGTAAGTGGGTTTAGGTGAGAATATTTTTCCTCGAGTAGGAAAGAAAAAACTTTTAGTAAGATTGAATGCATAGTACTTCTCTACCTACGGTTTGCACATAGGCATGCATGAAACAACTAGGTGTGAGCTTGTTAATGTACCCGTAGGTGCATGAAACAACTAGGTGTGAGCTTGTTAACGTACCCGTAGGTGCATGAAACCACTAGGTGTGAGCTTGTTAACGTACTCGTGCGCGTGCATGAAACAACTAGGTGTGAGCTTGTTAACGGACTTGTGGGCGCGCATGAAACTACTAGGTGTGATCTTGTTAACATACTCCTAAGCTTGACTATAAGAGCTAGTGCACACTCATGCAGGAATGCGAACCGTATTCAAGGAATCCATGATTATATGACGTATAACATGCATGAAATTCGACATTAAAATACTTATCATGATATAAATCCCTTACGATAGATACTTACATATTCATGGTATTTCGTTAATGTTCATCACACATACTACATCATGACGTCTTACTGGGGATAAACATAGTCATAATCAAACGTAAATGAAAGTTCAAATCGTAATTAAAGCCATATAGTACGTGTTATTCATACATACATCAAATAATTTCATTCGACTTGACTCATTTAGGTCTAATTCAGTGCTTCGTGATTGAATTTCATCTACGAGCCAACTTACGGAAAGTAATAGATATGTAGATCTTTTCTAGCCTTCAATACATTGAGAACGGATTCGAAGCTAAAGAACAATAATCTGTGTGGAAGGGGCGAACGTTTCCGTTCAGTATTAAATACAAATATAAATAATTTATTTATAGTAATCAAAATGAAATCTAATAATATAATTAAAATATTAATTGGATCTAATCAACTATTTTAATAAATAAATGTAATTTGATTAACATAATCTTACACTAACGTGTCATTAGATATTTTATCTTCCACGATATTAAATAATTATTTATAAAGTAATAGATAAAATTTTGTCATTATATATATATATATATATATATATATAATGTTTATACGTGGATGTATGTAGGCCACGATCAAAGCAAAAATGGACAAATGGCGCGGATGAAGATGAAGGGGAGTGATGTTCATGTAATATTATAGAGAAAGTCAAATCCGAAGCTTGGGGTTTAGAAATCAAGGTAAGATTTGTTGTTTTGTTCATTGAATTATTTGATTTTCCTTTTGTTCCTATTTTTTTGGGGGAAATCGTGGAATTTTGAGCCAATTCTGAAACATGGTGGGTCAGCCACAGAAATCGGTATGAGAATCCAATGAAGCAGCAAAGAATCCTCCATTTTCATCCCACCAACAGCTAATCTCTTCCAATTTTGTTTCCTTTTTCTTCATTCATCGACAATAGTGTCCGAAGAATGAAGGCAAAAATCTCTGAACGCCTTTCGATTTCTCTTTCTCGTCGTTGTTGATCCTTCGAGATTCGTGAAGAAGGAGAAGAAGAACAGCGACAAACAAGAGAAGCTTAGTTTCCGTTTCTTCGGATTTCCTTTCCAAAAGTGATTTTCGAGCCGTCCACTGCCTTGATCACGAAGAGGTTCTCATTTTTTTTGAATTTTTTTTGGTCTCGACGATTAGGGTTTATCTAATGGTTCGTAAGTTTTTGATTTCTTGATTTGTTCTTCCAAGTTTTGAAATGACAACTAATGCTAAAATATGGCCTCGATTAACAGTGTAACAATCTTCTTTTTGCTTGTTGATTCATGTTTAGAGAGATCCTTTTCTTGTTTTGAATCATCTGTTGTTCTGATTAAACTTGCTTAGGTATTTCTGTCAATAATCTGCAAACATTATCCATGCTGAACACGCAAGGAAGAAAAAACTCTCTGTTAGGTTTCATAAGAACAGGGCAATCTTCTTTTTATACAAAATTTAAAAGTTGAGATACTAGAACAGGATAGGCCTTTTTCTTTTTGCTTTTGCTTTATGGATTGATCCTTTATCCCCTGTTTTTTGCGGTGTTGACTGATTATTTGTTTCATGGCCATGAACAGAGGCATTGTTAAGTAGTTGGTTGATTCCAAAGCATCATTGCTCTTGTGTTGTAAATTGGCAATGGGGAGTGTGGTGGGAAAGTTGGAATCTCACAGCGAGTGTGTACCAGAAACAAAACTTGAAGCCAAGATGGTTGAGGCAATGAGACAAAGGGCATCTAAAGGAAGCATCATTAGGTCTTTTGATTGCATAATCTTGAAATTCCCCAAAATTGATGGTAGCCTCAGGAAATGCAAAACTATTTTTGAAAAGTTTGGTGAGTACTCTATTTGGGTTCTTTAAATGGCCACTTTTAAGTCACTCGTCATCAAATCCTACATTGGTTGGAGAGGAAAACGAAGCATTCTTTATATGAGTGTGGAAACCTCTCCCTAGCAGATGCGTTCTAAAACCTTGAGGGGAAGCTTGGAAAGGAAATCCCGGAGAGGACAGTGGTTGCTCACGGTGAGCTTGGGCGGTTACAAATGGTATTAGAGCTAGACACCGGACGGTGTGCCAGCCAGGACACTTGAACCCCCAAGGGGGTGGATTGTGAGATCCTACGTGGGTTGGAGAGGAGAACGAAACATTCTTTATATGAGTGTGGAAACCTCTCCCAGCATATACGTTCTAAAACCATGAGGGAAAGCCTGAAAAGGAAAGCCCGTAGAGGACAATATCTACTAGCGGTGGGCTTGGGTGGTTACGAATGGTATTAGAGCCAGATACCAGACGCTGGGCCCCAAGGAGGGTGGGTTGTGAGATCCCACATTGGTTGGAGAGGAGAAAGAAGCATTCTTTATGAGTGTGGAAACCTCTCCCTAGCAAACGTGTTTTAAAACCTCAAGGGGAATCTTGGAAAGGAAAGTCCGAAGAGGACAATATCTGCTAGCGGTAGCCTTGGACGGTTACATTTGAACCTCTGCTTAAAGGTCATTGAAAAATTATTCAATCAGGATGTATGGCGGATTGTTATGAATTGTTGATGGTAATACTTTGAAGTTGTCCTATTTGTAGATGAGGATTCGAACGGGATAATAGATCGTCGGGAGCTTAAGGAATGCTTCGATGGGCTGGAAATTTCGCTCACCCAGGAGGAAATCGACGATCTCTTTGATGCTTGTGATATGAGTACAGCTATGGGAATAAAGTTCAATGAGTTCATTGTACTTCTCTGCCTTGTGTATCTTCTCAAGGATGATCCTAATCACGTATTTACCCTATCCGAAAGCTTTGTTTTATACATTCCCTTTAGTTCATAAAGCTTCTTGCATTAATTCTTGTTTCTTTATGCTCGTCTTCTATATTCCCTGACTTCAACAGAAATCTCAATTCGGAATGCCTAAACTAGAGGAGACATTTGAATCTTTGGTCGATGCATTTGTGTTCTTGGACGCGAACAAGGACGGATATGTAAGCAAGAGCGAGATGATATCTGCTATAAACGAGACCACATCAGGCGAACGTTCTTCGGGACGAATCGGGATGAGGAGATTTGGTAATGCTCATCAATCCTTTGGTCTTTAGATTTGTATATTGATTGCTGCATCAACGAATGAATTAATGGATGAACTGGGATAAAAATGCAGAGGAGATGGATTGGGATAAAAATGGAATGGTAAACTTCAAGGAGTTTCTTTTCGCGTTCACCCGTTGGGTCGGTATCGATGAGAACGAGGATGGAGAGGAGGAGGAGGAATGAAGCGCAGGATCCCGAACATAATTCTTCTTTTTTCCAGCTGTTCTTCGTTCGATGATGGCGAATCGGTACACACATTCTCACCTCTGATCTGCTGGCAATCTCAAACAAAATTCAACTGGAAGATCACAATGGTTTAAACGCTTTGGTTGTGAATATTCATGTGTACTGTGAAGAGGAGCCATATAGTTTAAAACGATGTTGTAAAAGCCAAGCCTGAGCCCTTCTACATATGAGAATTGTCTTTGTTTATTGTTCTTCTCCATAACACCTTTGATTGAACTTCATTGAATGTCTGGGAAAAAGCTGAAATTTCTTCACTTGCACTTGACACAATCTTTTTTGTTGCCTTTAAATTATAAATGTTGTATTTGATTTTCATCGATGAATTGCGAACCGCTAAATCTTTTTTTTGAATTCTTACGCTTCTTAAAATGAAAGTATATATCGGTTCTTAAATTTGTAGATTGACGTGCTAAAATGATGGGTGTTACGCTGGTAGATTTTAGGACGATAGTTGAGGCCTCAAGAGAGATTGAGAGATAGCCGTTTGTAAAATGAGGATGTACTAAAATTAAGAATCAAAACGAGCTCACAGATCAACCAATAGAGAAGAAATTAGCGATCACTTTCTTGTCTAGTCTTATATACGTTCATTTTATATGATACCCGCTAACGTGATCTTAAATGAACGGTTTGGATCAAATCATTTATAATAATTATAAAATAAGTTGTACAAACTTATTGTATATGATTCTCGCACCGAGAGAGATTAAATAATTTGAATATAATCATTTGTGACAATTATAAAGTAAGTCGTTTTAATAAAGTTACTAGGATAATGACATCCAACCTTATCCATATATTATAGACATTTTACCGTATTTCATGTTAAGGATTTTTTTGTATATAAACCACACATTGTTTAAGATTACACAAGTAAGTCAAGTCTTAAGGCTCAACCTTGTCACTGCTCTAGGTCAAGGTCCTTCAAACACAACGTTGCATTTTATTTCATCATTTCGATTCTCGGAACACGACCTCCATGGTTCTCAATTTTTAGACTCCATCAAAATGAGTTAGAACCTTGAATCAAACCCGGCTTCTAACATTTTCTAAAGCTCACTGGGTGATTTGAGCACTTAATACAACAACAAGAGCAGTATCGTGCTAATTAGAAACTATCGAGTCCCTCGAGTACTTCATGATGCCACCACAAACATTGAAATGTTATATATCTTCGTAGCTTGTTTGGACACATTTATCAAGAACTAACTCCATCCATCTAGGCACTATTGAGACATGAATTCTTCCCAGCAAAGACTTTGATGCACTATTATTATTACCAAACTTAAAGCCCTAAGCCACTTTCTACTATCTTAGGTCAACACAAAAACTCGACGACCTACCATGAACATAGTTTACGCTTACTTTTGTATCAACGTCGTTTTCAAAACTTATTTCAAATACAAAATTAAATTTTTTTACGGTTAAAAACAATATAATAATGGGAAGAAATTAAAAAATAAGAACACAAAAGGTACAAATAATTTTCTCTACTTTTGGAGATCTTGAAGAGATTTTTCGTTGTCCCATTAAATTATTGGACCGAATTGAGTTCAGAAATAAGAAATGAATGGTAACTGATGGAGTTGATGGATTAATGGAAACGCTCACCCACGTGGATTTCGGCCCCCTGTAATGGTCGCTGCTGAGGAAAATATGGGGAGAAATTTACAGGTATAAATACGATCCGGTCTTCAATTTTTCCTTCTCTTTTCTTTTATCTCTCCATTTCTCTCGA
This sequence comes from Cucurbita pepo subsp. pepo, assembly GCF_057944985.1. Lineage (NCBI taxonomy): Eukaryota > Viridiplantae > Streptophyta > Magnoliopsida > Cucurbitales > Cucurbitaceae > Cucurbita > Cucurbita pepo. The sequence continues at coordinate 9,609,642 of NC_141805.1, read as the reverse complement.
CCCCATCTCATATTATCCTAATTTGGACTATTTTTTTTAATCAAATTCAACAAATTGATTGTTTTCCCCATCTGGGTCTCTCTCTTTTCCTCCATATTCATCTGTTTCTGTCTTGGATTTCACAGATCGTCTTGGATCGTTGCAGCTTTCTTTGTTTTTTCCCACCTCCAAGGTACAAACCTTGTGATTCTTCTTCTTTTTTCATTTTCGGTTTCGTGTTGCATTTTTGGGCTTTGTTTATATGTTGATCGTTCACCTAATAGTTGTTAATTTGGTTTTTTTTGCTATCTCTTTGGTGATTAGTTGAGTTCTATATGGTCTGTGGGATCGGAGGTTTGAGTTTCTTAGATTAATTTGAGATTCTTACCTTGTTGGAAGATTTTAGTTGCGCTACGAACAGATTTAGGGCTTTTTTTTAACCCTAATGACCGATTTTCTGCTTTGTTTGGGGCGGGTTTAGTTGAGGAAGGTATTGGAACTATGAATTATCTTATGTGTTCTTCAATTTCAATGGGGGTGTTCATGTTTTCTTTGTATGCAGCTTCGGTAAACTGGAAGGTTCTCATGAACTCTGCTTTTGATTGATTGTTTTGGGGGTAGGGATAGTGCTGAAGTGTTTGGATTTTGTAAGGAATCTTGACCATGTTCATACAGATTTGTTTTCTAGAACTGTTGCTTAATCTTACAGAGAATCGAGTAATTTGTGTCGTGGAACGTGGAGGTGTTCGCACGTTGGATGAATATCGAATGCTTTGTGATTGATTTCTTTTCTTAGAGATAGTTTTTGAGATCTTTGATTATAATAAGTAAAGATGATTGGATGTTCTTTCTAATGCTTCGTGTTGTATGCGAATTTATGTGGAAGTAATTACTTGAACTTTTGTAGGTAGAGGTGTAAATTTCTGTTCGTAATATGTCCCATTACCACGGGGACGATACTGATTACATGGCTGATGAATACGAAATGGAGGACATTGATGATGATATGGATGACGAGTATCACGGTAGAGAAATGGAAGGCTCGGATTCTGATGCTGATGAATTCAACTCGGTTTGATCTCTTTATAATCTCGAAATTTTTGCGTTCATTTATAATTTCTTGTACGTTATGTCTTCTATATCGGCTTATTGAAGATTTGATTTCGAAATGGCATTATATACAGAGTAGCAAAATAGTTGATACCACTGCTGCTCAGGCAAGAAGAGGAGTAGATATTCAAGGTATTCCTTGGGAGAGACTTAGTATTACTAGAGAGAAGTACCGGAAAACTAGACTCGAGCAGTACAAGAACTATGAAAACATTCCTAATTCAGGAGAGGGGTCGGAGAAGGTAAATGATCCCTCCAAACCCATGTTCATCCACCCCCGAGTCGTGAGCTATGTTTTTTTATTGTTTATTCTAATGTTTTGTTTATGGTTTTTTAATGTGATATGAACAGGATTGTAAAGCTACTGAGAAAGGATGTTCATACTATGAATTTTGTCGAAATTCAAGATCTGTAAAATCAACCATTCTTCATTTTCAGGTTTGCTTAATTGGCTTCTGTGAAATTACCTGATTTTTGTTTACTTCGAAGTGGATTTCATTTTTTATTTGTGTAACGGCCCAAGCCCACTACTAGCCGATATTGTCCTCTTTGGGCTTTCCCTTTCGGGCTTCTCCTCAAGGTTTTTGAAACACGTCTGCTAGGGAGAGGTTTCCACACCCTTATAAAGGATGCTTTGTTCTCCTTCCCAACCGATGTGGGATCTCACAATCCACCTCCCTTCGAGGTCCAGCGTCCTCGCTGGCACTCATTTCCTTCTCCAATCGATGTGGGACCCCCTAATCCACCCTCTTTCGGAGCCTAGCGTCCTTGCTGTTACACCGCCTCATGTCTACCCCCCTTCGGGGCTCAGCCTCCTCGCTGGCACATCGACCAATATCTGACTCTAATACCATTTGTAACAACCCTAGCTCACCGCTAGCAGATATTGTCCTCTTTGAGCTTCCCCTTTCGAGCTTCCCCTCAAGGTTTTTAAGATGTGTCTGCTAGGGAGAGGTTTCCACACCCTTATAAAGGATGCTTTGTTCTCCTTCCCAACCGATGTGGGATCTCACCATCCACCTCCCTTCGACGTCCAGCGTCCTCGCTGACACTCATTCCCTTCTCCAATCGATGTGGGACTCCCTAATCCACCCTCCTTCGGGGCCCAGCGTCCTTGCTGGCACCACCTCATGTCCACTCCCATTCGGGGCTCAGCCTCCTCGCTGGCACATCGGTTGGTGTCTAACTCTGATACCATTTGTAATGACCCTAGCTCACCGCTAGCAGATATTGTTCTCTTTGAGCTTTTCCTTTCGGACTTCTCCTCAAGGTTTTTAAGACGCGTCTACTAGGGAGAGGTTTCCACACCCTTATAAAGGATGCTTTGTTCTCCTCCCCAACCGACGTAGGTTCTCACATTTTGTTTGCATAGTATGACCGTTGAAACCAACATTTCTTGTGTTTGACAATGTTTGCAGTGTTTACTTCAATATTTATGGAATAATCCATTGGTGTAAGCCATGGCATAATCTTCTTCATTTCTATGCTGTACATTTTAATGTTTATTTGAATTTGATACTTATGGCTGAGTCGAACTTTTTGTTGTTCGATAATAGTTGAGGAACTTAGTATGGGCGACATCGAAGCATGATGCCTACCTTTTATCACATTTTTCTGTAATTCATTGGTCATCACTATCGTGCACCAAGTCTGAAGTTCTCAATGTTTCGGGACATGTGGCACCTACAGAGGTTAGTGTCTTGACTACACGACAAGCTCGCCATATTATTAATATTTACTCGTGTTGCTTTAAAGTTTAAAATTACGAGTCTGATGTAATTCAGAAGCACCCTGGGAGCTTATTGGAGGGATTTACACAGACACAAGTCAGTACACTTGCAGTAAAAGATAAGCTGCTTGTTGCTGGAGGATTTCAGGGAGAGCTTATTTGCAAGGTAAAGTTGTTTATCAATTTTTATTTTCACTATCTGCATAGTCATAAGATTTTTCCCTAAATCTTTCTTAATAACAACCCCGACTCGTCAACAATTTGCTTGATCGTGATAAAAACACCTTGAGACTCCGGAACAACATTTGAGGGCACTTGCTGAAGTCTATTGTAACAGCCCAAGCCCACCGCTAGTAGACATTGTCCTCTTTGGGATTTCCCTTTTGGGCTTCCTCTCAAGATTTTTAAAATGCGTCTACTAGAGAGAGGTTTCCACACCCTTATGAAGAATGCTCGTTCTCCTCAAATGTGAGATCTCACAATCCACCCCCCTTCGGGGCCCAGCGTCCTCACTAGCACTCGTTCCCTTCTCCAATCGATGTGGGACGTCACAATCCACCTCCCTTTCGGGTCCAGCGTCCTCGCTGTCCCTCGATCCTCTCTCCAATTGATGTGGGATCTCACATCTATTAACCTCATGCTTTAAAAAACTAAAGACCGTTCTTTTCGAGCTTGGATGAATTAGAGTTATTATTGTCATTACTTGTATCAATTATCATATTGTTTTTACCTTGCTTTATTGCAGCATCTAGACCGCCCGGGTGTTAGTTTTTGTTCCAGAACAACTTACGATGATAATGCTATAACTAATGCTGTGGAGATATATACCAGCGCTAGGTACATTTTTCTTCTCTCTTGGTTAAGCAGGTACTTATACATTTCTTTCCTTCTGTGGAAGTTATTGAACGTATTCCAAAATTTTCAGTGGTGCAGTTCATTTCACTGCTTCTAATAATGATTCTGGGGTCAGAGATTTTGATATGGAGAAATTTCAGCTTTCTAGGCACTTCCGCTTTCCTTGGCCAGTTAATGTGAGTCCTCTGAATTCTACTTTTCTGTTTTATAAGCAAGTAAATGGAACACATCGGTTGGTTGGAGAGGGAAACTGCTTGGCTCAAGCCTACCGCTAGCAGATATTGTTCTCTTTGAGCTTTCTCTTTCGGACTTCCTCTCAATGTTTTTAAAACGCATTTGCTAGGGAGAGGTTTCCACACCCCTATGAAGAATGTTTCGTTATCTTCCCCAACTGATGTGGGATCTCACAATCCACCTCCTTCGGGGCCCAGCGTCCTCACTGGCACTCGTTCCCTTCTCCAATCAATGTGGGACCCCCCAATCCACCCCCACTTGGGACCCAACGTCCTTGCTGGCACACCGCCTGGTGTCCACCCCCCTTCGGGGCTCAGCCTCATTGCTAACACATCGCCCGGTGTCTAAATACCTCAAGCTCACCCCTAGTAGATGTTGTCCTCTTTGGGCTTTCCCTTTCGGGCTTCCCCTCAAAGTTTTTAAAACGCATCTGGTAGGGAGAGGTTTTCACACCCCTATAAAACATGTTTTATTCTTCTCTCCAATTGATGTGGAATCTCACCGGAACAAAACATTTCTTATAATGGTATGAAACTTTTTCCCTATTAGATGCGTTTTAAAACCTTGAGGGAAAATCCTTTGAAGGGATAGCCTAAAGAGGACAATATCTGTTAGTGGTGGGCTTGGGTTGTTACATTTGTGTTTAAAGAACCTAATGGGAATGTGGTGGAATCATAGACTGTTAATGTTTTTTTTTGGTGGTGCTGAAAGCCACACACAGTTTAGTGAGTAGAAAAATAATGTGCTGTGGTTGCTTGTATGACCCATCAAGATCCTCAGTTACCATTTTAGATTGTTTGTCTCTGTGCGTATGTTTGTACGCTATCGTACTTGAGTCACGTATTCGGATCTAATGGGTCGTATAAATATTTCAGCATGGCGCCTTGAACCCAGACGGTAAACTTCTCGTGATAGTTGGTGACAATCCTGACGGTTTATTGGTGGACTCACAAACTGGAAAGGTACTCGTAATAGCAACAGCATGATGATTGTCTTCGTAAATCATTTATCGACTTATTAAGTACATGATCTTTGCAGACAGTTGCATCTCTACGTGGGCACTTGGATTTTTCATTTGCATCAGCATGGCATCCCGATGGCATTACCTTTGCCACTGGGAACCAAGACAAAACTTGCAGGATTTGGGATGTAAGAAATTTGTCTAAGTCAGTTGCTGCTCTAAAAGGCAACCTCGGAGCCATTAGGTCCATCCGTTATTCCTCTGATGGTCAGTACATGGCAATGGCTGAACCAGCCGACTTCCTGCACGTGTTCGACGTGAAAACCGGATACGAGAAGGAGCAAGAAATCGACTTCTTTGGAGAGATCTCTGGTGTTTCGTTCAGTCCAGACACAGAATCACTTTTCATCGGAGTTTGGGATCGAACTTACGGTAGCCTTCTCGAGTACCACAGACGCAGAAATTATAGTTACCTCGATTCGCTGTTCTGAGTTTGAAAGTTTGTTTTTGGAGAAAAAAAAAAAAAAACACAAAAACAAACCTGAGAATAAGTAGCAGCATGCAGTGGGTATGTTGTAAGTGTATATTTAGTATTTTGTGAAACAAGTAGTGTTGTGTTTTCTGGTTTGATGACACTTTGGTTTTGAAGAGACAGTTTGAGTGTATGCAGAAGGGAGTGTAAAGAAAGGCTTGTGGGGATAATATAATGAATAGATGGCCAGGGTGTCACCTCTTTGCTAATCAGTCCTCATAAATTTCTGTTATTGCAATTGTTGCCCTTTTATTTTGTGCCGCCTCAACATTCCCGTGCATCCCTCACAACACGTTTCCAAGAGTGAAAACTATCTCCACGTTCCGCTCTAGAGTTCTTATGATTGAGCTACTGAAAAAGGATGTGCACCTTGTTTGTATAGATAGTAACTTTCAATTCTTTTAAGTCTTTCTTAGTCATCATATTCTTATGATCGTTATGTGGTCTCAGTTCATTGATATAGCCCGGAGTACTCGAGAATTGGATAGAAAAATCTTTAAACTAAAAAAAGTAGCCAATCAAACGCTTCCATGTCACCTCCAAAAATCCTCTTCCTTCCATCTCATCCTCACAAGCTATATCTCTCATCTCAACCACCTCTATTACTTCAAATATATGATCCTCATCCTCCCTCAATTATCCACTCCTAATCTCAACACAACAGCTAATCTCAACACAACAGCAATGGCAGCCGCCGCCTCGTCCTCCTCTGTTTTCGCCGCCTCGTCCTTCTCCGCCGCTGTCGGGAGGCAGCAGCCGAACCCCTCCACCATATCATACCAAGGCCTCCGCCCACTCCCGGGGATCAAATCCAGCCGTAGCCTTGCAGGCGTCAAGAGCCCAAGATCCGTGGTGGTGAAGGCAGAGCTGAACCCATCAGTGGTGATAAGCCTGAGCACAGGGCTGTCCCTGTTCCTGGGGAGGTTCGTGTTCTTCAACTTCCAAAGGGAGAATGTGAGCAAGCAAGTGCCGGAGCAAAATGGGGTGACCCATTTCGAGGCAGGCGATGTGAGGGCGAAGGAGTATGTTAGCTTGTTGAAATCTAATGATCCTGTTGGGTTTAATATTGTTGATGTTCTTGCTTGGGGCTCTATTGGCCATATCGTTGCTTATTACATCTTGGCCACTTCTAGCAATGGCTATGATCCCAAGTTCTTCTAATTGTGGTTTGTATAGCTATATGTATATCATCAAATCAATCTCTAATGGGGTTTTGTGGGATGATTGGGGAAAAAGAAGGTGGGGTATGTGACTTGTTTGAGTATCATTATGGCAATGATTTCTTTCGATAAGCATCTCGAGTAGATATCATTCTCATTTCGGGTGTTATTATCTTATTATTACATGGATTTCTTTTGATTATTATTGCACAAACGACATGTACAAGTGACACGAGACAAATGAATGGATAGGTAAATGTACGTTTGAGAAGGCATTAGAGATAGTTTAAGGGCTAGAGAGCATCCGTGCAGGGTATATTCTCGTAGGGTTGGATATTAGGTATTACTATACTAGATGAAAGTTGATTGTGATTTCTATGATGCAAATAAAATAGTGGCGACAAACAATTGTTGCAATCGAGCCATGTTAAGGGTCGAGGGAGAAGTGTCATGATATAAAAAGAGGATGAATCATGTAACGACCCAAACCCACCACTAGTATATTGTAACGACCCATGCCCACCGCCAGTAGATATTATATTATTTGGGCTTTCCCTTTCACGTTTCCATTCAAGATTTTAAATACGCGTCTTCTAGGAAGAAGTTTCTATACTTTATAAAGAATGTTTCGTTCTCCTTTCTAACCGACGTGTGATCTCACACAAATATTGTTCTCTTTGGGCTTTTCTTTTTTAGCTTCCCCTAAAAATTTTTAAAACGTGTCTATTAGGTGGAGATTCCACTACTTACAAAAAAAAATGTTTCGTTCTTTCTCCAATCGATGTGAGATCTTATAATCTACCTCCTTCGCGACTTAGCATCCTCGCTGATACTCGTTCCTCGCTCCAATCATGTGGAGTCTCACGAAATGTTTTTGTGTCCTTGAAATTCGAAAATGTATAATTATATTAAAAAAAGCGTTTAATAAATATATGAACTAAATTTATTTTTGATATTTAAATATAAAAAAACAATAAATTTATAAATAAAAATTCAATTTTTAAATCGATTATTTCTTCTCTTTCAAAGCCATCGATCCTCTGCCTTCCACATTCTTGCACCCATCGACAAGAATTACAGAGGGGATCTCTGAGGTAAATCAAGTTCTATCCCTTTTCATTTTCCAGATTCAAACACTTTCAAGTTTTCTTTCTTGTTAATTCGATTCGATTCAATTCGATTTAGGTTTATCGAGCTAGGGTTTTCTCTGGTTTGTGTGACTGCTTTTTCGTTCTTGTTTTACGAATCTAAAGAACCGTTTTCCATTTTCTTTGCGTTTGAAGGGCCGAGGAGACGAGGAAAAAGTCTAGAGATGACTACTGCAGCTCGACCCACATGGGCACCGGCTAAAGGTGGAAATGAACAAGGTGGAACTCGAATTTTTGGCCCATCACAGAAATATTCCTCCAGAGATATCGCTTCTCATACGACCTTGAAGCCCAGGTGCGTGTATTTAAGAAATGTAATTGTTAGTTGTATGTGGCTGAGGGTGCACTTACTATAGTTTGTTGATTGCGTTTGTTCATTAAATTTTCGTAATGTTGTGTTCTTTGTACAAAGTCTGTCGTTCTTGGTTTTGTTTAATCGTCTATGTGTTGCGACTTCTGAGGGATAATGATTGTACATCCATAATGAACTCGTTGGGGTCTTTGTTTATGATGTGCACTGAGTTTTCTAGTGAGTGTAATGTTCTTAAACTGGAATTCTGAGAACTAAATTGGTTTAATGTGGATGTGATTTGTTGGACAGAATCTTCATTCATTTTACTTGATCTTTGCGAAGGTGAACTTTTTTTGGATTGTTGGATATTGATGTTTCCACTTCTTGGATTATGTTAATGGCCCGTACCCACCAATTCTCAAGGAACTTTGCTTACTCTTAGGTTTAACTCCTGGAGACAACAAGGGTTTTTGTACATTAAAGTTTCGCCTTATGGTTGAACTAAACTTTTGGGAGAGTCTCTCTAACGTCCCGAGTCCTTACCTCTAGGATCACCGTGGGTGTTAAGCCAAGGTGAAACTTAGAATGATTTTAATTAATTGGCTTTCATTGCTGGTTATCCCCATTTATTTTTCTTCACTAAGCAGGGTAATGACCAATTTAATACATAGTATAATTCCTCTAACTCTGTAGATGAATTTCTATTGGTATGAACGAAATTATAGAAGGGGATTTAAGGGAGTTACAAAAAAATAAAACGTTTTCATTGGTGTGTATGGAAGTTAAAGGAAAGAATTGAAGGTAAGATTTGACTTAGTATTCCATGAGGTGTTTGAAGGGACAATTGAATCCAAGATTTGAGAAATGGTTCTTTTTTTTGAAGTTATAGATTCTTCTTTTACATTCCAACCATATATGTCATAGACTTCCAGGATAAATGTCAGCATTCAGTCATAGAATTTCTCTTTAGTGATCATATAGAAAATTGATGAACATTTAATGAATCAAGTGAGAAAAGGGAAAATTGAATTGGAAAAGGTTGAAGATGAAGCCCCCAAAGCTTGACCATGTATTCCACCACTATTCTTGCAAAAACAGCTATAGCTGGAGCTGCTGGAATTGAAATTGGCAGAGTCATTGGAGTGTCTCTTTTGGGATCTTGTTATTTTGGCTTAAACCTCCAAGCCGAAGGCGCTGTTTACCGTCCAGGAAGGAAGGACTTCCATAACATTATACTAAAGGCAAGGAGGAGCTCTGGTTTGCCCTCAGTGAGATGATCGAAGAAAGATTTAATTTTTTCCCTCCACAAACTTTGCAATAAGTTACATTCTTGCCTATCCCTTCTATCTAACCATTCAATGAATCCTTCACAAACGTCATGAGCAGCTTTAAAGTCTCTGTATTGGAGAAGAGACTGCCATCAAAAAGCTCACACAATCATAGTTAATCTGTTACTTTAACCTATTATTACAAATGAGACATATCAGCCATGTCTCAAAATGAGAATTGACTAATCGATTTATTATCGGCTAATGGCTATTCTTTGTTTTATGTTTCCTTGGATATGGTGTTGTTACTTTTCTTCCATGATTTTAAGTCTCTAATCACTTGTCATTAATGATGCATGTAGGAAGGAAGGACAAGATACCCATGATGAGTTGCAAAGGAGGAATCTCAGGGACGAGTTAGAAGATCGTGAAAGGAGGCATTTCTCATCAAAGAATAAATCATATGGTAAAGACATCCATTCTTTAGAAAAATATAGAATAATTTTTTTTGTTTGTTTTCGTATCATTTCTTATGGTTTTGTTCAAATATCCTTTTTCCATACTGTTGTATGACATGTTTGCAACGAGTTGATCATGTTTCACTTGCATAATTTGCAGATGATAGAGATCATAGAAAAGGAAGCCAACTTCTGTTAGAAGGTTAATTCATCAGTTTCTGTATGCTTACATTTAATAACACATTCACTAATTGTTTACTTAACCAGTTGTTATATATGTTTATTAGGCGGAAAGAGAGATATTGAAGATCGTATTATTCCACGAAGTTTAGATGCTGACGATTCTGATGTGGACGTCAAAAGTGACAACGAGAGGTTGGCTGGTTTGCTGGTTGGCTGGCTTTCCATTTTATTAATATACTAATAAAACTATTTTCCTAGCCTTTTTTCTCTATACTTATTAGAGATAGCTTTAATTGCTTCGGCTTTTTATAATATGAATCCTTGGTCCAAGATCTGGTAGTCTAGTTTGTTTTGGGGTTGAGTATTGAAGTATCTCTAATGTTGAATAGCAGTGATGATGATGAGGATGACGACGACGAGGATGATACTGAAGCTCTTTTGGCTGAGCTGGAACAAATAAAGAAGGAAAGAGCGGAGGAGAAGCTTCGGAAGGTGAGCCTTTTGTCTATCTAGATAGTGTCATGATCTGAAGTTGTGCTTGTAGAACCTTTATTTTTCTCCAAGATTTAAAAAGAATGCACCATGAGTCGAGTGATTAGTAACTGGTATCACTTCGAGTGGTCGAATCTTTTAAGACTAACGAGCTCGGAAATGCAGAGTTTAAATTTGGCTTCATCAGTTGCTTAAATCTTCGTTACGATGTATAGGAAAGACAAGAGCGGGAGGAAGAGCTTAAAGTCAAGGAAGCGGAGTTACTCCGAGGAAATCCACTGCTTAACGAGCAACCCGCCTCTTTTAGTGTCAAAAGAAGGTCAGTTGGTCTAATTTAACCATTTTTTCACAACTACTATGAACATCTATTCTGATGATGCAACTTCCTGTTGGCTTTTGGGTTAGATGGGACGACGATGTTGTGTTCAAGAATCAGGCCCGTGGCGAAACAAAGACTCCTAAGCGCTTTATAAACGATACCATCAGGAACGACTTCCACCGAAAATTCTTGCACAAGTACATGAAGTAACATGGTTATCAAAATCTACTGGCGCTAAAGGATTCAAGTAAGTTCGTGTGGACACTAAAACTGTATATTTGTTTTATCCGCATTACATAATTCGTAGTGTGACCTTCAGGTACCAGCCTCTATGAAATATGCATTGAATATTTTCAGTTTGCCTTCTGAATTAGATGAACTATAAGGATCCAAAACTATGTCAAACGAATGATTATTAAAATGCTTTCATGAGTGTCTTAGCTCATACTTTAATAGCAATAATGATGATTGGTCTCCCAAATATTGGATTGGCTAGGACCCTGTACTTCAAATACTGTAGCCGAGGACCCTGGCTAGGAGAATCCAGACTTCTTGTAAGCCACAGTTCTTTCACCAAATAGAGCTTTTCGAGTTGAAACATGTATACCGCTCTAAAGATCGATGAAAATGTTCAAAATATGTGAATATAGAAGAGTAACCCGATTCGAATAGAAGTCGAGAGATGTTTGCTTAAACTTTTAGGTTTAGTGGAACTTCACCAAATGATTTCAACGATGTAAAATACCGAAACAAAGACCTGGTCTCAGGTTCGGTATCGATTTTGGACTTCGACCAAAGAAATCTCGACCATACTGCAACTTCAACTGCTTGAAATAGCCTTAGCTTGTTAAAGTACTTTGAAGCAATACTCAATTGTATTCACCAGTGTTTTGTCCAATCCTTCCCAACTTGGACAACTAGTTGTAGATGTTCTGGTGACTTTCCAGCTTGGTTCGAGAGAGTCGAAATGGCGATGGATCTTCGGGAAGACTTGTGTTGCGACAGCTTAATGACTCCATTGGGGAATTTAGAGAGTCAAAACACTTGAAATTTTACGAGCTAAATTTTCTTATGAATTTCAAACCGGTAGATGCTTGTAAAGAACGAGTTAGCTTACTAAAACTCTCTTACTCGGTTGCCCACAATGTGTTATTCATCTTTTTACTAAATTATGAACTTAAAATTACCACGTTTGTTCTTTAGAAAATTATTATAAGGATGGCTGAGAATGCTCGATATATATTTTTTTCTACCTAAAGAAATATTTTAAAATGATATATTATTTCATTATAATTTGAGTTTTTATAACATTTTTATATTAAATTATTTAATCTTAAATTTATAGGTTATTTTATAAAATGAGTTAGTTTATATTGATAAAAAAAATTAGATTGAAATATTATTTTTCATTTTAACTTGAAATACTAGGGTTAATAATTAAATTATTCCAATAATAAATTTTATAATTAATAGCGTTGTTTAGTGAATTATATATACATTATCAAAATAGAGAAAATATTAATTTAAAAAATTGAATTTAATAGACCAAATTGATAAATTAATTTTAAATAAAATTTACCGAAGATAATATTAATCTTCTTTTATACTTTTAAATTCTCAACTAAATACCATTTTCGAATTTTAAAATTGAATTAAATATAAAAAATAAAAAGATTTGTTCTTATTTTCTACAAAATTCTTTGTTTTTAAAAACAAAATTTTGAAACATTAATTGGAGTATTTGGTGTAATTTGTTAATTTTTTAAAAATTATATTAAAAATATTATAATAATATATTTTATTCACAGTTTAAACCCTAGCCAATTCCACTTCAGATACCTCGTGCCGCTTAAACCTTCCCTCTCCCGCCTAAACCCTCCTCAGCCGTGCCGTTCACAGCCGCCGCCGTCGTCGTCATTCTCGATTTTGCTTCTCCGCCGTGCTGCGTCATCTTCGTCGATCTTCGTCGATCTTCTTCCTTCTCTTGGTCTCAGGTATTCTATCTGTTCCCTTCTTTTCCCTACAAACTCTCTCTTTCGGGTATCTACGAGTTTCTTAAGCCCTAAATAAAACCTTCTCTATCTGATTTTTTTCACGTAACCTTGTTTAAAGTTACAGCCGAGCCCGACGACCAGATAACTGTGTGCAAATTGAGTCGAAGGTTTATAATGTCCGGTAAAGATAAGAACTTGCATAATATGTCGGAGTCGGATTCCGAACATGAAGATGTTGGCAAAGAAGGCATTGAATGGATAATGAACCTTCCAGATGTGCCCATGAAGCTCCCACCACATGTAGAATTGCAGAGGACTCGCGTCGAATGCAAAGCCGATGCTCCCATTCATGTACCCTTCTCTTCCTTCTCCCATGTTTTGTTTGTTTTATCATCTTACTCTTTTTTTATTCGAATTCTAAGAATGATGTTCAATTCAATGGAGTATATGTTTTGTTTTTGTTTTAGTCTTTTTGTTTTCTTTTTGATGCGGAAGCTATGTAGAATCTTGTTCAAGTCTTTGCTCCTAAGCTTGAGGAAATATTCTTTTTAAGACGTTTAATTTAGTTATGTAGTAGGTTGAAATGCATGAATAATATCAACCTATTAAATTAAGTTTCATGTTTTTGGAGAGAAGCGAATTTAATGGTTATGACTTTGTATGTCTATATTGTTTTTCCATCTCTGTGCTTGATTTTTATTCATGGAACGTGTCTGGCTATGTTTGATACTGTAATAGGGTTGTTTAAATTTTCTTCTCATGGTCCTTGTGGAAAATGTTGTCTTTTGTAGACGGATACGATACAGTATTCTGGAGCATATGCTTCGTTGGGTATTGATAACAGCTTACGACTGGATTCTTTTCGCAAGAACTTTAAAATTGAAGTGATTGATCTCAAAGAGGATGACATGGAATTCGACATGATCGGCATTGACCCATCCCTTGCTAATGCATTTAGGAGAATCCTGATAGCTGAGGTAGGTAATCAAGCTCATTGAATTAAAAGTAAACTACTTGTTCTTTTTAGATAAGATTTTTTCTGGACTTTTGGTGTATGCCTCCTTGTCACCAATTCTGGTGCGCTACTGTGATTAATATATCAAAAAGCTCTTGAGATTTAGCTTGAAGGCCCGATTTAAATTTTTATTCCCATGATTGCACATTTTCTTTATCTGAAGCCTGTGTTTTGTATGGAAGAGACATATGCTCATATGATAATGTATGGAAGTTTGGAGTCTCCGTGCCTTCTGTAATGGTTAGAAGAATAACTTTGGAATATCGTCTATTCTTCAAAATAAGAAAGTTTGTTCATGCTATTGAAATTGAACTTCAGAATTTTCATTTAAAGAAGTGAGACTTTTTGTTTTATAATAAAATAGTAACTATCATAACACAGTTTTGCCTTTTTTCTTCCCTCAATATTTTTTGATTAAATTAAGGCTTATGCTTTGTCTCTCCTGTTGAAAAGCCTTTAGGAATGCTTTTAGATCCTGTTTGGGATTAATTTTACAGGCATTTAAAGTGACTATGGTGAAATTTTAACCCTTTTATTCTCTGGTAAATCTGCTTATTAAATTAAATAACCTAAAGAAAACCACTTCTAAAATTACCTTGATCTGTGTAAGATCTGTTTTCTGTAGCTTTTAGGATTGACTTCCCAAAAAATATGATAGCTCTTCTTACTAACTTTCCATAATTTCCATTTTATCCCATATTAGTCTAGTATTTCACATTTAAGTTTGAAATTTATCCAACGCTTATTTACTAAATATTACAACTAATTTTTCTGAAAGCACAGTTGACAATTATTTTAAAAGTTGTAGCTATGCCAAACTAGCCTTAGTCTGTTAGAACGTTCCGTATTAGGGATGTTTATTAATGAATGGAATGTATGTATTTTTTTCTGTTTGCATTTTTCATATGCAATTTCCTTCTATTTAAACAATTACAATATTTACATTCTTGCTATGCTGATATGGGTTTGATCTACCTTTTTATGCAGGTTCCCACTATGGCTATTGAAAAAGTATTGGTTGCTAACAATACATCAATAGTCCAAGATGAAGTGCTTGCCCATAGGTTAGGTCTCATCCCGATTCGTGTTGATCCAAGGCTTTTTGAGTACTCAGGTATTTGTGTGTATGTATCTGTACATCTAATGTGCTTATGTGTGCTGATAATGGAAACTTTTATATGCATGTTAAGAAATAATTTCTATTTGGCTGACCCTAATACTTTCTGAAGACGCTTAACTAATAACTTCTGTTCAAAATTAGATAAAGACACGCCAAATGAGAAGAATACAATTGTTTTTAGACTCCATGTTCGCTGTGAACGTGGAAAACCTCGTCTTACCGGTATTTTTTCTGTTTCCTTTATAATATAGGCTAAAATTTCATAATTATAAACTTTTTTCAATATTTTCTTGTTTCACTACTAATGCTGAATGTATGATGGGTGATTCAGCGACGTCAAAAGCATTGACATGGCTACCAAATGGTAGTGAATTTCCTTTGGTATCTGATAAATCAGTTTCAAACACAAAGCCCAAAACATATACTTCTTTTAGTTGCAGCCAAGACACGCTGCCAGAATTTGCCAACAATCCAATTGGTCCAAAGGACGGTGATATTATACTTGCTAGACTCAGCTCGGGTCAGGTAACTGACCCGAAAACTTTATCTATTTTCTGTTGAAATATTGGGAAGAAGTGGTGTGCATGGGTAGGTGATCAAAGCTGATGAGTTATGCTGTAATGTAACATGTCTTAAATTTAAATTGTGTTTTGTTTGCAAATAATCGTGGAGCTCTGTAGGTATTTTAGGTTAATTGAAGAAGCAAATTTGGTACAATGTGTATAAAAATCATTACATATGAATATGAATTGGCATATATAATTTATAACTGGAGTTTATATCACTTCGTGTATGTGGTGCTTGTGCTACCAGACTAATTATTTATACTGCAAGTACCTTTACTTCCAATTGAAATCCATTTTGATAGTTCCAGTTCCGGTATTTTTAATTTCTTTGTACCTTAATATATTGTAGTTTTCATATTAGCAAGAAAATATTATAATGGAATTACTCTCGAAGCAATTGGATGTTTGTAATGCTATGATTTTGGGTACATTTCAGTGCTTCATGTGTCTGAGTGGTTAGCAGGTGTAAGTTTCTTAATTTTTGTTTCAATATTTATAGGAAATTGAACTTGAAGCTCATGCTGTTAAAGGTATGGGTAAAACACATGCTAAGTGGTCTCCAGTGGCCACTGCTTGGTACAGAATGCTTCCTGAGGTAAGAAAATATGTTAATTTGTTACTCAAAGATACATAGATGTTTTGAAGCCCTAACGAAAGTTGTGATATTAGGTTGTACTTCTGGAAGAGATAGAGGATGAGTTGGCAGAAGAACTCAAAAACAAATGTCCTGTTAATGTCTTTGACATTGAAGATATAGCTAATGGTTAGTTTGCTTCATACATATTCTATTAATTTATGTTTATACTCGGAACATTACGGTGGTAATGTTTCGGTGATGGGAAGGATTCTTTAAGATTGAAGTTCTTGTTATGTATGGGCCTCTTTGATGATGTTCCCATTGCTTGTTTCCTGTTCCCATTTCTCATATTTTAAGAAACAAGTTTGTTTTTGATAATCATTCTCATTTCTTGTTTCTAAAATTTAAAAAATGTATCTAAAGTTGGTGCCAAATTTCAGAAGCTACAAGAAGTAGTTTCGATGTGTTCCGTTTCTTTCCTCCCATCTTCTATTCCTTTTCCTCAGTTTTCTAGGGCTCTTTCTTCAAGCTTTCTCCTCTCTCAAGCATAGGCACATACACCTGAGGAGTAAAATTTTTGCTCGATATCTATTTGATTTCTCGTCTTCTGTTTCCTCTTTGATTTCTGCTCTGTTTTCCGCTTTCTTCTTGTTCATTTAATTCTTTGAAAGAGTATTTTGAAATTTCCTCGAGTGTTTGATTCTCCAGCATTCTCTTTAATTTTGTGCTCTCATTAATTAAATTTCTGCTGATGTTGTGCTGGGTTTTAGTATGCGTTTTGTGAGTTTGATGTGTTTTGTATATTTTATGGTATTCTGTGGCCGACTATGGAAAAATATGTTTTTCTGTGTATTTTTTGTTCTGGTGTATGCCCTTCTTTTATTTTCTCCTGGATTTTTCATGCTTCTATACTGTCCTGGTATGAATCACTAGTGGACCTTGTTTTTCTTCATTTGGTTGGTTCCAATCATTCTTGTCGCTTGGATCCCCATTGTTGTGCTGGTTTACTTCTTTGGGAAGTCTAACAGGGAGTCTAACAGGGAGGGGAGGAAGATTAATGGAGACTTTTGGAGTTGTAGCTAAGATTTGTTCAAGGAAGTGAATTTGGTGGCTGTTGTTTTTGCTGTTTTGGGATGCTTCGCTTTGTGTAGGAAGACTAAGGAGTGTTAGAGTTGCTTAATCCAGGCTGACTTTTGGATTCTGATGGCTAATTTGGGTGGGGTAGAGGAAGGATTTGAGGTTTTGGATCAAAAGGATATTTGGGATTTCTGATGAGGGTTAGATTTGGTAATTGTTTTTGTTCCTCTATGTTGGTTTTCTGACATCTGTGGGTGCGATGGTTCCTCTGATTTGAGGCATTAATGGGTTATTTAAGCTTTATTGAAAAGAAGAAACAAGAAAAAGTTACCCAAGCTTTTGTTTCTTGTTTTTTCGTTTTCAAGAAAGAAGAAACATAAATAGTTTTGAAACATATTCTCGTTTCAAGTTCTAAAAAAAACAGGAAACAAGAATCAATAATGTTATCAACTGGGGCTTATATAACTAATTTCCCTACTTCTTGGGAGTCTTATTTATATCCTCTTGGAGTTTTAGCCTTGAAACTTTTCAAATACTGATAGAAAGTTGTCTTTCAATGAAAAACCAAAAGAGAGTCGAGTTTTTATCCTCTCCCTCGGAATGCTATATCTCCTGCATCCCTTTCATTTCTGATGAAAAGATGATGAGTTATTTGGTTCTTTCTTATACTGCAAAGATGGATTTCAAATGGTCGCATGTTATTGGTCTATTTTTTCCTAATTCAAATTGATTCCTTTTTCTCCCACACTTAATTATTGTCAATGATTTGTAGGTAAGAAAAGGGCAACTGTTGCACGTCCACGAGCTTGCACATTGTGCAGAGAATGCATAAGAGGAGAAGCATGGGAGAAACGTGTCTCATTGCGTCGAGTGAAGGATCATTTCATTTGTAAGTTATGGATTTTTATGCACAACTTAGATGGTAGAACTAGACAGTTCAGCACCATTATTTATCAAGTGACTTTTTTCAAAATCACTTTTAACTGGGTAAAAACATACTCCCAAATAAACACCCATAGTTATCTTTTGTTAATGGTTCCAAGAAACTTATTCCTCATTGATTAAGTTCATTTTCGTCTTTCCTTTCTTCTGCAGTTAAGATTGAATCAACAGGAGCTTTACCTCCAGAGGTGCTGTTCACTGAAGCTGTAAAGATTTTGGAAGATAAGTGTGAACGTTTAATTGCTGAGCTCTCTTGATTCTTCCTGTCCAAAAGAGATGAACGTGTATATTATTTCATTTTATTCAGCAGCCATCAATTTTTGTAATATAGGAGGTTTCATTTTCTATTTTTCTTTTTAATTGACAGTAGAATAGTAAGTTTTGCTGATCTCTCTTGATTCCTCCTAGATCTTATGAATGCCAACTTGGAGGTGATCGAATAAGAGAATAGACAAAGATAATGTTATTTCTTCAATGGAATTCAAGTCTGTTTACTTACTAAGGAATTCAAGTATCTAAGATCTTTGGGTACTTCAATTTATAGAAATGTAAGCTTGTTATACTTTCTGTTATGTAGCTTATTAAGATATGCTGGAATGTTTAGATGTTCATGTTTACTTGATGAGATTTGTTGATGACAGTCTCTATTATAATAGATGATGTTGTAAAGAGCAACAATTATTTGAAGCAAATGGCTCCATTTTGGTCTCCCTTTTCTTTTCCTTTTTAGGAAAGGCGGTTCCATGATTGAGTTGGAGAGTTGAATGAAACATTTTTCATTGGAAACCTCATTCTTTGTAAGGGTTTGGAAACTTCTCTTTAGCAGACGCGTTTAAGAAAATCTTGAGAAGAAGCTTAAAAAGGATGAGGTTAAGTTCTAAAGGGGGTGGATATGAGGCAATGTGCTATCAAGGACACGGAGGTGGATTTGGGGGTCCCACGTAGATTGGAGAAGAGAACGAGTGCTAGCGATGACGTTGGAGTGGGTTGTGAAATCCCACATTGGACATTTATTATAAGAGTGTAGAATCCTCTTCTAGCAGGTGTGTTGAGGAGAAGTCTGAAAGGAAAAACTCAAATAGGACAATATTGGGTTTAGATTGTCACACCTTCGCTCTATTTTCCTTTTTTTTATGCTACAATATAGTCTCGAGTTGTTGATCCTTGAGTGCTCGATCCTTGAATTAGCTGTTAGCTGCACAGATTTCTCCAACTTTCCACGTTTTGCTCTTTGTTTCACTTAAATCCATGAGTATTTTGCTCTTTGTATTTATATCTTTTCCAGTTCTTAACTCATTGTATATAGAGCGTTCTGATTGCTGTAAATTGCATTATTTGATCCTTAAAAGGTATATCATCTGTTCATGTGCCATTCCCATCTGACTTAATTTTGTGCATGCCTTTCAATTTTGGAGCATAGCATTCATTTTTATTCACGAACTAGCTTGGGTCAATCCAATCTTGAAAAACACGGGGATCTCGGGAAGAGTAGAAGATGTCGAGTTTGAGCTGGCAAATCGAAGTTACTTTCAAAACCATACGTTCCTATTATTTACACGTGTACAGTGGAACACCACTCAGTTGCTTGCAATTTAGAAGAGAACAGAAGGGAATACCTATTAGCAACAATGATTTTGTATATCATCTATTGTTATTTCACCAACGTTCATCTAATTCCTGAAAAATGTTAATCATTTATATAATTCTTGAAATATATAATAATTTACCTAGGTCAATATTTCTCCATTTTTAGTACATAAGCATATAAGATTCTTAAATTAAAAATTAAAATATAATCGATAATTCAATATTTAAGAACCAAATCATTCAACCCGCTCATATAACTTGAAAACTTAAGAACCGAACCACTTAAATTTGACATATAAGTTAGGAATCTAAATCGTGCGAGAATGGTAGAATATAAAAGCTTTCTTGAATTGATAACGACTGACCACAAAAGATAAAGTTTCTATTCTTCGATTTTTTTTTTATTTTAATTTCTTCCAATAATTATTATTATTTAAAAAATAATAATTCATATTCCTCCTAGATACCCATTGACAAATTGGAATGCATTTGATGATGGCATCACATTTGATTCTTTACCAACATTATTAGAATCTTTTATGAGTTGAGTCTTACCGAATCCGATGTCGATTGGGTAGGGACGTAGATGACTTTTCCATGTCTATTCCCGCTACCTAATTTAATCATTTTAATCAACAACTAGTATAATTTCTAAAAATTTAAATTTCAATATTACAATATTACAATATAGCTAATAATAATAATAATAATAATAATAAATCTATCAATCAATAATTGAGGTGAAAGAAGGAAAAGACGTTGGACGGGAGAATATAATTTTGTCTTCATCCTCGTCTAATCTCCCAATATTAATATATTTTTTAAACAAATTAAAAAGTTCAAAGATGTTAAAAATTCATTAGAGTTTGAGATTTAAATATCAAATCTTTCGTATAAATATTTTAATAAAATACTCAAAACTTATTAATATATAATTGTAACTAATAACGACCTAAAAAAATCATTTTAAATATATATATATATATATATATATATCTTTATTCGATCATTTATGTGAAAACGTAACGAACGAATATTAAAACATAAAAATGAAAAAGAAAAAAAAAAGGAAATATTCTACAAACTAAATAGTGAAGGGCTTCCCATGTCTTTATAATTCAAAAGAGAATATTATTATTATTATTATTTATTTATTTATTTTATTAGGAATGTATTCTCCATTCACACCGCCCCATCTCCAAAATTGGTCATTTTTTTTTAATTTTATATTAATAAATTATTAAACTTTAATTAATAAATAAAAATACGAGTGTATTATAAACTTTAAAAAGTTTCATTAATACGTTATAATTTTTTAAGAAATTTAAAAATACTTATATTTAAAAAAATACCTATGAAATTTTAAAAATAGGAGCGGAGACCTTTTACTTTATAAATATTTCATAATAATTATTATTGAACGGTCTATTAACACCTTATAGATTATCTCTAAACTTTTTATTATTAATTTTTTAAAGTTTATGAGTATTTTTTAAACTTGGTGCTGCTGATGGTAAGAATAATTTTGCACGTTTTAAAAAAAAAAATTTAAGGTGTTTTAAGGTTTTAAAAATGTTTAAACTTTAACCGAAGTTTATAAAAAAGTTTAAGGGTATTAATGAAACTGTTGAAAACGTACGAGTATTTTTTACACACTTTTGAAAGCTAAAAGTTAAAAGGATATGTTAGGGTGTACTTTGTTCGAGGGATCTAGAGAAATGAGTTAAGTCTCGATTAAGGGGAAGCTGCTCGAGAGCTCCATAAGCCTCAGGGGAGGCTTATAATGGACTTTGTTCGAGGGGAGGATTATTATTGGGAGTGAGTCCCACATTGACTAATTTAGTGGAAGATCATGGGTTTTATAAGTCAAGAATACTATCTTCATTGGTAAGTCACGAGAGTTTATACTCAAAGTGGACAATATTATACCATTGTGGAGATCAACCCTTTATAAGGTTCAGTATTTATGAGATAAAGTATAAAATTCCCGACATCATCGTCTTGTGTTGCCCACCTAAGTATAAATACTCGTCGACAACACTATAATCTCACGAGACTCTTTAAAACCAGACTGAAGAGCAACTGATACCTTATCAAATTCGACATCACCGTCTTGTCTTGCCCACCTAAGTATAAATACGGGTGGAAAACACTATAATCTCACGAGACTCTTAGAACCAGATTGAAGGGCAACCGATACCGAGTTGAACGATAAAAAAAGGACGAAGTTAAGTGGACGTTGAACGTGAAAGGGCATGATAGTGTCCTTGGCCCTATTGAAATATAATATGTGATGGTTATTGTTAGTATTGCATGTGGGGATTAGATTAGAGCATTATAAACCCACTTCACATGCCTAAAAATAATTTCCCAATATAATTCCAAATAATCATCTATTTCACAATCATTTTCATTTTTCTTCAAATTTTTAAATATTAAAGTTTTATTGTAAATCTAAATTAAAAAATAAATTTTAATTTTAATCTTCTTAATTAACAAATTTATTAAAAAAAATTTAAATATTTTGTCGTGTCTTATTCAAACTTATTGTATAGGATAACCTCACATACATTCACCACATAATATGAACCCTTTCGGTGTAGCACTTGAACCCGAACGAGAAATTTAAAACTTGATTTTTTCCTTTAAAGTTGAACTTGTGGGACTTTATTGAAAGTGTTAGACACTGAATTTCAAGATGATTTAGAAGAGAATAATCCCGAAATTTATGAAGAATATAAAAATAAATAGTGAAAAATTAAAAAAATTGTTCAGGGATAAATTGGTCATTTTGACACTCAATTTCTAATTAGGAGTTTGAATTAGCCCTAATTAAATAATTAATTAATCAGGGTGGTGTAGCGAAAGCGTTGTGGGCCCATAAACCACAGGTCCCAAGATCAAAACTTGGCTCTAATATAGAGATGACTTTTTGTTCTCTAGAATCTAATTTTTTAAAGATTGACCCAAGTTCCGTGATCGGTCTCATATGGGGCAAGGACCTAGTGTTTCCCGGGTGATTCTGGTTAAGCCCAATCCAAACTTATTTTGACCTAACCCACCTTGAAGAAAGCATACTCTTCCTAATCCTAATCTCTAAAATTCTCGTTACTCCTAGCTTACGTACACATCATAGCATGTACAGTAATCACTTTTTTTCTCCACAAACAAATGAAACGTTGTTATCACGTGAAGATCAGATCAGATCAGGACCCAGTTGAAAATATAGAAATGAATTTAATTATAAGAAAATAAAAGCATAATGAATATGGATATGGAGATTGGAATATTAATGGACTTCACATTTCCATTAAGGTCATTCTTTCTTGGATTCCAATTGCAATATCAAATCAACATATCAAATAATTCCACAAAAAATACATTCCAACAATTTGGTAAAAGAATAAACCCATTCTTATAAACAATATTTAATATATAAATATAATTTTAAATTTTCAAAATAAAAACTAATTTTAATATTTAAATTAATATATTTTAAAAATTGAAAAAAATGAAAAAAAAAAAAACAAAAAAAGATTTTATTTATTTATTTTTTCTAAATTTTTTAAAATTTAAAAATTATTTCCTCAAAAAATGGAAAATAATAAACCTTGAAACAAATGCATATATTTCCCAAAAATAAGAATTAAAAAAAATCCAGAATTAAATAATTGATTAATTAACTTTGTTTTTATTTCTTTTCCTTTTTTTTTTTTAAAAATCAAATTACAATTATTAATATATATATATATATATATTTGTTTTAGAATCTAATGAATTATTAACTTTGTGTTTTTTTTTGGTAAAATTAAAAATAAAATCACTTATTATTATTATTATTAGTTTATCATGTTCTTCCATTATTATTTATAGAATTTAAATTACAAATTTGATATTTAAAATTATAAAATAATAAATTTTAACATTTTATAGAATTTTAAATTCTTTTATCTTAATTTTGAAAAAAAAAGGGGAATTAAAAAGTTTTATTTTTTTTAATGAAAAAATTATATTTAAAATGTTGTTTTCTTGTAGCTGTTCTTTTCAGCAAATAGTATTTGATTGACAGAGGATTTTGCTCTTCAATTTAGATTTGAAATCGCGTTTCTTCAGATTTCAATTTTTGTAAAGCGATTTCCCTCTCGTTTTCACTCTCTTCTTCAAATCAAAATGTTGTTTTCACTCTGATTCTCCCTCCCATCACATGTCCAGATTCGGGTGAACTGTGAATCATTACTAATTTTTCACTTGGAGTTCAAATCCGAGGGAGAGAGAGAGAGGATCATCTTTGAATTTGAAGCTAACCATTTCTTTTTTGTTTTCATATCTTTGAGATTCCTTCTCACTTTCTGTCCAAGTTTCTGGAAAAGGAAGGTGAAGGAAGAAATGGGTATCGCTAATCAGGATGCTATGAAGCAGTTTCAACTGCTAATCAATGAAGGTGATCTCTAGAAACTTAGTTTCGTCTTGTTCTGTGATGTGTATTTGCTAACATTTTCTTTTCTTCATCGCCTAACAGTCGATGGATCACTGAAGAACTCGTTTGAGGTTTGTTCTTTGATTTTTTATCTTTATCTACTGCGATCTGTTTTTCGATTAGATTATGGGAATAAAACAAAATGTAATGCGACATTGGAGGTTTTCGATCTTAAACTACTGTTTAGTGTTAATTTCTCGATAGCAGCTTGAGTTGTTCATTCGTAAAATTCTGTGTGACTTAGATCTGTTTCTGTGATGGCACTGCGTTTATTAATAAGAACGACATTCATTCTTGGTACGAAATGGCGCTGCCTTGTAGTTGAAGCTAGAACAAATTTAACCAGTCCAGAGAAATCAATTGATTCTTGTTTATTTTCTATTGTTTTAATCAAGATCATGATTTAGTTGATCTGGGATGTTCACTTACTTGCTTTTACACAAAAAATGTTCCATCTCAGATCAAATTTTATGAGTTCTATGAGAAGAAGATCAAATTGTTGTTTGACTGAACCAGTGGTGATTGGTTGGTTTCTGGGTGAAGTAATTGAAGTTTTGGATTGGTGAAAGTGTTGGAAGGGTTAGATTTCTGGGTGTAAAACGAATGCAGCTTCCTTCTTGAAAAGAATTTGAGCTTGAATTTTAATAACAGTAATAATGAGAAAGAAACTTGTGTGGGATAATTATAGACTACTTCCTCACGTATGAACTGGGACTGTCTTATTATCTCCAGAATATGCATCAAGGACATCCAGAAGAAACTTTGGAACGCTTTCTCAAGGCAAGGGACTGGAATGTAGCCAAAGCCCACAAAATGGTTAGATAAGTCAGTCAGCTTAGGAGTTAAGTATTTTGTTTGTTCCTCACTCACTTTTGGTTTGTTTTTTTTCTCCCTCTTTTGCCTCCAAATCTTCAGTTAATAGATTGTCTACATTGGAGGATACAAAATGAGATTGACAACATATTGTCAGTGAGTTCTTTTTCTTCTGTTATTGTTAAATAAGTGTGTGATATTTGCTATAATTATAATACCTTTTATTCCCCCAACTGATGCATATTGTTATACATTTTTATTTCATCAGTAGCAGAAGATTAAAAGAATATAAATGTAGAAACAGCCACTACTACCACCAGCAATGGCTGGAACGTGAGAAGTCTAAGCATCTTGTTTGTGGTTCAATGCCTCATTTGAAGTCTTCAGTAATGAAAAAATGGCAAACGTAGCAATTGCCATAATATTATGTCTTCGTTATTTCTACAGTTACCATGCTAGAATCTAAATTTCAATTGATATTTTGAAAATTTTGATGCCCTAGGCTTTTAGTATAGCTATATCTCTCTGTGAATCTTTTTTGTAATGAGAATCTCTCTGTAGTTGGTTTTTGGGCTCCATCTTGCTATCTTTGTTTTTGGTGGGCTGTCTTTTTTATATGCCCTTGTTTTTCTTTCATTTTTCTCACTGGAAACCCAGTTTCTTACCCAAACATAATAACTATATTGACAATAGCAAGCAGAGATGGTACCATACGTCTCATTATTATTATGTGTTGAAGTCTAAGGTTCCTTTTGGCTTTACATACTTGTACAACATTTAGTTTATACCTCGTGTTATTACAGAAACCAATCATTCCCCCTGAGCTATACAGAGCAGTACGAGACTCTCAGTTGGTAGGATTATCTGGATACTCAAAAGAGGTACATAAATAGAATCATGTTGTTCTTCAATATTTGATCTTTAACACATTTTCTAGATACCCACACGCAACATGAATTATATTTTGCTACTAGAAATTAAATCGACTTTTCTTCCCTCATTAAAGCTGTGACCTTGTTCCTCATTTATTTGCTCCTCTTTTCCTCTATGCATTATGTTTTCAGGGTCTTCCTGTCATAGCTGTTGGTGTTGGTCAAAGCACATTTGACAAGGCATCTGTAAGGATTTGCTTTCCTCTATGTTACCATGTCTGGGTAGCCTTTTCTGTAAGCTGAGAGACTAGAAAACTAATTTTGAACTTTTGAGACATGATCAAATAATATGCTCAGATAAAATACATCACATTAACTAAATATCTGACAAAATTCATTACATTGGGTATATAATATTCTCAGATAAGGGTAATTTACATGGGTTCTTTCTTCTAGGTTCATTATTATGTGCAGTCACACATCCAAATGAATGAATATAGGGATCGCGTTGTGTTGGTAAGTATTTAAGATCATTCAATCACCTTTCTGGCTTGTAATTGTTATTTAATATAAAATGCTCGGTTTGTTGTAGCCTGCTGCGACAAAGAAGCAGGGACGACATATAAGCACCTGCCTCAAGGTGTTGGATATGACTGGTTTAAAGCTTTCAGCATTGAATCAAATAAAGGTACTTCTTAATTCTTTCTACGTCACAACTACAACATTTCCTTACCTTCAGCTCTATTTTTGAATCAAATATGCACAAGTTTGAGAAAGCCAAAATTAGTCAAACTTTAGTTGATAGAATGAATTTTCCACTTTTCCATTGATGGGAAGCCCAAAACATGGTTGCTTGTTTACTCTTTGATCGTTTTCTCCTTCCGCGTATGCAGCTGTTGCTTCCTTCTACATACAGATTTCGTATTGTTAATGCTCTTTTCATTTTTGGTTAATGCAGCTTCTGACTGTCATATCTACCATTGACGACTTGAACTATCCCGAGAAGACTGATACTTACTACATCGTAAATGTTCCATATGTATTTTCTGCTTGCTGGAAGGTTTGTGGCTATATTAATTCATATTGGAGAAATGTTCTCAATATACCTGAATATACCAGAAAGAAAAAAGAAAAAAGAAAAAAATACTGGGACTGTGGGTCATCTTTAAGGGAATATGCACATGATTTATTGTGTCCTTGCTGACAGGTCGTAAAACCTCTTTTGCAAGAGAGGACAAGGAGAAAAATCCAAGTGCTACAAAACTGTGGGCGAGATGAACTGCTAAAGGCAAGCTTGCCTCTCTCTCTCTCCCCCCTCCCCCCTCCCCCCTCCCCCCTCCTTCTAGAGAAGTAAAGGTCTCTCATATTAGTGGAAAAGATATAACACCACTTTTCATTGAAAGTTGTTCCACTAGGGTGGCACTGACAGGTGGTACACTGCATCACATATCATATCCTTCTATCCCAGAAGATATGGAAGATATTGCATCACATATCATATCTGGAAGATATTGTCTTTCTTTTGAGTTTTTTCTTTCGGACTTTTCCTTAAAATTTCTACACTCTTATAAACAATGTTTTGTTCTCCCCTCCAACCAATGTGAGATCTCACCGTTGTCATTGTATTTCTTCCTGATATATTGTATTTCTTCCTGATATATGCTAATGCTTGTGAAGAATCCAAACCATCAATTGCAGATAGCTGCTTTTTTAGCAGCTCTACTGCGGAATCCAGTTTGATATCCATGTGGTTCTATACCATGTTGATTAGGTTCATCCTTTAATTTCTGAACTACATAAAGTTGCAGGGCTTAAGTGATTCACCGCTTTAAAGTTCTAGTTTCAGCTGAATGTAGTATATTTTTTCTGATCAGATTTGACCTGTAGCTTGTTCATTCCTCTGATGCTTTAACAGCTTTATATCCAGCCATGGTAGAGAATTGAAAGAACAATGTGGCATCATATGCACAAATTTCATCTTCAACATGATGTTTTATTGTTTCTGATGTCTGGAACTCATCTGTAGGTAATGGATTATGCATCACTACCACATTTTTGTCGGAAAGAAAGATCAGGATCATCTCGGCACTCTGAGAATGGAACTACAGAAAACTGTTTCTCCTACGACAGTGCATTCCATCAACAGCTCTACAATTACATTCATCAGCAAGGTGCAGTCAGAGAGCCCATTGTTCCAATCAAACAGGGATCATTTCATGTAGACTTCCCAGAACCAGATCCAAGAGACGTCGAAATCGCCAAAACAATCGAAACAGAGTTCCATAAGATG
The DNA here is from genome assembly GCF_057944985.1 of Cucurbita pepo subsp. pepo. NCBI lineage: Eukaryota > Viridiplantae > Streptophyta > Magnoliopsida > Cucurbitales > Cucurbitaceae > Cucurbita > Cucurbita pepo. The sequence goes on along the minus strand of NC_141805.1, from coordinate 9,581,592 downwards.
GAAAACCACAACAATGCTCTCAGCTATTCCATGAATGGCCTTAAAGTCAATGGAGACTGATGAATGAAGAACACTAATCATGTCTAGTAAGCTACACGCCTAGTGTGTTATTACTACATAGAAAGCTTATATACAGTATCTACTACTGCCATTGGTTCCAGGACAAAGCAATTTTTGTATACATTGGCTTCTCTAAACTATGCTTTAAGCTAGTCTCGTTCGAGATGCCATCAAAAGAAATGGTTCGATCCTCTTATTTTGAATTCTCAAACAAAACTAAAAGATCAATAGGAACAAGAAGTTTTAAGAACCCTTCTCAGTTCAGAGATCAAATCAAGCTTTGATAAGCAAACAAATCTCAATACAAAATGTTTCAATCAATAATCTAACAAGCCATCGCATATACAAAATCACTCATCCAGATGTTGCTTACAATTTCTGGTTACCTGAACACAAATTTACAGGCAACAAATGTACATACAATGATTATATATATCTCACCTGAATATTTCGAGTAACACGAACGTCGAGCAAAAGAATGTCACATAGACTTCTCACCAGGCAGGTAGGAGGGAGATCCACCCTCGACCTTGTTCTTTTTCCTAATAAATAACCCGCTAAGGTTCGGAAAAAGTACCTTCTTAAAGGTTTTATCTTTCTCCAACTTTTTCGAATCGACTCGTTTCACTGTCGTGTTCAGCTTTTGAAACATGTTGTGGCTCGTCTCGACTGTTTTCACTGTCGTGTTCTGCTTTTGAAGCCTATGGTGGCTTGAAGATGATTCCAAAGACAACAACTCTGTTTCAGCCAAAATTCTCGATGCAGCTTCTTCCGCTTTCTTCTGCTCTCGTTCACGCCATCTTCTGAGTTCGCCTTCCACGGCCTTCTTAGCTGCTTCTGCCATCTCGGCTCTCTTTAAAGCTTCCCCAGTTGCAGTCTTCATATCCTCAATTTCCTTCTGGGATGCTTCTAACTTCTTTATAATTTCATTTTCACTAGCCTTCACAGCTTCAACCTGAGCCAATGCAGCAGCCACTTTCATTTCTGCTAATGTGTCCGACTCCTCGACTTTCCGGCTTAACGACTCGAATTCTTCCTTAGAGATAGTGATGTTAGCCCCAAAATCAGAAGTCGAAGCTCGTGCCGCATCGGTTCTCTCAGACAGTTCCTTAATCTGATTAAGGGCTCTTGCTTCAGCTGCTTTTGCTTCTTCAGCTTCCTCCACTGCAATTCTCAGCTGCTTCTCAGCTGCTTCCATTGCAATTTTGGTGGCTTCTGCTTCCTTCCTCAATTCTTCTGCTTTCTTTTTCATCTCTTCTTCTCCTCGTCTAGCGTTCTGAGTTTCCGACGACAGCTGGTTGAGAGTCGATAGCATATATTCACAAGCACCTCTTGCTTTAGATTCTTCTGCGAGGTATGCTTCGAGTTCAGATTTGCTCTTCCGAAGCTGGACGTGCAAATTACCAGCAAGAGATTCCGCTTCGGCTTCTCTCTCCTTGAGCTCTGAATGTTCTTTCCTCACATTCTCAAGTTCCAACTTCAGAGCTTCAACCAGGCTATGGAGGGATCTTTCTTCTTCAGCTACTTTTTGTAGGGACCCTTTTGCATCATCGAGCTCCGAGGTGACATTCTTCACGGAACCTAAATCCGAAGCTTTTTTATCTTCCATTTGTTTCTGCAGTTCCCCGATTTCATTCATCGTCTCGCTCAGCTGCGATTCAAGATTCCTACTGATATCAGGATCAATTTCCTTCTGCAAAGAAAACAGTTTTTTCGCCGACTCTTCAAGAGCCGCTTTATACGACCGTCTCTGAATGTCCTTCTCCGCATATATCTTCTTTTGCTCTTGCTGTGCTTGCAGGGATGCCAGCTTGAGCTTTTCAATAGATTCTTGGGCAGCCAAAATTTCCTTAGAAAGCTCATTTTCTTTCACCTTGTGTGTTTTGAACGATTCCCCAGCAGCCGTCACCTGTTTCAACGCAGCAATTTTCGCTTCCAAAGATGCATCGGAATGTTGACGATTTTTTCTCAATTCGTGCTTTGCAGCATCTAGCTCTCTAATCGCTATCATGTACTGAGCTCGAGTTGTTTCCAAGTCTTGTTTCCAACCCGGATCATTTCCAGAATGATTGCTTCCATTTGCCTCCTCAAGCTGCTTAGCTCGAGCCTTGGCAACTTCCGAATCCTTCATGGCAGATTCTTTCGATTCCCTCAGCAACTGCAGCTTCTTGTTCAGCTCATCAACAGCTCGTTTATTGTTTTCTAGTTCAACAAGCGCTTCGGATTTCGTAATTTCAGCATTCTTAAGCTGATCCTTTAATTTTTTCAGCTCTTTTTCTGTCAAGTGGAGTTGAGTCTCCTTTGCAAACACTCTCTGTCGACACGAGAACCAAAAACATCAGCAACATCATAAACCGTTTTCTTTTACGTTTTTTAAAGAACCTAAAACAACAAATAAAGAGCTTCCATAAGAACCTCTGCAGAACGAGGTTGCTTCGTCTTCCTCACAACCGGTTGTTCACCTGAGAAAGCACCCTCACCAAACAAGTTGACAGCGTCTTTGACAGACTGGAACGGTGAACTAGTGTCGATCTCGCCTACTACTTTGGCATTCGGCGAGTGAGTTGCGATTTGATGATCCTTCACACCCATTTTACTTTTCATTTCCTACGTATTACGCAAATTCTACCTGTTCGAACAAACCGACATCAGGCGAAAGGAGTATACACAAACAACTTACAGCTACAAGAACATCAAATCTAATATAATCCTCAGATTTCTTCCTAAACTGTATCATCAATGAGAACATAGATGGTTGTACATGTTCAAAAGACCATTATTCATTTCGACAAAGCTCAGACGCTCAACATTCGATATCGATCAATATAAGTTCAAAGGATCACGAAACTAAAATCCAGATTTCACAGGGCAGTAACAGAGGAACATAAATTGCATAGGACGCAAGACGAGAAAGCAGAGCTGTCGTATAAACGGTAGCTTCCCCTAACCTAAGGTCAATGATCCACAACAATTCTTACAATTCTTCATGAAAATATTAAGAACAAGAACAAGTATCAACAAAAGTTTCCTATCCCATCAGACAAGTAACAATCAATCAGAGATGATTCTCGAGTCAAACAAACCCATAACAGCCCAACATTTCATAGCAAAGTGTGAAAGCTTCCATGGCAGCCATTTCAAGCACCAAATGACTAAAAACTTACAGCGAAACTAAATTAATTGAGAGATATTCAATGAGCAATCATGAACACAAAGAAAACCCAGAAGAACAGATGAGAAATGAAACCTGAAAATGACTCCACCAAAGCCAAGAAAACGACAAACCCTAGAAACGATCAAAAAGCGGGAAATGAAGAAGAATCACTTCATCATCATAAAATCAAACAACAACCCGAATCGTCGGCCTTGTCCACGAAGAAGCTCCATCGAACCCACAAGCCGAAATCCAAACCCCAGAAGAACAAACTCAAAAGATCGAGAAAAAAAGGAAAGAAGCCCAGAAAAAAAGAACAAAAAACCAGTACCCAAGGATCGTATGTGTCTAGAAAGCGCAAAAGGGTATTTCTCAAAACGATATAATACGCTAAGACGCAGTATCGAATTGAGAGATGGTTTTTGTTGTTCAAAAGAGTTGGGAATTGAAATGGGTGTTTGAGACAAAGTTGGAATCAGAGAGAAAGGAAGGAGAAGAAGAGGCAACATCCTCTGCAATGTTCCTCCATGCTGGCGCCTGATCCGTCCAATTTTTCCGCAATATAATGGAGAATCACGACCCACATCATTGACCCATCGCACCATTCTCAACATTCACACAGGAAAGGCTCACAAACAATGGGCTGGACTCGCTTCCACACGATCTTGCCTCCCCCAATTTTTTCAAACCTGGAGCCTCTCACTTCACTTTATACGTCGATGCAACAAACTTCCCTTTTGGAACATCGTTACTTTTTATTTGTTTCTTTCCGATATAATAATATTTGGAGGATATATTAGTGATCGTATATATTCTAGATATCATATCTTAATATTATATTCTGTTATATATATATTTAAATTTTGATTTATCTCTTTTAAACTAATAATTACATAAAATTAAACTTTTCTAAGATTTTTTTAACCATAAAACCAACCATTTAACTAATTTGTTGTTATTTGAAAAACAATTTTCATTTATTTATAGTTATATACTGATCGCAAAATCCCTAATAATTTTGAAAAAAAAAAATCTCAAATTTTTCGGGGATAAAAAAAAATAGCATAAATTATTATTATTTTTTATTTTTTTATTTATTTTTTTTTTTGTATAAACAACCCATTCCTTGAATTCATTCGATTCTGTTTATTTGTGAAGTTTAAGAAAAAAAAAAATGGAGATGGGAAGTGGGAAGTCAAAATACAGGTTTTTTATTTTCATGGCGGCTTTGTTCATATCATCACACCCAGTTTTGGGGATTAGATTTGTGATTGACAAAGAAGAATGCTTCTCTCACAACGTTGAATTCATTAGAGATACCATTTATCTCTCTTTTGTCGTCGTTAGCGTTCATACCTGGCGACATCATGCTCACAATGGCGTTGATCTTTTGGTGACCACTTTTATCAATTACTCTTCTTTCTTTTTCTCTCTTAGATTCGTCTAGATTGTTTGTATTCATTTGCATGTTTATGAGATGTTTGGCTCGTGAATTAGGGTTAAGACATTGAATCTGATTGTATATACGTGTTGCTGTTGCATACGTTATAGAGATTAAGGACTGAGCCTTTTGTTTTGCACGTATGTATGGGTGAATGAGATTCAAATTAGAGTTCTATGCATTAGGGTTCAAAAATAAGTTTTTTCAATATGTTTGTATTCATTTTTGAATAGACAGTTCTATAAAACTGGCATTTTAGTAACATTTACAGATCATAGATCTGTGATGTGATCTGTTCATCACAGTGACACAAACCTAAATATAATACAAATCAGGCTTTCCCAACTCCAATTTTATAAATTCGAGCATCGTTTTAAGACTCTCAATGTCGAAACTAAGTCATCCGTTCATGTTTTAGTCTTGTTATGATTAAATGTGATTTGCAAAGTACAGGTGAAAGGGCCTTTAGGGGAGAGAATTGAAGAAATTAGAGGGAAAACAAGTGAGAAATTTGAGTTTATTTCTCTTAGAAAAGGGCGATATCACTTCTGCTTCATCAACAACTCACCTCACCAAGAGACCATAGAATTTGATATCCATATCAATCATTACTATGAGTTCTATGATGATGATGAACAGCATGTAAAAGATGGTATTAATTCCTTTGATGAACCCTAAAGTTTTTACTTTGAAATTCATACTCCCCATTACTTTTCTGCTCATCTCATTTGGGTTTGAAATGAAATTTACAGAGCATTTGAGCCCTTTATTGGCTCAAATAAAGAAGTTGGGAGAAACCTTAGGCGTTATTGAGTTTGAACAGCAATGGTTAGAGGCACAGACAGAGCGACAAGCCAAAGGTATTGTTCATCTATTAACCCATTTGATATACAATCTATTCCTTTGTATTAATTGAAATATCAGATCTAACCAACAACTTCTAGCATTTAGTAAGTGAAGTACCTTTTTCGCAGTGAATGACGCAATGAGCACAATGGCGATTCTGAAGGCTGTTCTCGAATCAGCAGCGCTCATCGGTGCAAGCAGTCTTCAAGTTTTCCTTCTACGTCGCCTGTTCGAGAAAAAAGTTGGAAGCCTGTATTCGAGCACCTACAGAATATAATCTCATATCCATGGCAGATTCAAACTCCAGCAGACATACAACAACAAGCATGGCAGAACAAGTGCTGGAAAGGTTGAGTTTTTTTTTGTTTCTCTGTTTTTAATGAAACTAAAAGAAATCATCAAATTTGGTTTAGAGCTAAAACTATTCATCCTTATAAGATTATCAGCTTCAGATGGTTGAATAATTACTTTCTCAACGTCTAATACGCCATTATGAATCGTTGTAACGAGTATCTATGTTCGTATTATTCTTTCTTCTAATGTTTGCCAACATTTTCAACATAAATATTATGCTCCATGCTTAGAAAGCAAGAGAATATTATGCTCCATGAGGCATGGACTTTCTCTAAAGGGTTGTTTCCGAGTAATCGAAAATCTTCTACAGGGGAAAATGAAAATGGAAAGAGACAAAGAAACCATTTAACAAACAATATTAGAGATTCAATATCAGATCTAAGCAGCAACATGCGTTCTTAAAAAAACCACAAAAAAGAAGTAAAAACAAATTAGATAGCACAGGTCAGCTTATACCAACACTTCACAGCACCACAAACGAAGCACGTAAAATTCTTCACAACTTTTTTCCTCCATGAATGAAGACTAAGAAGCGAATAGTATAGCAGGCTGACTGCAATCGAAAACCAGTGGAGACGATCACAGAGCAACACGGTTACGGGCTCTGAATGCAGCAGAACCATTTCTTCTGGAACAGCAGAAAAATCATCAACGTGAGGGGAAGGTGTAACAGCTCATAAAGAAATGGTACCAATGAGATATCGCCAAATAAATCCATATCTTCCCATTTTTAAGTCATTGTTAGTTGATTAGGATAAATAAATATATAGGACTTGAGCTTCATTCCATAGTCCAAAATCTATTGCATTTCAATGAAAAATGAACACATTTAGATCATTATTGCATTTTGAAGACTAAACAAGCACAAAACTCTAGTTAATTGGAGATATCAATTATAAGATAATTCTTAGAACAGAAGTATGTATTTTAATGGAAAGCAAAGCAAACTGAAATGACAATGAAATATAAAAGGTAGGAAACTACAAAAAACGACTGTAACAACTCAAGCCCACCGCTAGTAGATATTGTCCGCTTTGGCCCGTTACGTATCGCCGTCAACCTCACGTTTTAAAACGCATCTATTAGGGAGAGGTTTGTACATCATTAGAAGGAATGTTTTGTCCCCTCTCCAACCGATGTGGGATCTCACCATGACTCCCCAAGTGTCAGTGATACTAAGAACCTCCTCTCATGAGCAATCTCACTCAAGTCTAAACCAACTACACAGTGCCTCCATCTCTTCCCATTATCTCTACTCATATCTAATTCTTAGCTAGTGACCATTATATCTTTGTCATTCTAATAATATATATTACCATAATGGCACATTGAAGTGCATGAACAAGCGGTAAATCGCGCAACAAACAATTATACATAAAGATGCGTTCAAAACATCTTACAGCTTGAGATTTGGCAGGATCTGCTGCAGGTTTTGCCTTGGGCGCGTTTCCAGGTGATTCAGGTTGGCCACCGGATTTCTTCTCATCTCTTGCCTTATTAAAGATCACAGTGAAGCCCTCTGCTGAAGCAGGATTATTAACATCCCATTCACCAAACTTAGGTAGTGGCTGACCCTTCTCCTGTTAAAATAAGCATACATGTGTCTATAACCCATCATTAATAGCAACAATCAAAAGTTAGGGTTCAAAACATTGATTATCAATCAGAACAGAGTCGAGTAATATACATAGTCGATCAAGTTCCATCAATCAATTGATAAGAAAAAACCCGATGAACATGATAATATAGAGTCCACCAGATGATAAGATCAGGCAAGAGAAACAAATTCAATTCAAAGAAAAAACATGATGGGGAAGAAAAGGTAGGCATGAGAAGCATCGCGAAATCTCCAAGAATAAAAAATGGGAAAAATCAAGAAGGCAATCCAAGACAGATAAGTAAATTGAAGAAGGGGAAGTAAATCGGATGGAATAAAATGGAATCGTGATCAATGGAGAAGGGAAAGAGGAATGATCGTACCGACATGAATTCAAGAAAGTGGGGAAAAGGAGAAGACCAAAAGATCGGACGTTTTAGGAAAGGTAGTAAGCTCTTTATATGTTCAGAGTTATGATTGTATTGATATTTATTTATTTATTTTTATTGGGATAATAAAATACTTTTTTTTTAATTCTTTTGCCTTTTAATTTATAAATTTAAAATAGTCCTTATATTGGTTTATAATTAACTTTTTTGTTAGAAGAATGGTCTCAACTATTTTTTCATAAATTAAAATTATTATTATTATTATTATTATTATTATTATTATGATTACCAATAATCCATAAACCTCTTCTAACAAAATTACTATGCACTCTTAAATCTAATAAACTTAGAACAAAATTACTATGCACTCTTAAATCTAATAAATCTTTTTTACAAAAGCAATCCATCGACAGACAAAGTAGCAACATGCAACTATCTAGCCAAATGAAGCCAAATGAAGGACGATACATCAACCAACACATCAAAAAGTATGCATTAAAGCCAAGTTGAAGCATAACGAAGATTGGGGGCAAGAGGTTGTTATGAGTGCCAGGGACACTTGAAAAGGATAGACCATAATCTCAAAAGTCGGGGTTTTGCATGAGTTTCAATATCGACTTTGGAGTTAGTTCTATCTATATGAAAGATAAAAACTTGTCAAATTTCGGTCGATCAAACAATTGACAGATGCTCCAAAAGGCCGTATGATTACTCGCCAAAATCATGTCTACTTCAACCAAACTCAAAATGTACCGAAAGGATAATAGGAGAACCTAAAATGTACCAAATGGATAATAGGAGTTATGCGGAGCGAAAGGATTTTTCATGAGATGAGAAATTAAAACTATTAGTCTCACACGTGTTTTGTGAATAAGTGATTGTCTAGCATTGAAGGATGAGCATCTTGGGAATCTTCCTTTGGAAATGGAATTCCGAGAACAATGTCTGATAACATTGGTGCGCCGTCATTGCACGCTTGCCCTTGAACCAATGGTTAGTATATGAGGCTGTTCTCCTACACGATATCTAGAAATGACTGGGCATGAGCAAAAGAAAGTTCATGCTTCGATAGTACCTAAATAGATGGATGTCTGAATGTCCTAACAATAAAGTTGACTCATGAATCAATTCTCGAACCGAGCAAACAACAAATGTCAATGGCATCCTAAGACTTGAAATGTTAGTTGAAATTAAAACATGGAGATGCAAGATTACATTTAAAAGACATTGGCCTAAGTAGAGACAAGTCAAATAAAGTTGTAAGCAAGTGAACATGCACACAACACAAGCAACATATATTGAGTTATGTTCGACAAACAAAGAAAAATCTTGCCTATAGTCCAACAAAGCTGCAAATTTGGACAAGAAATAGTAATGGAACTTAAATTCTCCTCAAGACTTGTTATGATCGTGTTCAAACCACGACCCATCAAACATAACCTATATGGTTGTTTCAACCTCACCTTCACAGTTTGATTGGAATTAAGAAACTCACTGTCCAGAATCAGACGCAAGATTCGAGTACCAAATTACTCAAACAATGCCACCCAACAAATAGAGGAAAATACGCTTGAAATATTAAATAATCATAAGAATAAGAATAATAAGAATAAAACCAGAATATGAAAAATCCATTCAGTGTTTTATTACCAACCTCAAAGTTAATTACAGAAACATAAAACACAGACTCCTTAAACGCAGATTGTTGGCTGCAAAAGGAGTGAGTGAACTGAATTGAACTACCAAGGCCAACGAAAAGACTCATTATAGACAATGGAATTTGGCTCATTTTTGTGTCAACTTCTTCTGTATTCATTCTCTAACCCATAGAACTCCTTTCAATGCTCTGAGCATTCTAACCAAAAGAATTACCTTTTTTCTCAAACCAATTGGTTACCTTTGAAGGAGCACATCACAGTCTTCAAAAACACAGTAATCTGCTCCCTCAAAGGTCATCGTCTTAATAAAAAGTAGCTTCATTTTTCATTTTTATTTTTCAGTACCCACTCCTCGTCCCCACCCTTCTTCGATCTTGTATTTGCAGCTTCTGTCTTCATCTGGTGGAGTCAAATACCAAACGTCAGTAGTATTACAACAGATAAAACCAGACATATAACGAAAACAAACCTTTGAGAGTGGGGATTTAGAACTAACATGTACATGGAAATTTCAGAGCATTTCTTGATTTGCAAATCAAAATCTGGCTCAACCAAAGCCGAATCCTTCACTGGCTTCATGAATGGCAAGCAGCAAGCGTTCTTGAAGCTGCTCCTTTGATGAGTACTCAGGAAGATCTAGTTGATTAAAGCTGAAAGAAAAGATGTGAGAATCATATTCGTTCAAGCTGGAAGAAAGGAATAGTTCCCAGAAGGTTATATACCCAGAAAGAAAAAAAAAATAGTTATACTTGATTCTAGGCTTTCTGCTCATAACAATAATGTAAGATAAAAATTAAGATAGAACGGCATTTAGATTCCCAACCATGTATGTGCTGATGGCAGCCTGTCAGGAGCTCCATACGCCTTGTGAATCTGAAACCTCTGAGGTCCAGAGATACCTTGCAAAGCTTTAAAACCCTCCAGTGGGACCTGAAAATCACAAATGAATGGTGACTCGAAGAAAACCGTAGAGACTTCGTATTCCTACTTCAGGATTACACAAAATTCCTTGGATCAGCGTGTTGCGGAAATATTTGTGTCTGTGCATGTGCCAACCCACCACGTGAATTAAGTTAAAAACACAAAAATATATCTAGTCTTGTCAATCATTTCAAACATCCAAGGAAAGGGTAATATCTCAAGCATACATTCGACGGGAGCAAGAACACGAAGGACTCACTAAAAATGTTGATGACATCATATAAACGATAAATAATAGATGCAAACAGGCGTATGCAACATTCTATTTTCTTACTACCTTTGATGTTCCAGTCACAAACTGCAGCAATCTTGCCATGTCCTCCTTACTAAAAGATTTAACCACCTCCCAAAACCACTGCACAACACTTGATGCAGCTGTGTATCCAGTATACTCGGTGTTCACCTTCAAATCATCCACTGGAAAGACAATAAGAAGTTAAAACCTCAGAAAATAACCCAAAGCACCAGATACCACGATTATTTTGCGTGAGAGAACTCACAATCAATTTCTGGAAGTCCACTGATGAGTAGCTCAAGCTCTTTGTCGTTAAAAATAGAAATAAGCTCTCGAGGCACCAGTTCGTTGAAACCATCTAGAAATGAGTTAATTTGGGGGCGGATAGCATTGGTTAAAATATGATCAGCAACCAGGTCTACATATTCATGCTTAGTTTCTTCAGTAACCCTTATATTTCTTCCCCCAGGCTTAAGCTCAAAATCAGTGACCTGTAAAATGGAAAGAAGATCATGAAGACTACAAAAATAGCAGAAGAGTTCATTCGCAAAAGCTTTTACTACACACAAAAACAGGCTTGACAGATGCCCAAATTTTGGATAATGACCTCATTTTTCTCATAAAGAATGTGCTTCTCCTCATCTGCATCCATGCTAAATGAAAGATCAGGAATGTCACTCACATCGTTCTGACAGAGAGATCCAAAAGTTAGGATATAAAATTTGAAATATAAAATTAATTTAATCATATTAAATACAGAAAATCACTAACCTCCAACATCCACTTCAAGTTTTTATAATAATCAGGATCGACAGCTTCTATATCATGGTAAGTCACCTTAACCCCAAGTATGTGCTTGTAAAACGATCTTGTGAAATAAACATCCAAAAGTTGTCCATCATACAGAGCCTTGGCAACCTATATAGAATTCAAAATATAATAAATCAGATTGAAACATCTAGCGAATCCTTAGCAATGATCAGAACACCAGTTTTAGTTAATTACCACGCGGCCAACAAACTTAAAGTAGGAAAGGTGTTCTGTTTGGTAGACAGAATTTGGATTTGGCTGAAAAGTTGCATTATTTCCAACTGTGGTGAATAGCAAGGCTCCCTTGTCAAATATGACCCTCGAGAGTAACTGATACCATTCTCTTGTCAGGCCACCAGCATCAATACCTTCTTCACCTTGAAACTGCACATTCAATCGTCCTCTCAAGTCTTGAGTTGGCCGCATACGCAATTGATTGTATGAATCCTCCAAAACATAGGCCCGACGAACACTAATCCGCAATTGACCAGAAATATGTTGCTCATTCTGTTGCCTGATTCTTGAACGGAAATAAGCTCTCTTATTATCAAAATCAATAAGCCTAGGAGCTTTCAACAATATTGAAAGTGATTTCTCCAATAACCCAGGGTTTTGTCTGATGAAAGCATTCAAAAGACGGCGATGCCTCTCAGCAAACCTTGTAAACATAACAACGCCATCAGACTTTTTCTGATAATCAGTACCCTTGGTGCTTAATGTGTCTGAACTGCCAGCAGACTCTTTGACCTCTCTAGCAGTAATACTGGCATGATCTTGTTGCAAAATAGACAGATTTTCCTGAAGCTTTTCGGACAAAACAAAGAATGCCTCAATAAATGGCAGGAGTCTCTGACCTCCAGGAGGTAGAGGAGAGGAAGAGATGGTGCCCTGAAGTTGCTCCCCAACATTAATTGGTGCACTGGAAGAGGAGCTCTGCGATAGTTGAGTCTCAGTCACACTTATACAATCACTTAGTGCTTGCCACAATGGCTCTAGTGCCACATTCAAGCTCCACATGATAGCTTGCTCCTCTAATTCACTATTGCACTCTGAACTTTTGGCTTCCCCCGCACTAGGGGAAATTAGTGAACTAAGAGCCTGCAAAACACGTACAATTGCTGCCCCAGCCATTGAGCTAGCACTTAAACCTAACATGTTAGTATTCTTCAAGGTAACAAGCTCGCTGATAGCAGAGCTACTCAATCCATTAGCTAATTCTGAGAGGTTTGACATGAAGAATTTTCGATGGGGTGCTGCAACCGAGGACAACTTCTTCAGTACCTCACCAGCTAGCGCATATACTTTATCAGAGAGCCTAAACACCAGTTAATGAACAATTTTAGTTTCTTCAAGTGAAAGAAAAAGTATATATGTAGGAGAAGAAAAAGAGCCTTTAAATAGGTTAAGGGTGAGTTTGACATGACTTTTGGGGGAGTGAAAAGTGCTTCTTGATGATTAAAACCATTTTCAAATTTGTATGGAGTTAAAGTTGCATAAATAATTACTTTTCAAAATACTAAACACACTTAAAATGATTTTAAAAATCACTTATTTAGTGCTTCTTTCTAACGTTCTTGTAGAAGAACTATTTCAATTAAAAACACTTTCTCAAAAGTTATTCCAACCTGAAGTCACTGCATAAGGCAAAAAGGAACCAACAACTAATTTGCTATCATCATAAAGCCAATAGGATAAAGCAGACAACTTAAAAGACGTCAAATTAGAAGAAGAATACCCCTCACAGCCAAGAAGTGCGCATAAATTGCACAAAACAGACTCTGGCAGTTGCAAGAAGATATTACGTATGTCATGACTCCTTTTTCCACCTGATGTTGACCCAGCAGCATCACTATTTTCTTGTTTTGAGTCTGCCTCAGGCAAAGCAGGATCCTTTGAAACACCACCACTACCTTCATTAACAGGCAAAATGAGGGGATTTCCTGTTCCCTGTTCAGAACGGGACTGATGCTCCAGTTTTGATGATGCAGTATATACAACTACTTGAAGAAGGCTCATGACCTGTAACATACAGATTTTTTTATTAAAAAATGGGGAAAATGAAAAGGATAAATGTTAACCATAATAATACCCAAAATCTGCAGAGACACATGCACCATTACACTAAGAAAAATATTGAGTTCAAGCGATTGCCACCACGGCTGTTCTCTTTTCAAACAGCTATATATACCTGTTCAAGATGCACAACACTACGCAAAAAGAGTGGCCGATTCAAAAGCTTCAAAAACAGAACTAAAGGAACATTTCCGGCCTGACAGTTTTTCATGTTGCTTGATGGAAGCCCTTCCACAACTTTCTCCTTGCCCTTCTTATTTTCCATGCATGTAGAACTCAAATCCTCAGGGACATTCTCCAAGTCGAAGTAGAACAACATATTGGCAACAGCAGAATGATTTGTGGCCAAATAAGTTAGAATCTCAAGAATACGATGCAACACCAGAGGAGGAAGACCTGTTAAGATACATAAAAAGAGTAAATATGGTAATGACAAAATGAGACAAAACTTGAGTGAAGAAAGTACTACCATCCAGCAACTGCGATCTTCCGTAAACAACATTTGACTGACAACCATAGAGCCTATGAGAATTGATTGTTGCAACTCCACCCGCGGAACCTTCAGCCTCCGACTTGATCATATCTAGTAAGAGATAAACTAGAATAGCCCTTGTAACACTATGTGCACAAAGGTTAAACAAAAGCCTCTGCAATAGACCTTTTCCAAGGGGCTGGACAGCATAGAAAAGAAGAAATACCACATTAGGTGGAGAACATAAGCAGAAAACTTTAATTTCACTTCTCCGCATACTTGAAGGTACAATTTTAAACATGGCTACCTCATTGAAAGGTAAAGATCCCCTTCCTTCAAGTGAGAGGTCTTATCCAATAGGAAACATAACCAAATATTTTTTTAATGGAAAATCATTTAAATTTATCATATAAAAAGAACCCAATGGTAAGAGAAAATTTCTAATTAATTAATCATATAAAAGGAAACTGAAACTACTTACATAATTTTATAACAATACAACATCAATTTGTATTTTTCTCTCAGTTCATTAAAAAAGAACCGATGAAATATTTAAATCCAAGGATCAGCCTCTTGTATACACTAAAATTATATTTGCAGATATCAGATTGGGCTCAGATAAGAGAACACTCATAACTGCATATATCTGCCAGTAACTATAAAATGTAATTCCAGTTCTCAAATCATCCAATGGGTAAAAATCACTCAATTCATCATAACATATGTATTGAATTACCTGAGCTAATCTTAGGAGTCTTATTAAAGCTTTTAATGATTTTCCATCCAGGAGTGGTTCGCCTTCAATTTCTTTAATCTTCAGGCTATCTGCAATGGCAGAAGCTGCTCTACGACCAATTGTAACTCCAACACCCCTATCCATCACTGTCTGCCTATCAAAACCCAGGCCATTCCTTCGATTGCCCAGTCTATGGCTGTTACCAAAGAGACTACGAGCCTGATAGTGACTCATTGCTCGATCTCTAAGCATTTGAGCTTCAGCTAGCAATGAAGAAGGGAGTGCCGACAAAACTGCCTCTGAGGAAGTCAACAGAACCTGAACACGAGAAAAAAAGGTCAAACTTCAAAACAGAAACAGATTGAGAAATGAACACCGAGATAAAGTTCGAGATGCAAACTTCTTCACGCAAATCAGCAGGAAATGTAGCAATGATCGAAGCATTATCCATATCAACTGGTTGCCCTTCTGCCTGCAGAGCAACCCTCTGTGCTCTCTGCTGGGCCAAAACTTCTGCTTGGATATCAGGAGGAAGTGCAGCTAAGAATTCAGGATCAATATCATCTGCTGAGGGTGGTGCATATGTAGGAGGTTGGATGGGCTGAGCTTGCTGTGAGGCAAGAACTTCTGCACGTAAATCCTCAGGCAGTGCCTCCAAAAATGTAGGATCTATAGCATTAGCACCAGAGGCTTCATTACTCATACTACTTTGATCAGCCTGATTAACATCAGGAGCAACCAGGACATTTTGCTCTGAAGTTAACCCACCTCTACCATCCTCAGATGTCAGAATAGGTTGCTCAGTTAGAATTTCTTCAGCGTCATTATCATTCATCTCAACATCAACACTTGCACCAGCAGAAGAGACCTGGCAATCACCAAGATTGGGCGTTTCTAATCCAAAATTGGACACTGCATGATTCCCAGCCTCAGCATCCATTTCAGAAGATCCAGGACAGTTTACAGCTTGAGATGGCATTTCATCTGCAGGCACTTCAGAAGTTCCATCACAATGCAGGTTGTCAAACTGAGGTAATGTCTCAATCTGCCCACCAGGAGCACCATTTTGTTCTCCCATATCCATCCTATCATGTTCAGTCAATGTAATATCCAGTGCATGAGGTTGAATAGACATAGGTTCATGCTCCTGCACGTTTTCCACAGCTTCTTCAGTAACAGATACTGAATTGACTTGTTGAGAGATGGCACTATCAATAGTTACATTAGTTTCATGGTGGGAGGCTTCAACAGAGTTATCTTGATTCTGGTTTTCGTTCTGTTGACTGCTAGCATTACCAGATTCCGCTACCACTTGATTGTCATTGGATGCAAGGGTATCCAGTGGTTTATCCTGCACTCCCGAATCTTGATGTGGTACTTCAGCAGGTTGAAGGCCATGCATATGAGATATAAACAGTTCCTCTACAGCCTGAGCAACTGCAGAAGCCTGTGTACCTCCTTGAGGTTGACCATCATCAGTCCAACGACCATCACCTGGCCCTCTTCTTCCAGCTAACGGTAATGAGTCTATACCAATAGGATAGTCAGCCAAGGGAGGTGGAGCTGTACCACCAAATCGGTCACCAAATAAATTATTTGCCATATGGTCGTATGGAAAAACAGGAGCATCAAACACATAAAAGTTGGCTGTATCATAGCTCCCAGCTGATAAAGTATCCAAATCCCGAGATGAATTACCAGTAGATGACCATATTGAGACCATATCTCCTGACTGGGATGGCCTAAGAAGAAGGGGATGCTGAAAACCATTTACTTCAACAACAGAACGCTCAAAGGAGGACCTACCAGTCTGACGGCGGCGCTCAAAGCCTAAAGGTCTCCGAAGGCCGAAAAGGTCATCAACATTAACACCTTCAAAAGGTTCAGCAGCAACATCAACAAGCCCACTCGCACCTCCTGGCTGCCCAAGTACCTGCAGATGATCCAATCCATCAAGAGCCTCTCTCCATCTGACCTCAATGACTCTATTCTCATGAAAATCATCATCCTCTTCATCTACCATTTCATCATTGTAGTCATCTCCCAATCCAGTATCATCATGGTCTTCCACATCAGTATCTGCGAGGGACATCATTCCACCACCATCATCAGCTATATCCTCATCCTCATCCTCCCCATCATCGTCATCGTCATCATCGTCTTCTGCATCATCGCCCACATCATCATCTTCATCGCCCATCTCCTCATCTGCTCTATTCTCTACACGGAAGGTCATCTCAATTTGGTCAGAATTGTGCAAGACACCAGCTTCTTCCATCTCCTCACGCATAAACTCCATCCCTAGCTCCATATGTGGGTTTGCAGCCATTGTCCCTTCCACTTCTAATCTCATTTCCTGCTCAATGGATTGATTTGGTTGCGTGTGAACATTGCTATCATTTTGAGTAGTAGTAAATTCTTGCTGATTATTGCCAGCTGCCTCTCTGACTAACTGTTGACTGCCAGCATTCTGATTTTGCCCAACAGTCTCATCTGTTGAGACTGCATTTGTCTGATCATCTAGCCTTTCATTTAACCCTGAAGATTTCTTTTTCACCAACCCATCAGACTTCATTACTTGCTCACTAACATTGGCAGCCCTCGTCAGGCTTTCTAGAGCCTTCAATATGAGGTTAACAATTTTAGGAGCATCAGGGTGGTCCAGATCAATCACTTGTAAAATATTAGTCAGACATTGAACCAGTCCACCATCTATCATGCTTTTTGCAATGTCGGGTGAGCAGCCTGAACCTGGCAAGTTACTCGAAGACGAATTTTTGGATAGTATAGAATATGCCAAATTTGAAAAAGCAAAAATCCTCTTATCCGGCAAGATAGAGTTCTTATTTGAGTTGCTCTCTGAATTGAAAAACAAAGACAATGCTTTCACAAGCTCATTAATTACTCGTCTACGCCCTTCACTAGAACGGCCACAAAGAACCACCAGAAAATAAGAAGCTTTTTCAGAAAACTTGTCTCTCCATTCATCAGGCCCGGCAGATTTATCAATTGAAAGAGGAAGCAATCGTTGCAAAATATGATAAACAATCCCACCTTGCCCAACACTATCTAAATGATTACAGCCTCGAGGTTGACTCATTTCAGAATCACGTCTAAGAATGACCCCTACAGCATGTACATACATCAGAAGGATGTCACTCAATAATTTGAGAACAAAAGTCACTTTAGCCAGTCCAGTAGATTTTTCAGATTCATCCTCTATATTTTTTTTATCCACAACTTTTGATTTACCCTTTACCTTGGTATTAGGCTCATCTACCTCCATGGAACAAAAATTACTAACAGAATCCACTTTATTTTGCGTCAATGGGTACTTGAGAACAATTTCAATAAGTTGGTCAATCACTTGAGTAAGATTTGTCGGAATCTTCTTGTGATTTTTGGAGCATTTCCCAGATCCATCATGTATCTTATTTTCCGATATCTTTACACTTTCATTTGAAGGCAATCCAACTTCCATTCCAGATACTTTGGATCTCTCCTTCTCCTTTTCTTTCTCCTTTTCCTTTGATAACACAACAAAAGTACGGCCACCTGAGGTATCCAACTGACAAACTGCAGCTGAGGCTTTCATGAAAACCACAGGATCTCTAGAAATAACAGCTGCCATTGAAGTTAAGAAATTGCGAGCAGATGTACGCCCACCATGTCGGCTTCCACTCAATGTTTGTCGTATTTCCAATTCCATTGCTGTCTGAAGAGTCTGTGGGTCTTCAAGAAGATGTCGGACAATAGCAGAAGCCACAGTGTCATAACCAGGAAAGAAACAACATCTCGGAAGATTAAAGAGTTCAACCAAACCACCATTTTCAAGAAACTGCAAAGCAAGAGCGTGAATTTTTGTCAAGCGTGCACATAACTGTAGGACAGCCTGCATGATCACTCCGGGAACACGCTGTTTTATCAAGTCGCACACAAGTAACATTGCCTCATTACATTCCTCGGCAGTTAAATAACCTGTAGGCTTTCCCAATACATTGTCAAATGCTGATCCAGATTCTTTTTTGTCAACATTTAAAGAAGTTTTATCATCTTCTCCGATGGACATAGGTGCTGACACAGGTGCTTGCCCACCTGATGCGTCAGGTGGAGACCCCACTGGAGAACCATCAGTATTTTCAGAAAGAAATTTGGGTCTGCACTGTAACATGCTGTCCAAGATTAGCAATAAAGCACTTACACATTTTGGCAACAAAACCTCAGCTGCAGTGGCATCTCTAGACTTGAAATTTGTCAGGATATCTATAACAGCACAAACGATACCATCTTGTGCAGCAATTTTACGAGCATTTCCATCCTCAAAAAGAAGCAATGCAATAATATGCGACAACATGCCTAAAGCTCCATTATCCTTTGTAAAATCCAAGGGGCAACACTTTAACTGCTGAATAAGATAAGACAACACTCTAGGGCGATCTTCACCCTTGTTCCGGTTGCAGAGAGTCACAAGCAAATCTGTCAATGTGAATGCCATTGTGTCACTACTCTGAAATAATCTCATTGATGCAGTCAGAATATCATCAACAGGAGGTGCCTTTGCATGCCCCTCATCTGATAATACATCCATAGACTTGTCACCATTATCCACTTTAGATGATTCTGATGAATTCCCCAGTGATAGTGCAAGTGCACGAGCAAGTTCATCATCCTCCTGGACAGGATCCTCAGCATGACTAAATAGCCACTCCATTGCCATCTCAACGCTATTTGTTTCCACCCTTCTCAATGCCTCCTCTGCTCTTGCCCTTGTAAAACCCATCTCAACAATAGTAGCAATAGTAGCTTCATCAGGTGGTGGGGGAACGAATCGTGGATTAGTTGTCCTAGCATTTACATTGCGATTTCGTTTAACATCTCCAACACCAGAATATATGTGTGTAACAAGAGAAACAATGGAAGCAACAAATGACGGATGACACTTCGGAAAATTGGGATGATTCCATACAGGAAGTAAAACATCAAGAACTTGGGCCTGCAGCATTCGAACAAAAACTTCAGGGTCCCTTGGCACAGGAAACAATCCAATCGACAGACCAACAGCCACTGGTTGAATGAGCTGTTGCACTTGGGATGCAGAATTTGGAGATAGAAGCAGCGTAGAATTAACAAAATACTCAAGCTCACGACAGTAACTCTGTATTGTATCAAATAGCCATGGACTATGAGACAAGTTGCTTTCTTCATTTGTCTTCTCATGATCAACTGCCGAATTTTGAACAGAATATGGTAGTGACCATAACAATTGACTCGTAGCCTCAAATGTTGTAATTAGCTCCTTGAAGGTACCATGTACATAGAAGTTATTGACCATAGCTGAATAACAAGTCCGCTTTCTGCCATCAAATGTAAGTGCTGCCATATCATCCACAACCTTTCCTAGATATCGGCACTTCACCGGCAAGGAAACATCAAGCCCTAATGAAGTAGAATGCCCAGAGAAACTAAGAGCATCAAGAAATATTTTGGATAGAGCAGTTCCAAGAGATTTTGAAGCAGAACTCAATGATCCAGAGTCAACTCTACGACGGTTGGATGATGTAAATCCCTTGACAAGCGCTGTGAAGAAAGCACGCATGGTAGGAGCAAGCTTGTTCAAAATTTCAGAGACGAGAACCTCGGGGCTTTTCTTTTTCAACTCTGGAGCAGAGGATGTCTCAGAAATTCCAGCAGAAGCTTCTGAATCAATATTAAAAGGCTCTAGGTGTCGTCCAGTTCTTCCACCTCGTAATCGCGTCAATCCATGTCGACTACGGCGGTGGAGACTTTCACTAGAGCGAACAACAGAGAGAAACTCACGCTCCCCACCCCACAAAGACTGAGAACCATTTCTAAGGGAAACTGGATTCATGTATCTCACCACTGGCATGTTTGCATCATCATCACTCTCTCTTCCAGCAGTATTTGAAGGAGTTGCATCCGAACTTTCTGGCTCTTGATCAGCACTTTTTTTATCATCTGTCTTCAAATGATTATCCAAAGAAATTTGCCAAATTATTTCCCTGTAAGTGCGTCCAAGATCTTTCAATATATCAGCATCTGCAGTTCCCAGTTCAGAAACCAAAGTTGTAGTCCCCTTCAACAAAAAGTTGCACAAACACAGAATACTTTCAAGACAGGAAAGATGTTTCAAACCCCTAGTTTGTTTCGAAGATTCTACAAGAGTAAACTGAGATCCTTCAACAGAAACCAAGAACTCATTTGTTGATTTCAGGTGCTCTCTCAAAAATGCACATACTGCACGAGCAAGTGAAGCAGAGTGCTGAGGAGAGAAGTTTTTGAAGGCAACAGAGATGCTCTGACCAACTGACACAGATGGGGGCATCAAAGGCAAAGTAAATAACTGCAATACAGCTTCAATGCCCTTCTTCTCAACAAATATGCGACATGTGTCAGCATTTTGGAGAACTGTTTCAAGAAGACGAGCAGCATTGCTCACATAATCTGGAAGAAATGACTCTGGATTTGTCATAGATTGATCTAGAGATGGCTCAACACCACTCTGCTCCAAGTTTCCTACCTTGGCAATTCCCTTGTCATCTGAAAGGACAGATTTTCCTTCTTCGACATCAGTCTCCATGGGAACTGCAGTAGAAGAGCTTGACGGGTCAGTTGTTATACAGGAAGCATCAATGGAGGATCCAATTTTTACAATAGAATTCAAGATTTCTATCAGCATATCCACTCCAGGACTACGCAGAGATGAAGCATGACGCATAAGTTCATCAAGCCCACTAGATAACGATCCTGAAGCATCACTTGTAAGGGCACGCAAGTAAGTCCTCGAAGTAAATATTTTCACAAAGCACCTTAAAGCATTGCGATCTCTGACAGCTTGAAGGCCATTGTTATTTAGGCATAAAGCATCAAGACACTGAGGAATGCATGTTATCGCTTCTGCAGAGCAGACAACGCCATCCATTACAGCATCAAGGAAGGCAGCAGGAAGACCAGTAGCATCTAAGACAGAAAAACAAGTAGGATCTTTGTGGATTAAATCACTCATAACAGTGGCTGCAAGTGAAAACACCCCTCCACCAAAATCTTTGGCCCTTCTAAATATTATGCACAAACAATGAGGCAACAAGTTCTCCTCAGAACCATAAAAGCGGGAAATGTTTCCAGGGGCATAAGTTCCAAGGGATATAGCACGAAGTAAAGCTTTCATCAGCAATCGTCGATGGTATGATAGCAAAGCTTCTGAATAGAAAGGCTGCAAGTCATCTAAGTCTGAGGAAGCAGCAATGGCAACTTGCCAATTCCTCCCACCATATTCAGAATAATCCCCCTGTTGCTTAGAACCATTCTCAACATGTGATACCTCAACCTTAAGGCGAGAAATAGTATCATCCAATCCCCCCAAGTCTCTAAATAATGCAGCAGCTGGATTGCTATAGTCCATAAAAACTTCTAAGATGTGCACAGCAGTGCTGACTAAATGCAAATGTTGAGGATTTGTATCTTTAAGGAGAGGTAGAAGAGTAGGAATAAATCCAGCTTCACGCATAGCTGAGCAACTTGATGATGATGAGACCAAAACAGTAACAAGTGACAACAGGGCCTCAGCAAAAAGTATTGACCACTTCGTAGTATCTGTAATCACTGAATCAACAGCCTTCTGCATGAGGCTGGACAGGATGCCACGATGCCCACCGGAAGTCACTGCAGACAACACAGTTGGTTGGCGTGACCGGTCTTGACATAGTGCAACTAATGATAATAGACAAAGGATTCGTATTTTCACAGGAACCTCATCCTCATAGCTCAATAAGGCCACTAACTCATTTACAAACTCAGGCTCAGAGTTAAAAAAGGTAACTAAATCATCAGCATCACCACTTGCTTGAACAAGAACGATGAAGGCATACAAACGAATGCAGGTATACTGCTGCCGAGCAGATAGAGAATGAAATGCTCTTGCAAATCGCATCCTTGTCAGAAGAGAAAATCTCAAACTACTTGGCACATTGAACTCTGCAATTAGCTTACTTAGAAGTTCTAAATCAGTTTCTAGGCAGGAGCTCACATTTGGTAAATGAATGATTTGCAGACCTTTGGGGGACTTTTCCGTGATTTCACTTTCAGATTCATTTAAAGCATAGAACTCAAAATGAAGAGTGCAACCCAACTCATGGGTAACCTGGCTGCAACCATTCTGTAAAGCGCATGCAATCAGTCCAAGACCTTCTTCCTTTCCTCCCCATCCTTGTGCAAGAGCAAATAACTTTGAGTTCAATGAAGCATCCCTAATGGAGTACTTCCCAACAGATTTCTTCAAAAAAGCAGCCAAAGTCTGGAGGCAGGCCTCAACTATATCAGCATCAATTGACGCTAGAAGACATGACAAATGCTGCTGCAATTAAAATGAACCAAAAACATTAATTTGTGAAATGCTAATAGAAAATAATGCTAACGTGAAGCTAATTGTAGACTATAAATCACTAGTTTTGCAGATGAACATGACGTGCCACACCTGAAGAATGAAATTATAAAAGTAAATTCAAAATACTAAGCAACTACCATCAATGGCCTATGAGTACCAGGGGGTGTGAATATGGGAAAATACTACTGCAATAAAAACAAACCTCATAGGAGCTATAGAAATGCTTATTAGTGCAATTCTCTAGAATTATTCTTATGACACGCAGAATCTGAAGAACAGCTTCTCTTGGAAATGGAGGATCGGAGCCCAAAAAGTTATCTTCAACCTGCAAATCCTTCCTTGACTTGATGTGCTTCTCAAAAAATGAATCAAAATGGTTAAAGAGGTCAACCCAATGATGGAAATCTCCCTGCATATAAAAAAAACTCATATATATAACTCTGTCTGGAATGATCAAAGCAAAATGATGATTCAGTTTCAGAGGCACCTTATCAAATTCCCAAACGAAACCTTTTAGAGGTTCTTCGATATTCTCAAGCGGAACACATGTGACATTATTGATGAACGATCTAATTTTTGGAGGCTGACAGACAAAAAAATAAATAATAAGAAAAAAGAATATGTATGAGTTGCAATTCTCTTCCAAAGTTGAGAAACTAAATTTTGATTAAGAAAACAATTAAACAGTATATAATAAAAAAAAATGTTCAAAAGAAATCAAAACAAGTAAGAAATACATAAAAGAAAATTAAAATTTGGACCAATGGTAAACACCCAAACAATACCTAAAACTTACATTAGCAAGCAACTAATACAGCATAAGCTGACTTCATTCATGGTCCCCAAATCAATACTAGGACAAGGGTTATAAATCAGTCGGAAAATTTTGACAAACAATGCCATGAATAATGAGCTTATTATATTCATATAATCTATTAGAAACCTAGAGCTTTAATATAATAGCTGTCACAGGGCTCTTCAGAACCTCAGATATCCACTGATAACTAAACTTACAAGGATTGGATTAATAGCTTTTCACAATAAATCCCATGCAAATATTTTTTAACTAAATTTTTTTTTTTTCTCTCTTCATAAGAAACTTCACAAAAATCATTGAAAAGGGAAAAGAACATCCTAAGGGCCCCAACCAGGAAACTACTTAACAAGCACCTTCAATCTTTGATCATCAAGGTCGTAGTTACAAAAGAATTTAGAATGTAAGGTCCACCAAGAAGCCGTATTATGTAGAAACAGAAATTTGATGACTTGTTCTACCATTTTTAAAAAATGATAATACTACATGGATTCGAAAACGAAACCAACAGATAGTTCATTCTGAAATTTCAAAGTCATAGATAGCAACTGTCGAGCCAATAACTCCACTAATCTTTGCCACAAAGTTCTAGACAATAATGGCCATCCCATCTCCTATAGACACGCTAATAAAATTTCATCTGTTGTTTCATGTCATACTCCATAGCCATTCATGATATCTAGAAATTTTCCTTTTTTTTTCCTTTTATCCCTTCATTCCTGGGGCCTCGGAAATAAAACAATAAAAAATGAGAAATGAATCCATTAAGAATCATATTCCCGTGTAAACTCTTATTCAGCATGAAAAGACAAAAATTAACATGAGATAGACATCAAAGTTAACCTGCATGTGATATCCTTATATAATCGAAGACACCCATGATTATGAGAGCTTTTTCTTCCATATGTACTAAAAAACTCGATCATTTTTACATCTTGTCTATATTTTTTTTCCCCTATTTTCCTTCTCTTCTTGACTCAATGTGCTTGAGAAGGTACTTCAAATAAAAATAAAAACGCATGCACACGCTCAGACATACAGGTATTAAAAAGGAGCGGAATATCCATTAGGAACCATGACCAGAAGCAAGCAAAACTGATATGCAGTGTGACGTCCCGAATAATAACACGAGACAGGCATATGTGATACCCTTAATCCATCCTAAATCAGGACGACGGTAGCTAACAAAAAGTGGCAACAGAGTTCCCAAAAACCGTAGGAGCAAAGAAGAGATTTACAAATTCAGTAGA
Source organism: Cucurbita pepo subsp. pepo (assembly GCF_057944985.1). Classification (NCBI taxonomy): domain Eukaryota; kingdom Viridiplantae; phylum Streptophyta; class Magnoliopsida; order Cucurbitales; family Cucurbitaceae; genus Cucurbita; species Cucurbita pepo. The sequence goes on along the minus strand of NC_141805.1, from coordinate 9,556,321 downwards.
CTTGTGTACAAGAAAAACTGAAAAAGCCAATCCGGAAATCAGCTACTATAAGAGCAATTAAAAAACAAGCCATTCGAATTATGATAATGACCAAAAAGACACTCAACAAATTCAATCCAAATCATGTCTCTTCTTAGCACTCCAACCTAGCGAAAGTCGTATTACCAACTTAAAAGAAGCATGAAATCATTCACCAAAAGACAATCAAAACAAACACAATAAAGAAAATTTAATAAAAATAACGAAAACCCTAGACCGATAAGTCTCATATTCGTGGAAAAGAAAAGAGTATATAACAAAGCCATATGCGCGAGGATTCAATATTTCTATATACCACTTCCAGCGCCCTCCTCCTCTTCATCTTCATGTTGGCACTGAGAGCATTGCAGAAATTAAAAACCGCCTAAGATGACCGATCACTTCCCAGTAACCGAGAACTGATCGAACAACAAAAATCGAAATTAGAGTTTTGAAGGGAAAAATTGAGATAATCGAAGTGAATAGAATAAAATACTGAAGTAAAACGAGGAGTTTGAATCTAATTTCGCAATGATCAGATCGTAAAAACAATCAATTTGTGAAATAGAGAAGAATATATAAGGAATCTCCACCGGCAGAGTGAACAAATTCCAATCGCCTGCGACCACGATCAAGACCGACGGAGATCGGAGATAGAAAAAGGAGATAAAAAAGAGAGGAGGATGAGACGAAGAAGAAGAAGAAGAAGAAGAATGAGAAATTCCAACTCAGAGGAAACTTGAGGAGTGTTGATATATTAACAAGTAAGAGGTAGAGAAGAATTTTGCATCAAAAAAAGGGTAAAAAAATCAATTTTATTTATTTCTTTTTTTTTATTTTTATTTCTCTTAAATTAGATTTTCCTTTCTTTTCTTTTCTTTTTTTTTCGGTTTGGGTTAATTAATTTTTAGAAAAAACCAAAATTCGGTTCGGTTCGGTTCGGTTCGTGAGTTGATTTTTTTTTTTTTTTTTTTTTGCAAGGTCAATTCGATAAACACTAAAATAGAGTTTCATCCCAACTTTATCCTATACTATTTTTAATTATTACGAAGATTAAAAATATTTTACGTTTTTAACTAATATTAGTGATATGTTGTGACTTGTGAATATTTGATATTTCAATTATTAACGTACGGTAAATAAGTATAAATTTTTAAACTATCAGATAATCACTCAACCTAACCTGAAAATAAAGGGTTTGTATTAAATTACATTGTCGTGAACTCTATTCAATTGGTCTAGTCACTAACCCAACCATTGTCACAGTTCAGTCTGTGTACATCTCTAATAAAACTCTCCAAGATTTCATTATAGAGGAAAAATTGTCGTGTTTTTTAATTGTTTTTTGGAATTTCTTTTTATTTAAAATCAAATAAAATGAGCAAAATCGTGATCGAAACTATAAGTTGTTGCAATGACACTCTTGAACGTCCAAAATTGATCGATCTCATATAGGTTATGAATTTCACAACCACTCGTTAAGTTATGGTTTTTATAATTATTCATTTAAAAATAACCATATAGATAGTTTGTAATGTATAATAGATGAAAAACGTCAGTACTCACTCGAATTTGACGTATGATATAGGTTTAATAGCTAGGCACTCAAAACTAGCACACGTTCCTCGAATTCTTGGCTCTTTGACAATATTGCAATGCTTCTACTCATAACGTTGTGCACCAAAATCTAAAATGTCAACATGAACAAATGCATCATTAAAATCGAGCGTAATACTCGTCGTCTCGAGCAAATTTCTTCACCAGTTATGTCATTGGCAAGAACAACTCGATCACCACATACATTAGTTTAATTCGATATGTCGAAGCCTAAGTTCACACCCTCACCCTCAGTAAAAGGGTCGAGGGTGAGGTCGACCTCTCAAGGGGGCACGTCATGCGCATCTTGACTCGTGGTCTTCAAAAAAAAAAAAAAAAAACTTGTTAAATACAACAATGTGTGATATACATTGAATATATTTTTTAAAAAAATAAATATATTTTAATTTGAAGGTATAATATAAATTGATTTTTTTTAATAAAAAAACAATTACTTGGAAATCGGGAGTACAGTAATTGGTCCACGTGGATAAAACGGCAGCGTTAAAGATCGCAAAGTCCGGGTATTGGAGGTTAAAGAAATGTGAACCGCCCAAAAAAAGTGCAACTTTCCGGTTTTTTTTTTTTTTTTTTTTTTTTTTTATATAATTTATAATTTTTTTAAATTCGGAATTTAAAGTTTATCCTGTGTGAAGGTTTTTGGGGGTTTCTTAATGGTGAAGTTTACAGGGAAGAATATAATTATAAATATTAATAAAATTTAAAAAAAAAATTAAAAAATATGAATTATACGGAATTAAAAAGAAAAAATTAAAAAATATGAATTATACGGAATTAAAAAGAAGTATGTAAGCAATATGAAAAAATAATGAGGCTTTATATAAATAAATAAATAAATAAAATTCAAGAAAATCATGACTTATGTGCTTTTTTTTTTTTTTTTTCGATTTTGTTAATGAAAATTAAAAATAATTTTAAGAGTATTGTTCGAAGAAGCAACCTTATAGTTCAAGCAAACCAAATAGAAGAAGCAACCACCCAACATAACGAGACAAGACACAAAAACAAATATTAGCTGCATTCATAGTGTAATAGCTTAAACTCACTGCTAATGGATATTGTCTTATTTGAGCCTTCTCCACTCGACGTGGGCCCCCCACTCCACTTCCCTTCACGGTTTAGTGTCTCCACTGGTATTCGTTCTTCTCCAATTGATGTGGAATCTCACAATACTCTCTCCTTCGAAACCCAGCGTTCTCGCTGACACTCGTTTCTCTCTCTAATCAATGTGGGATCTCACAATTCACCCCCTTTCGAGACCCAACATCCTCATGTTGGCACTTGTTCCTTTCTTCAATCGATGTGGTATCTCACAATCCACTCTCTTTCGAGGCTAGCGTCCTCGATGCATACTGTTGAGGAAATGATATGAAACTTTTTTAATGTATTGATTAGCTGTGTAGCTCGAGAGATGCTATGGAACTTTGAACAAATAATAATTATTTATACCATTTAAAAATCAATTTAAATTAGAGATTAAATTAATAAAAATATATTCCAATATTACTTTTTATCTCAAACATATTTTTTTCAATAATACCTTAAGATTAGTTTTAAATTTTTTAAAAATATTTAAAAAAAAATCTACATAGAAAGGTTTGAAGGAAATTAAATCAACAACATATGTTGTACACTTTATTTCCCCGAAATAAATGACCAAAAGCCACCTAAGCTCGCCTACTCGCCTAGTCACATGTCTCTAATATAAACAATTCTTAATTATTGGATTTACAGACAAAAAGATTAAATAGTATAAATTAGTATATGATACCTTACTACCTCACTTCCATGTCTCTACATGAACGATTGAGATCAAATCATATTTATAAGAAACCATTGGGATCAAATCATTTATAACAATTACAAGATGGATCATAGTTACTTAGACACGAATCTAAAAATTTAGTTTAAACTTTTTAAAAATCAAGAACAAAATTAAAAATAAAATAAAATAAGACATTACACAATTATTTACGATAATTTTAATGAGATTAGTTTAATTTTTTTAACACTTTTAATCTTAAACTATCTATTCACCCCTTTTTATAACCACAAACTATTTGCCTTTAGGTACTTTTTATATTTTAAAAATTATTTAAGGCAACCAAAAAGTGTTTTTTTTTTTTAATTTTTAATTTTTAATTTTAAACTTTTAATAACAGTAAAACAAGAAGAAGAAGAACAAAAAAAAAAAAAAAAAAAAAAAAACTTCTTTTTCCCCACATTTCTTCACAAGAAAGTTATTTTTTTCTCAATAATAATAATAAAATGAGGAAAAAAAAAGTGAAAATAAAGTCGATTATTCCTTTCTTCGTATTTAATTCATACTTGATCTAATTTTTAAAACAAAATGAAAAAAAAAAAAAAATCTTTTTTGTCTCTCAAATGGATATCTACCTTTAAGTATGTTTTCAATTCTGATAGTTTAGTTGAATGAGAATAAAATACTTGTTCGGGAGCAGGTCCTATCTTATATTTAAACATTCTCCATCTTGTTCGGGAGCAGGTTCTCATGAACCTTAGCGTCATGAATTAAGCGGTAGCTCCATGAATTAAGTGGACATCTATACTTTTGAATCCGCTCGGTACGACTTTTTCATTGAAAACATTTGAATGTAGGTATCAAGAGTGGGGTGGTAGAACCATTCTCTCAATCAATGCAAAATATTCAACAGTTGAGTCATGTTTTTATACTTGCACAATTTACAAAGTCATAACCAAATTGATTCCTACTCTATTAGCTCTATTCTCAACGTAAAAATATAACAACTTTTGACTCTATGTGGGACTTTTACATCATGTAGTATTAATTAGGGTTAAAACTAACGCGTAATCTAAAACTCGAGCAAATAGTATTAATCATCTTGCAAGATGTTGTCCTATTTGAGCTTTTCGTTTCGGGCTTTCTCTCAAGATTTTAAAACGCGTTTGCTAGAGAGAGGTTTCCACACCCTTATAAAGGGTGTTTCGTTCTCCTCCCCAACCGATGTGGAATCTCACAATCCACCTCCCTTCGGGGTCTAGCGTCCTACTGAGTCTCGTTCCTTTCTCTAATCGATGTGGGACCTCCACCAAATCCACCCCCTTCGAGGTCCAGAGTCTTTGTTGGCACATCGACTCATGTCCACCCCCTTCGAGGCTCAGCCTCCTCGCTGGCACATCGTCCGATGTCTAGCTCTGAAATCATTTGTAACAGCTCAAGCCCATCGCTAGCAGATATTGTCCTCTTTGGACTTTCCCTTTCGGGGTTTCCCTCGATGTTTTTAAAACGTGTCGTTGAATCAAAAACAGAAATCAATTTGAACCATGTTCGTTATCAAAGTCGAGAGAGAAGTTTTTTATTCACGACGCAACCAAACCACCATATAAAAGAGAATTATTGCGGTCGTAGCCTAATAAGTGTGACTTAAGTTTAAAATTTGGATCATATTCAAAACTTATATATGTATAAAATGATAAATTAAAAAAGAAAGTAAGGGAGGGAAGTCGGGGCCAAATATGGGAGGTTGGCCAATAACGTAACTTTGTGTTATAAAGTGATTTAGATTTTTGTTAATAAATTCTTCACTCTCCTTCCTTTTATAATTTCATCGGTTAATAAAAATTTAAAATTTACTTTTAAGTAATAATAGTTTGATTATAGTAATTATTTATCCACGGTGAAAAATTACAAACATGGAGTTTAGAGTCGGAGCAAGATGGATATAAAATGAGGAAGGTTCAGTTTACAATGATTCTGGTTTTCTATATTCAAAGATGCATCAACTACTTAACTTACAGAGATAATAGAAAGTATTGTCCTAGCTCTAATCTTATTAAGAGTTTGAATTGCTCTGTAGTCTCGTAGGGCAAGTGAATTACATTAGCGCGATTTGGCTAGCTAAATCCCCTAAGAACAAATCGTTTCCTTGCTATCTTCAAAAAGAAAAGAGAAAACTCGCACGATTCGTCAAGCCTTTGAGCACTTTTGCCAGGCACATTATTTTCTTTATCGACTTACGATAGGTTCTGACTATTTATACATCCACGTGTTCTGTTAACCGTATATGGTGCGCATATGCATGTCGTTCTTGTAAGACCAAATACTACTAGAGATCGATTAGTAACCCGTTAGGAGAACCCAACATTTCATAGCGAGAAAAAAAATGAGAGTAAAGTAATATGATTAGTTGAAAATAAATAGTACAAATAGAAAAAATTCAGGGAATCAAAGCTATGTGATATTGTGCATGCAAAGAAAAATAAGAAATTAATAAATAATATAATTAGAGAGAAAAGACCAATTAAATTGGTGTTGTGATTACCAATGTCCTTCCCCTAAAAAATTTATAGGCAAACAAAATGGCAGGGATTTGACTGGACAGCCGCTCAATGTGGATCAACTTAAAAATGCCTATAAATCTCTCTCATGCTTCCTATCGACTCCTCTCAACTTCACCCTACCTAGTCTTAGAGCGAGAAACAAAGAGGGGCAATTATGGAATGTGGTGGTTCAGCTGCATAGGAGGTGGAGATGGCTTCCATAGCTACAGGAGGCAACAACTTAAGCCAACCTCTCGTATTTTCATCTCCAAAATTCCCCTTTTACCCTTCGCATACGCCTTCTCTCTCTAAATATATTATGTTTTGGTTCCTATTTGTTGCATGCATCAAGATCTCTTCATCTCCATCATCTTTGCTTAGTCTCTATTGATTTAGATTTGCATGTATGAAAAAGCTTCGATCTGCCTTTTCTTTCCAATATCTTAATATTTTCGTACAAAACTCAAGCTCGGACTAGAATTTCAATGAAAGGATCAGAACTAAAACCCTAATTTGGAAACATTGGTTCTGGTTGATTGGTTAAACGTTTGAAAAAAAACTGAGTCACGGTCGATAATTTTTAGACCATAGTAGAGGGTTACATGTCATGGCTCCGTGGAGCCAAATTTTTTTTGTAAATAAATTTAAATTTATAGTGTTTTTTTTTTTTTTTTTTTTTTTTTTTTACACATCATTGATATATTTTCTTGGTCAGATGTGTGAGTTGGCAGTGCTGGTGACGTGGCTAATTAACAAATAGACTAAAACATTAAGAATTGAATTAAAACTTTGTAATTATTGAGATTATCTTGAAATAAATAAAAATTTGTCTAAATCTTTTTTTTTTATTTGTTGTATAAATAAATTATTTAATTATTTTAATTTACGACCTCCATCAATTAAAATTTTAAACTATTGTTAAACGAAATTGATTTATTATTTGTTTGATGAATCTAACGCATTTGGTTTCAGTTTTGAATGTATTGTTAACTACAAACAAGTCATCCTATGCCAACAACAACTACCAGCAATCAAATGGTAGAAACGTTGCGGCTAACTCCCCCGTGACTGGCTCTACCCCTGCCTCAATCGCTGCCACCAACAATGAGCAGAGTCAACAATGTATTGTGCGGGAGCAGGACCAATACATGCCAATCACTAATGTGATACGCATCATGTGACGAATCTTACCCTCTCATGCAAAGATATCTGATGATGCAAAGGAAACCATCCAAGAATGCGTCTGAGTATATCAGCTTCATTACTGGCGAGGTCAACGAGCGATGCCAAAGGGAGCAGCGTAAGACAGTGATAGCAGAGGATGTCCTTTGGGTCATGGGGAAGCTAGGGTTTGACGATTACATTGAGCCATTAATTATCTTTGATGGATCATCTCTACTCGAGTGAAATCAGTCTAGGAGAAGCTCGGAAGGAATTTATTGAATTTGCATTTCCAAATCTCAACTCAGTGATGGATAAGCTTAATCGTCGAGAGGAAAAAAAGCTCAACCAAATTGAGTCATGACCCGTGCATAGAAATTTCATCTTCGCATACCTCGTTTCATTATTTCAAATCACAAAATTTTTCCACGCTACTTTTTCAATCAATCAAATTCTTGGGATGCATCGGCCACAAAATTTAGAACGATAAACACTTTATAAAAAATCGCAAAACTCTTCTCTCTCTATTGAAATTTTTCTTTTTTTCAATTCCATAAAACTGACCTCATATGACAAATGAAATCAAATTATTTCTTTGATTTAACTGTTGTGTTTGATGAATGGATCTTGAAATGAAATTAAAATTAATTTTATTTATTAAGAGAATAATCTAATTAGAATAATTTGAGAAGAAAAAACAAATGTTAACATGAAAATGCATCATGTCCTCATGTCCTGTTCCAAAACCAAGTGAGTGATATGGAAACATATTGTTTTTTTGTACGGAAGGATATGTATTGTCTAAGAAAAAATAGTAATGCTGCATTTACGTATTTACCATTTGATCATTGTTTGTGCTGCGTAAATAAGACAGTTAATTATAGACAAAGGTAACAAAAAGAATCATTTTAGACATCTGTACTAATAAAAATATAGTTAATTATATAGACAATTGTCACACAAAAAATCTTATTTTAGACCGAATACAGTTAATTATATACAAATGTCACCAAAAAAATCTCATTTTAGACATCTGTACTAATAAGAATACAGATAATTATAGACAATTGTCATAAAAAGAATATTATTTTTAACATATGAACTAATAAGAATATAGTTAATTATATACAAAGGTAACAAAAGAAAAAATCTTATTTTAGACATATGTACTAATAAGAATACAGTTAATTATACCATTGTCACAAAAAGAATCCTATTTTAGACATGTGTACTAATAAGAATACAGTTAATTATAGACCATTGTCACAAAAAGAATCCTATTTTAGACATGTGTACTAATAAGAATACAGACAATTGTCACAAAAAAGAATCCTATTTTAAACATCTGTACTGATAAGAATACAGTTAATTATAGACTATTGTCACACTAATAATTTTATTTTAGACATCTGTACTAATAAGAATACAGTTAATTACAGACAAATGTTACAAGAAAAAATCTTATTTTAGACATCTGTAAGTGTGAAGACGCTTCTATATTTTCTTTCTAATTTAAAGAAGAGAAAATAGAGGAGAGTGATATATTGATTAGAACGAGTGAAAAAATAGATTTTATTATGATATTTTTCTTCATTTATCATTTCAAATAAATTAATAATTAAAGAAATAAAACAATAATAATTAAATTTACTTATTTACTACCTATTATTTTACGTCTACCATTTTAATGTGATTATTATTTGATCCTATTTATTATTTCACGTAAAAATATTAATTTCATTACATTACATAATTGTAAATTTTTTTTCTTCCAATATTTGTACATAGTTACTTAAAATCTATTTTAAACTTCTTAAAAATCATAAACAAAATTTTAAAAATAAATAAATAAAATAAAACATAGGACAATTATTTAAAATAATTTTAATTAAGTTAATTTAATTTTTTTTAACATTAAAATACGGTTTATTCTTAGAACTACAGTGGAGTTACCTTAATACTAAGAAACCTCTTTTTCCACTATATTTCTTGGCAACAAAGTTTTTTTTATTTTTATTTTTTAATAATAATAATAAAATGAGGAAAAAAGGTATTTAATTCATACACCAATTCATACTTCAACCGTTACCATCCAATTGAAAAAAAAAATTGTTTTTTTTTCTCTAAAATGAATATCTACCTCTGAGGTATTTTTAATTGAAAATTTTATTAAAAATGCATGAGAATAAAATACTTGTTCGGGAGCAAGTTCATATCGTCGGTTGATCTATGCCTTTGTGGCTCCCTTTTGGTATGAGTTTTTCATTGAAAACATTTAAATGTAGATATCAAGATGTGGTGATAGAACCATTCTCTCGATCAATGCAAAATATTCAACGATTAAGTATGTTTTTATAGTTACCCAATTTACAATATCATAACCAAACTGATTCCTTCTCAATGTAAAAAAATAACAACTTTTGACTCCATTTTGTACTTTTACATCATGTAGTCTTAATTAGGTTAAAAAAACTTCAGCAAATAGTATTAATCATCTTGTAAGATGTTGTCGTATTTGGGTTTTTCCTTTCGGGATTCCTCTTAAGACTTCAAAATGGGTTTGATAGAGAGAGGTTTCCACACCCTTACCTTATAAAGGGTGTTTCGTCCTCCTCCCCAACCAATGTGGAATCTCACAATCCACCCACCCTTCAGGGTCTAGTTTCCTGCTGAGTATCGTTCCTTTCTCCAATCGACGTGGGACCTCCACCAAATCCACTCCCTTCGGGGTCCAGAGTCTTTGTTGGCACATCAACTCATGTCCACCCCCTTTGAGGCTCAGCCTCATCGCTGGCACATCGTCCGATGTCTAGCTCTGAAACCATTTGTAATAGCTCAAGCCCATCGCTAGCAGATACTGTCCTCTTTGGACTTTTCCTTTCTGGCTTTCCCTCAATGTTTTTAAAACGTGTCGTTGAATCAAAAACAAAAATCAATTTAAACCATGTTCGTTATCAAAGTCGAGAGAGAAATTTTTTATTCGCAACGCAACCAAACCACCATATAAAAGGGAATTATTGCGATCGTAAACTAATAAGTGACTTAATTTTAAAATTTGGATCATATTCAAAACTTATATACGTATAAATGATAAATTAAAAAAGAAAATAAGGGAGGAAAGTCGGGGCCAAATATGGGAGGTTGGCCAATTTGTTAATAAATCCTTCACTCTCCTTCCTTTTATAATTTCATCCATTAATAAAAATTCAAAATCTAATTTTCATATTATAAAATTTCACATTTTTTCTTTATTTTATTATTTCAAAAATTTTAAAATATCTATTTTAATTTCCATTGTTCTAACAATAATAATTTAATTTAATTATTGTAATTATTTCTTTCATTAATTATCTACGCAATTCAACGATTATTATAATTAAACCTTTAAGTGATTTGACATGTCTTTGAAAGTAGACGCTTCAACTATCTGATTCAGAGAGAATAGAAAAATAATACCCTATCTCTAATCTTACTTAGAGTTTGAATTACTCTGTAGTCTTATGGGACAATTGAATTACATTAGTGCGATTTAGCTAGCCAAATCCGCCAACAAACAAATCGCTTCTTTTCTATCTTCAACAAGAAAAGAGCAAACGCGTACGATTCGACAAGCCTTTGAGCACTCTAGCCAAGCACTTTATGTTCTTTATCGACTTACGATAGGTCCTGACTATTTATACATCAACGTGTTCCATTAATCGTATATGGTGTCTATATGCATGTCGTTCTCGTAAGACGAAATACTACTAGAGATCGGTTAGTAACCCGTTACAAGAATCCAACATTTCATAGGGAGAAAAAAAAAAGAGAATGAAGTGATATGATTGGTTGAAAATAAGTAGAACAAATAGGAGAAATATAGGGAATCAAAGCTATGTGCTGTTATGCATGCAAAGAAAATAAGAAATTAATAAATAATATAATTAGAGGGAAAGACCAATTAAATTGGTGTCGTGATTACCAATGCCCTTTCCCTCAAAAGTTTATAGGCAAACAAAATGGCAGGGATTTGACCGTACACCTGCTCAATTTTAAGCTTAAAAGTGCCTATAAATCCCTCTCTTGCATCTCATCCACTACTCTCAACCTCACCCTACCCTGTTTTAGAGAGAGAAACAAAGAGGGGCAATTATGGAATGTGGTGGTTCTGCAACCGGAGGTGGAGATGGCTTCCATAGCTACATAAGGCAACAACCTAAGCCAACCTCGGGTATTTTCATCTCCAAAATTTCCCTTTTACCCTTCGCTTGTACCTTCTATCTCTACATATATTACGTTTTGGTTTTCATTTGTTGCATGCATATCAAGATCTCTTCATATTCATCATTTTGGCTTAGTTTCTGTTTATTTAAATTTGCATGTATCAAAAAGCTTCAATTTACCTTCTCTTTCTAATATCTTAATATTTTCATACAAAGCTCAACTCGGACTTGAATTTCAATGAAAGAGAGTCATTAGCACGGTACGTACAGGACCAGAACTGAAACCCTAATTTGAAAACACCGGTTGGTTGATTGAACATTTGAAAAAAAACTGAGTTATGGTGGATAATTTTTAGACCATAGTGGAGGATTACATGCCATGGCTCCGTGGAGCCATAAATTTTTCGTAAATAAATTTAAATTTATAGTTTTTTTTGGTACACGTCATTAATATATTTTCTTGTCAGATGTGTGAGTTGGCCGTGTTGGTGACATGGCTAATTAACAAATACAAAGAAGAAAAAGATAATAATAAATAAATGTTAATATCTGTTGTCTTTTTGTCCATACAAACAGTCCAAAACCTCTTGCCCTAATTCAGCCTTTTGTATTCTTCACAAGAGAACTAACTAACCTACTTCTGTTTCTTACTCCACTGGTGACTAATGAATGACACTTAAATTATATATTTTAATATTTATTAAAGGAAAATGAAACAATTATAAAGAATTAAATTAAAACTTTGTAAATATTGAGATTATGTTGAAATAAATCGAAATTTGTGTAAATCTTTTTTTTTTTTTTTTTTTTGTAGAAATAAATTATTTAATTGTTTTAATTTATGGCGTCTGTCTATTTAATCGAAATTGATTTACTTATGAAAATTTAAGATTTTTAATTCATAAAGTTCGGTTTGATATTTTTTTTTCATTATTTGTTTGATGAATCTAAATGAAGCATTTGATTACAGCTTTGAATGTATTGTTAACGGCAAACAAGTCATCCTCTGCCAACAATACTCACAACACCAACCATCAGCAAGTAAATGGTCGTAACCTTGCGACCAACTCCCCTGTGACTGGCTCTACCCCTGCCTCGATCGCTGCCACCAACAATGAGCAGAGCCAACAATGCATTGTGCGGGAGCAGGACCAATACATGCCGATCGCTAATGTGATACGCATCATGCGACGAATCTTACCCTCTCATGCAAAGATATCTGATGATGCAAAGGAAACCATCCAAGAATGCGTGTCTGAGTACATCAGCTTCATTACTGGCGAGGCCAACGAGCGATGCCAAAGGGAGCAGCGTAAGACAGTGACAGCAGAAGATGTCCTTTGGGCCATGGGGAAGCTAGGGTTTGACGATTACATTGAGCCATTAACTGTCTTTCTCAACCGCTACCGCGAGTCAGAGAGTGATCGAATCCGTACGGAACCAATCCTGAGGCGCAATGTGGATTATGGACCACAAGTAGGGATGGTACCACCGTATGGCCAGACGTTTCAAATAAGGCACGTCCCAACAGGAATGTTTGATGCAATGGGCGGGTACTACGATGGAGGTGGCAATGGCGGGGCGAGCTCGGGCAATGGTAATCAACTTTGATATGAGTTCGAAGTAAAATATGACTATATATATAATGAATAAGTATCAAAAGTAACAAATAATTATAACCCATTTCATTTGTTCTAATATGAAGGCAATGGGTGTTTGATGCTTTGGTTTGCATAAACTTATCTTTCTTAACTTTTTAAGATCATGGGAAATTATGGTAAAAAAAATGATTAAATCAATTTTAATTTTGTTTAGTGTTTTTTTTTTCTTTTTCTTTTTGAGTTTTCTATATTAAAAAATGAATAATAATAACATTTATTTTGTTTAATGTTACAAAATAATATATATATTTTGTTCTTGGTTCTATATTTAGTCTGGAAATTACATATACATATTTAATTAAATAATTAAGGAAACAATTATGTTGAACTTATTTTTAACACAGGTTGTCTAAATGATTTTATTAGTGCTTGTTTTATCGAGTGAAATGAGTCTAGGAGAAGCTCGGAAGGAATTTATTGAATTTGCATTTTCGAATCTCAACTCAATGATGGATAAGCTTCATCGTCGAGGGGAAAAAAAGCTCAACCAAATTGAGTCATGATCCGTGCATAAAAATTTCATCTTCGCATACTTCGTCTCATTATTTCAAATCACAAAACTTTTCCACGCTACTTTTTCAATCAATCAAATTATCGGGATGTATCGGCCATAAAATTTAGAACGATGACACTTTGTAAAAAATCACAAAACTCTCCTCTCTCCATTGAAATTTTTCTTTCTTTCTTTCAATGCCCTACAACCGACCTCTCATGATACTGAAATACAGTTATTCTCTTGATTTAGCTGTTGTGTTAGATGAAAACATCATGAAATCAAATTAAAATTGATTTTATTTATTAAGAGTATAATCTAATTTGAATAAAAATAAAAAAAAAAGGGTAATGTTAACAGAAAAATACATCATGTCGGGTTCCGGAATTAAGTGGGTGATATGGAAACATGAAGTGTTTTTTTGTTTGACTGAAGGATATATACTTGTCTAAGAAAAATTAATGCTAGAGTGCATTTACGTATTTACCCTTTGATCATTGTTTCTGCTGCTTAAATAAGACAGTTAATTATAAACTATTGTCAAAAAACCCTTTGATCCTTGTTTGTGTTGCGTAATCATTCACACAAAAAAATCTTATATGTCTCAAAAAAATCTTATTTTAGACATATGTACTAATACTAATACTGTTAATTAATGTAACAATTTTTTTTTTTAATTTTAGACATATGTACTAATAAAAATATAGTCAATTAGATTTGTCACACAAAAAAATCTTATTTTAGACATCTGTATTAATAAAAATACAATTAATTATATCAACAATTGTCACACAAATAATCTTATTTTAGACATCTATATTAATAAGAATACAGTTAATTATATATACAATTGTCACACAAAAAAAAAATCTTATTATAGAGATATTTACTAATAAGAATACAGTTAATTATAAGCTTAAATCACACAAAAAAAAAAAAAAAATATCTTACAACTAATTACAGACAATTTTCATAAAAACAAACGTATTTTAGATATGTGTACTAATGAGAATACAGTTAATTATAGACTAATTTTATTTTAGATATTTGTATGAATAAGAATACAGTTAATTATAGACAAATGTCACAAAAAAAAATATAGTTAATTATAGAGAATTGTCATTAAAAAAAATCTTATTTTAGACATTTGTACTTAACTATTAACAAGTGTGAATAAACGCATTTGTGTTTTTCTTTCTTTCGAGATTTGAAGAAATAAAACAGCTGAAAGTTATATATTGATTAAAAGAAGTGAAAAAATAGTTTATTATGATATTTCTCTTTATTTATCTTTTCAAATAAATTAATAATTAAATATGTAAAACAATAATAATTAAATTTGTTTATTACCTACCTATTATTTTACCGGTACCATTTGAACGTGATCATTTGATCATATTTATTAGGTCTCATATAAGAGTTTATTTTTTTTATTTTTATTTTTATTTTTTTTTAAATAATAAAAATATAAATATTACTCTATTATCTATCTGTAAATTTTCTCCTCTCTATTGTAAATTTTTTTCCTTCTAATGTCATCCGAAATCGTAGTTACTTAAAATCTATTTTAAACTTCTTAAAAATCAAGAACAAAATTTAAAAAAAAAAAAAAATAATAAAATAAAACATTAAACAACTATTTAAATTAATTTTAATTAGGTTAGTTTAATTTTTTAAAATTAAAATAAAAGTTTTGAATCACAATGGATTCACCTCATTTAGTTACTATTTGTTCTTAGAACCACAATGAATTTACAACACTAACGAACATGCTACTTTGAACACTTTTGCCAAGCACATCATTTTCGACTTACGATAGGTCCTGACTATTTATACATCAACGTGTTCCGTTAATCGTATATGATGCGCATATGCATGTCGTTCTCATAAAACTAAATACTACTAGAGATTGGTTAGTACCCCGTTACCAGAATTCAACCATTCACGGCAAGAAAAAAAATGAGAGTGAAGTGATATGATTGGTTGAAAATAAATAGTACAAATAGAAGAAATACAGGGTATTGAAGTTATGTGTTATTATGCATGCAAAGAAAAAATAAGATATTAATAAATAATATAATAAGATTGAAAGACCAATTAAATTGGTGTTAGTGATTACCAATGTCCTCTCCTAAAAAAATTTATAGGCAAACAAAATGGCAGTGATTTGACCGGTACACCTGCTCAATCTTGAACTTAAAAATGCCTATAAATCCATCTCTTGCTTCCCATCCACTACTCTCTACCTGGTTTTAAGAGGGAGAAACAAAGAGGGGCAATTATGGAATGTGGTGGTTCAGCGCGTAGGAGGTGGAGATGGCTTCCATAGCTACAGAAGGCAACAACCTAAGCCAATCTCTCGTATTTTCATTTCAAAATTCCCCTTTTACCCTTCGCATGCACCTTATATCTCTACATATATTAGGTTTTGGTTTCCATTTGTTGCATGCATCAAGATCTCTTTTGCTTAGTTTCTATTGATTTAGATTTGCATGTATCAAAAAGCTTCAATCTGCCTTCTCTTTCAATATCTTAATATTTTCGTACAAAGCTCAATCTCATACCTGAATTTCAATGAAAGAGAGCCATTAGCACGGCACGTAATTAAAACTAAAACCCTAATTTGAAAACACTGGTTCTGGTTGGTTGATTGAACGTTCGAAAAAAAACTGAGTCACGGTCGATGATTTTTAGATCATAGTGGAGGGTTACATGTCGTGGCTCTGTGGAACTATAATTCTTTTTTTTGTAAATAAATTTAAATAAAAAAAATTTTGGTACACATCATTAATGTATTTTCTTGGTCAGATGTGTGAGTGGGCTGGTGACATGGATAATAAACAAATAAAAAGAAGGAAAAGAATAATAATAAATAAATGTTAATATTTAGTGAGTTTTTGCCAATACAGATAATCCAAAACCTCTAGCCCTAATTCAGTTTTTTTTGTTTTATTCTTTATAACTGAACTAATTAACCTACTTCTCTTCTTTGTCTCACTCTCCTTTACTTACAGGTGGGCGTTGATTATTGGCACTTAATGTTATGCTAATATATTTTAATATTTATTAAATAAAAATGAAATAATTATAAAAGATTAAAACGTTAAGAATAAAAGTAAAATGAGATTATCTTGAAATAAATAAAAATTTGTCTAAATCATTTTTTTATTTTTTTGTACAAATAAATTATTTAATTGTTTTAATTTACCGTCTCTCAATTAAAATCTTAAACTATCGTTAAGGTAAATTGATTTATTTATGAAAATTTAAGCTTTTCATTATTTGTTTGATGAATCTACACCATTTGGTTTCAGCTTTGAATGTATTGTTAACCACAAACAAGTCATTCTCCGCTCACAGCAATTACCAACAATCAAATGGTCGAAACGTTGCGGCCAACTCCCTTGTGACTGGCTGACCCTTGCCTCGATCACTGCCACCAACAATGAGCAGAGCCAACAATGCATTGTGCGGGAGGAGGACTAATACATGCCAATCGCTAATGTGATACGCATCATGCGACGAATCTTACCCTCTCATGCAAAGATATCTGCTGATGCAAAGGAAACCATCAAAGAATGCGTGTCTGAGTACATCAGCATCATTACTGGCGAGACCAACGAGCGATGCCAAAGGGAGCAGCGTAAGACAGTGACAGCAGAGGATGTCCTTTGGGCCATGGGAAAGCTAGGGTTTGACGATTACATTGAGCCATTAACTGTCTTTCTCAATCGCTACTGCGAGTCGGAAAGTGATTGAATCCGTACGGAACCGATCCTAAGACGCAATGTGGATTATGGACCATAAGTAGGGATGATACCACCGTATGGCCGGACATTTCAGATAGGACACATCCCGACAGAAATGTTTGATGCAATGGGCGGGTACTACGATAGAGGTGACAATGGCGGGTCGAGCTCGGGCAATGATAGTCAACTTTGATATAAGTTTGAAGTAAAATATGGCTACATATATAATGAATAAATATCAAAAGTAAAAAATGATTATAACCCATTTCATTTGTTCTAATTTATCATGAAAATATCATGAAATTGAATCTCAAAATGTTGATCGGAGAAAGATTTAGAAGGTAAAGATGTTGAAGTCACAATAGATTACACATATCAACCAGTGTCCTATGTGTAGACTAATGTGTACAGAAGTACAGATATTTGTGCTACTCAAATATAAAATTAATAGACAATTGACGTAGAAATTTGATTCAAAACTTATTTAAAAATTAATTAATTATTTTTTGTTGAGCTTAATTGATTCAAATTATAAGTTCATCTTACATTTTTATTTATGCTAATAAGAGAAGTGTAAAATTAATTATTAATAATTTACACATAATTATCTATTTGGCGGGACAACAGTGTGAGTTTTAATATTATTATTTTTATTAAAATTATAAATCTAATATCTAAAAAAAAATGAGTATAATATTTTTTTAAACATTTGTTCTCTATTTAGAAATGATACACTGACTCTCCGTCTACAACCTTACAAATCGTTTCATAGTTTTATTTGTATAAATTCTCAAAGTAAAATAATTTTTTAAAAAATGGGTTAAACTAATATTTCTTCATTTTTCAAAAATAAATATTTACTAAGCCGTATTTGTGAACCAAGTGGTTAACATGAATATCTGTTTTAATCGCTTTTCAAATAAGTGTAATTACCCTATTTTAGGTAATGAATATCTGTTTTGATTGCTTTTCAAACAAGTGTAATTACTGTGTGAGAAGTGTTTAAAAATAAATCTATCTTTCTCATTGGTTCACCGTTAACATATATACCTACAAAAATAAAATTTAATCTACAAAATTTTCAACAAAAGAGTGATATATTGATTGAAAGAAAATAATTTACTTATTTTCGAAAAGATTTGACCCAATTATTATATTTGTTCATTCAGATCATGGAATTTATTTAAAAGTAGTTGAAGTAAAAGAAATTTATTAGACTTACATTGAAATATGAGCGTTGAAAAACTGATTTACATTTATAAACCAAGTGGATGACATGCATACTCAAAATCGTTGACATAATTTATTGTTTATTTAAAAAGCAATGAATATTCGTTTTAATCGTTCTGTTTTAAAACAAATATAATGAGTCGTTGACAAGTGTTGAACAATAACTCTAAATATAGTAGGATCGGAAATATAAATCTAACCGTTGCAACTTTTATTGAGTCGTTGATAAGTGTTCAAGAATAAATTTAAATATAATTTGAAACAACAATCAAATCTCATCCATTTATTTCTTACTTCCTTTCTTATCTTTAGACTAACATATCTTTAGACTAACAAACGAGTAAAGAGTAAATAAAATATATTTTAATAAGATATTCAAATAAATTAATAATTAAAGAAATTAAATAAATACAATTAACTTGTTTATTAATTTACGTGCAAAAATCAAATCACATTTACATAAAAGTTATTTAATTGATAAAAAAAACGAACTTCAACTATATCCGATTAGAGTTTTAATGTGTAAATGCTTTATAGTTAACCCAATAAATATTTTTTTTTTTTTATTCTTTAGCCCAACTCATTGCCCAATACCAAATTATTGGCCCCAAAATTGGGCCCAAATCCAACCCTATTTAGTTAGTCTCAGCTTTCGAGGCAGATTGCAGTATACATGTACGATATGCAATGCATATTGCAGTCATGCAGTGTACATCTATAGCCTTTAACAGCAAGTTACAGCCCTGCAGTGTACCTGCAGACTGCCACGATGCAGTATGTACATGTAGATTACAGTCATGCGTGTACATGAACAAACTCAAGGAGATTGCAGCATGCAGTTTACATGTAGACAGATTGGAACCATGCAAGTGTACATGTACAACTAAATGGGTAGATTGTAGCCATACGGTACATATACAACCTTTGTGTGCCTTCAAGAAAGATTGCAACATGTATGTTTTTTTTTCGTTTAATTTATTTGTTGAAAATATAAATTCAAATTTTCGGCAAAATATGATAATCATACTTTTCTTACTTTTATTTATTTATTTTTAGTTAATTATAATGTGTTATTTTAAGAGTTCTCGTATTAATAAACAATTTTCTTCTATGAACTAATAATAAAATTTGTTTACACACTATTGATAGAATTTTTACTCTTTTTAAAAAGGAAGTAATATTAAATTATATTTATCTAAATAATTTTTAATTAGTTAAATGTCTGTTTAAATTTAATTTAGGTTAAATATTATAATTTTTGTTAGTGAACTCAAAAATAATCTTTTAAATTTAATATTATAAATATTAATCTTATTATGGGTTGATTTGAAATTTAAATTAGTTTTAAAATGATTTTTAACCCTGTCTCTCTTTCTAATACAGTAAAGATTAATATATATATATATATATATTAATTTTATGTCATCATTAAAGTTAATTATAGATAACGAATTTAATATTTTATTAAAAAAAATTCTTAATCATTTCATTTGTTTGATGATTATAAATCATGAATAATTAATAAAATGGGTCTATATTCCAGTTAAAAACAATTTTAATTTATTAATTACATTTTCAAAAAACTTTCATTACACGGAAATTTGAGTATTGACATTGTGTTACTATTAGTCATAATTAATTAAAAAAAATTTATTTTTTAAAAATACTTTTATTATGTTCGTGTAAGGTAGTAATTACATTTAAGTTTTGAACAAACAAAAAAAAAATATTAAATTAAAAAAAAAAAACTATTATTTAAAAGGTATTTTAAATATTCTATAAAAAGAAAATATATCGAGCAAATACACACCTACTATGTATAGGTATATTTATAAATTTCCGAATAAATTTCTTAGGATGTAAAAGTTATTATTTATTAGAAATTATAAAATTTAACATAAAGATTTAAAATTTAGCTTAACTGATGTGTGAATAAAGATTTACACCGAGTGAAATGAAGACAAGAAAGACTTTCTCCGTTTTCATTATCACTTCCTATTTCAATTCTTATTTTGCAAAATATTTATGATTAGAAAAGGAATTCAAGAATTCAGAGGATCAAGGATCTAGTTGTCTGGAATAAATTTTATTTCCATCATTTTATATACTTTTTAAAAAATATTGTTTTTAATGAATAATTTTTACTATATTAAAATAAGAATTCTAATAAATTTAATAATAATATCCAAAAATATTATAGAACAGTTCAATACTAAAACACATTATCCCATATTTAATTATATATATATATGTATATAAAAATAAATATAGAGGGATGGAAGTTTTAAAAATGTATTAAAAATTGAAATTTGGACGACATTTTCGTAAAATTTAAGACATAAATCTTCCTCGTTTTGATTGCAGTAAATAAATAAATAAACAATTACAGCGGTAAAAATCCCATCCAAGTAGTCAAAACTACAGCCGCCAGATAAAACTCCCCACCATCAACTCTAACGGCAGAGTTTCCATCGCCGTCGCCGTCATGATCCGCCGGAGAGTAATCAGGAGATTCCGCGGACGGCGGAGACGACCCCATATCCGATCGACTCTTGACCTTGGCCGACGCCGGCGCCACCGCATGGACAGTAAACAACTCATCCGGTTCCAAAACAGAATCAACCAAGAAAATAGCCAACGGAGCTTCATCGAAACCAGTCCCACCGACCTTAGCCGTCACAACGCTGGTCAAAATCGTTACATCCTGGCCGTCATTCTGCACCGTGAAATCAAATTTATCGGCGCCGTCGGTGGCCAAGGTGTTGGTGACGCCGTTATTGGACTTGAGAACCGGCAACGGCATGTAAATCGGAACGGCGTGGAATTCGAGAAGCGAGGTTTTGGCGGGAAGAGTCAGGTTTTTGAATTTGGATGAAAAGTTGTCCCAAACGACGTCGCTTGGGCAGAAGACCGTCAAGCCGCCTTGTACGACGTCGTTAAAGGCCTTTTGGGCAGTGGAATTGGCGAGTGATTGGGCGAAGGCTGTGCAGCCGGCAGTGGAAAGCAAGCGCGTGAGGTTGAATTGGGTCGGGTCGTGGGTAGTCGGAGCCGGAGCCGGAGCCGGAGGGAGGATTGAACTTGTGGGTTGGGAGTTGAAGAGAGAAGGGAATAAGAGGAGGAAGATAATGAAGGGATACATTTTTGGGTGTGTGAGGAAATTAGTGGGAAATTTGTGGGTTTTTTTATGGGATTTGAAATGAGTGATCGTAGACTTGAAGCAATAATAATGAAGTAGATCTTAATCAATGGATCCTCATGCATACAATTCCACGCCAAATTATTATGGGTATTATTATTTAACAAATTTTTTATATATATTACACGAACACGACTCTCCACAGTGCTATGATATTGTCCACTTTCAGTATAAGCAATCATAACTTTGGTTTGGGCTCCCCAAAAAAGACCTCGTACCAATGGAGATAATATTCTTTGATTATAAACCCACGATCATTCCCTAAATTAGCCGATGTGTAACTTTCATCCAACACCTCCCCTAAAGTACGTCTCCCCTTAATCGAGGCTCGACTCATTTTTTCTTTTGGAGTCTTAGTCATTTTTTACTATGCCTTCGACTTTGTCTTTTGGAGTCCTTTGTTCGACGTTAGAGGATTCTATTGGCATGACTCTGATACCATGTTAGATGAACATGACTCTCCACAATGGTATGATATTGTCCACAATGGTACGATATGAGACTTTCATCATCCAATAATTTAAATCATGTTTGAAAATTATAAGGGATTCGAAAGAGACCCTTTTTACAAGTCTCTAACTATTTGATATATTATATAATTTCATTTAATTTTTGATGAGTTTATATATTAAAAAAAGAAGTATAAGACCATAAGTAAGTTTAAAACTCTATTATTTACTATATTATTTTATTGATATAAAGGATAAGTTGGTAAATGTAATTGTAAATAAAGAAAGGGCAAAGTCAAAGGATGGGATGGAAAATATTGATTACTTCAAAGAAGGATAAACCAATGGAAAATAAATAAATAAATAAAAACTTAAAAAATTTTAAATTTTCATTAATACCCTTAATCCGTCTAAAAAAATTAATTTTTTTTTTTTAACCGATGGAAAGCTCTAAACTCGAATGGCAGAATCAAGGGCTGAATAAGAACCTGAAAGAAGGGGTAGGAGTAGACGATGGTAGAGATCAAACAGTCAACGTCATCAAAGAAACTGTTGTTGTTGACGATTCATCGTCGGGTTTTATTTTATTTTAATTTTTTCTTTAATAAAAAAAAAATCATAAATTATGTTCTGAGAGTGGCAATGAATTGGTGTAGAAAACAAGTGCTACAATGAACATCCAAATGAATATTAATAGTGATGAACAATTGTTGTTGTGTTTACAGTAAGTAAAGGGGTTAAAACTATGTCACAGGTCAGTGGTCAGTGCTCATCATTCTAATGAAAGGGAGAAAGTTATTCCAGTTTTCTAACCTAAAAATCTTGTCATTCATTCTGAAAAACGTGAAGGATTTAACAACTGCTGCTAGTGGACGGCAACAATTGTAATGAATTTGCCAGAATCCATCCTGCAACCAACACAAAATTCATCAAAACACACAATTTTGAACACAAGGGAACCACAACACTCCCTGCATTTACCTTGTCGAACCGCTCGTTCGTGTTCCTCCCGGTCAAATGAATGACGTTTTGCTCTGAAGTTCCCACAATCTGTTTGAGTAATCTTTCTGGACTGCAGAAACAGGATGCTGGTGTTTCACTGTCCGCCATTTCTAAGCAGCTGCAAATAAAAACTCAGCTACATGAACCATCTAAGAGGAATGTGTATAACAATTTTGAGGGCAGAATCTTACGGAATGTGTAACGCTGCACCATGTCGGGACAGCATCGAGGTAACAGGATCGTAACCGTCCCTGCTTTCGGTATTGTAGTAACCAGCAGTAAGTTCTGCGGGATGAGATACTGTGTTGTACCACCAGTATATACCACCAAGCTTAGCCACTAATATAACAGAAGGCAGATTGTTTTTCTTATACTTTTTCAACAATTGAGCTGCCTTCTCAAGAATAGCATCTGCATGATGAATCAATCTACCACTATACCATTCCTACAAACAACTTTCTGCTATGTAAGCTACGAATAACAGATTGAATTTCGTGCGTTCGAAAAAACATTCGTTCGTTAATACGTACAAGGAAAAAGTGTCCGTAATCAGAGAGAAAGTTTTCGTCTCCCTCTTTGAAGAAAGGAGCAGCAGAGAGGGAGCTATTGTAGCCACCAGCATTCTGCGGTCCTCGCTCGCCCCATTGAGGCTTGCCTACTCGGCATGCGGCCATCTTCAAGTCGTCCATCCTAAATGAAAATTGAAAGTGAGGATTGAAAGAAAGCCATGATTATAATGAAAAGCTTCTGACTTACATGTATTTGTCATAGCATTGAAACTCGCCAATGCCGGGAAATCTCCATCTACCATCTTCAAAAGGATGTGCAGGGTACCTGTAAAAGGTTAAGCTCTCAAGCAAAACCATTGAAATTCTAGTTCAGATATCAATAAAAGTACCTAAGCTCTCCAGATGGGCCAAGACCAATGCTTATTTCCTCTATCAAATCTCCAATTAAGTGATCAAATTTGTTAACAAAGCTTAATATGAAGTCACCATAGCACTCGAGTGCAGTTCGGCCAGAAAAGAGAGGAAAATTATCCACTCCTAGAGTAAGGTAATCATCATTGGACATTCCCTTTTGATCTTGATAGTATATATCTCTGTTGTGAGCACCAATCTAAGCCACCAATGAATAGTATGATATCATTTGATCTTCATAGCATTGAGATTGTAAAAGTTCATTCAACAATCTAAGCCGTTTCAATTCAAACTAACCTCCAGAATCCACTGTGGAAGACTCACACCTTCTTGTCCTCTAAATGTCGAGCGCATGTTCGAATGAAACGACAAGGCAGCATGCAATTTCAATCCACAGTCGGATATCAATTTGAAAAGGTGTTCATAAAGAAACCAATCGTACGACAAAGGAGAGAAACGCTCTACGACTCCCCACCAAACCTCAACTGCTACTCCATGTACACCAGCTACCTTGAGTGCATTCAGAGATGCTCTTATGGCCTTGAATCTGAAGCAACAAGTTTGGAATAAAAATTTGAAGATCGGCCCATGAAACTCAAGAACAGATCATAATATATTCATGTTTTTCTTCATATTGTTTTGCAAATCAACATAACAGCATAACAGATGAGATAGTGAGTATCAAGGGGCTTACCTAGGAATCCTCATTTTCCCAGAAGGACCCGTTTCAAAAACATCGACAGGCAGCATCATAAACACTGGGACTTTGTTGCGTCTTGATGAATTCACTATTTTTGATCTTGATTTCTCCCGGGCTTCCATTCTGAAAAAACACCATCGATAATGTGACAGGAATTGAGATACCCATTGAAGTACAGGATCCCAACTAAAAATTACTTATACAGCTATCCTAGTTTCTACGAGCTGATCGCAATGTTCTTAGCAACAATGTTCTTAGCTTCAATGTTCTTAGCTTCAATGTTCTTAGCTTCAATGTTCTTAGCTTCAATGTTCTTAGCAACAATGTTCTTACCAACAATGTTCTTACCAACAATGTTCTTACCAACAATGTTCTTAACTTCAATGTTCTTAGCTTCAATGTTCTTAGCTTCAATGTTCTTAGCTTCAATGTTCTTAGCTTCAATGTTCTTAACTTCAATGTTCTTAACTTCAATGTTCTTAGCTTCAATGTTCTTAGCTTCAATGTTCTTAGCTTCAATGTTCTTAACTTCAATGTTCTTAACTTCAATGTTCTTAAGTTCAATGTTCTTAATTTCAATGTTCTTAATTTCAATGTTCTTAGCAACAATGTCACTTATCATAAAAAATTATTGTTCATTCTAGTCAAGCAACCACTAACATAATGGAACCTACTTGAACTATGAAGCAAAACATAAAAAAACTTACAGTATCAAGAAATAAAACATGCAAATGTCTAAATAGTGCACAATCTTGTATATCCTCTAGAATCAGTAACAAAAGAGAGAGTTTGAGATGGCTTATGATTATCTAACACAAGATCTTGAAAATTTTGAAAAGAACTTTGAATTGAATAAAGAACTTTTCACACTCATACGAATTTCAATCCCTGTCTTCAAGAAAGACAAAACGCGAAGCACAAATTCTACATCTGTAATGAAACTGAGACAAACAGCAGCAACGAAGAACTAATCGATCTCAAGACTCGCAAAGAAAGAATTCAAGTGATGAACACAAGAACTTCAAGCTTTCCGTAATTAAATTTGAAAGAATCCCCCATTTATCATCATAACAGCAAGAAACTTCTAATCTTCCCCTCAACCCCTCCAAATCAACTGGAAGGGCTTCTTAATAAGAATTCCCCTCATTATGAAACGAACACAACAAAATCACCAAAGAAAAAATTATACCGGATAATGCGATTGTTGCGCGCAGTCAATCCCCGTCTATCGACAAAACTATTCCTAAAGAATGGAATAGTCGAAAAACTCGAAAGATTCTTCTTGATTATCTGCTTCCCCTGAAACCTAGCTTCTCCAGGAAAACAGCTTCCCATTTCTCGGCACCTGCAAACCACTCCCCCACTCTCCACCGTAGCCATCACAAGAGAGAGGAAAGAAGAGAAACGCGAGAATTCTTCGACTGATCTGCAGAAATGGAGTAATGGATTGAGGCTTTGAAATCATATGATACTGATGGTGGGGAGTGGAACTAATATAGTCGCATTTTTCAGTGAAAGATCAAGAACGAGACCGATTTTCCGTTGCGGTTGTAACAATTTGAACATGGGAATTCGAGATGAAGAACACGAACCGATTACAAAAATCTAACGAACAGAAGTAACTCTGAACGATCTTTTATTGGGAAATCGGATTAAGACTTCAAATTTTGGTTTTGTGATTCTATATACGATCTTTTATTACCCTCCACTTGTCAATAAAAATCAAGAAAAAGTAATTCTCAGAAAAAAGAAAAAAAAAAATTAATAAAACGATCAAATCGAAATGTGATTTTTATGAAGCGTTCTTAGAGGAGAAAATAATTTATGTTATGTTTTTTTTAAAAAAAAGAATTTAATTCAAAATTTGAAAATTAAAAATAAAGTAGTTTTCAAAATCTTATTTTTGTTTTTAAAATTTAACTAAAAGTTTAAATGTATTCTTCAGAAAATAAAAATTATTATAAAAAAGATTTTTATGAATAAAAATTACCAAAATATACTAGGGGTGTACGTAAAACCTAAAAGTTCGAGTTGGTTGGATGGGTAACTCGATCTAACCTTGTTTCACAACTCAACCCTCTCTTTTCAAGTTGAGTTAGGGTTGGGTTGTTGGTTAACTTCAAAGATCAATAACAGATCAAAGAGATCATAAAATGGTTTCATTCAATAACTCATTGTTTAATTACCGCGCGTTATTGCCACTGCGACAAATGCTTTAGAGGAGTGACCATGTTTGGTACGAGATAAATCCAGGCAAAGTTAGAAGCCGAGTGTTGTTCCTCACGAGTGGACAACTAGACAATTGGCGTGGCAATTGGCATGGATGACAATGGATAGAGGTTGGACGACCATGCAATGATGCCAACATGGACGATGACGGATGAGACGAATAGATGCTAGCTATACGACAACACTGATAATGATGAGGCTAGCATTAGAAAACAAATAAAGGCCAGCAACTAACTAACGTGGAATCAGATCACTATACATGGATGGAGGCTAGTGACCAGTGAGCGACGAGTGTGGTGTCGAATCACGAGACACGAATGGATGTCATTAGATGGAGGTATGCAGTTGGTGGGTTAGGCCTGGGCGTATGTACTTTAGAAGTGTTGGGTCAAGTTGGGTTAACCCGACTAGACGCCCCTTAAACCTAGAACCCACCTGAACTCATCTGTTCGTAAAACTAAACTCAACCCAACTCTTATAATTCGGACGGGTCTTCTCATTATAATTTGATTTAGTTTAAGCATTAATTAATCATATTAATAAAGTTGTAATTAAGAGTATGAAATTTCCAACCTGGCATGAGTTATCCCAAAATGGATAAGAGAACTATCTACCAACGTGGCAGCGTCACCCATGATTGGCTGCGTCTCCATCAATCAACCCCTTCCCCTTTACTCATTTCTCACTTTTATTAAAATAAATAAATAAATAAATAATCCGACAAATAAGATTTTAAATATAGACGACAATCAAATATTAAATTCTCGACTTTAACAAATATCTATATATTTTATCATACTTTTTATAATATAAAGAAAGATCGAGACATTAAATCTATGACATAGTTTAAATTAATATAATTGTATAAAAAAAATTAATTAAATGAAAATTTTAATATTTAAATAAGTCTCTAATTATGGATGGATAGCTACCAAATTGGCCTCTAAGAAAAATATAAACAAGCCATAATAATAATTTAAGTTTATTTAAATTCTATAATTATGAATTTAAATACATTTTATGAAATACTTTACCTCATATTATTTGTCTAAGTCAAATATATTTGGATGGCTGAGATGCAGTCGCCTGGATGGTGATGGTGGCCCATGTACTATTTATTGGGCCGGGCCCAATCAAATCCAATGGGCTAAGCTAGCCATCTAGTTGGGCCGACCCGTAGAATTAAACGCAGGCCCATCCCAACGCGGCCCATTAGAACCATAAACATTTGGAGGCATATTCATCGTCATCATCGTTCCCATCCCACCACCAAATTCAGCGCCGCCGTCAAAATACGCACTATTCGCAGCTGTAGAAGCGGCAGCGCTACCACTACCGCCGTCGCGCGAGGCGAGCGTAGTCTTCTCGCCTTCAATTTCTCGAAAGCGCTGGAGGTAAACCTTGAGAGGATCGACGTAATCTTCGAACCCTAACGTCGCCATGGCCCAAAGTAAATCGTCGCCGTTGATCGTCTTTCGCTTCTCCTTATGGCACTTGTCGGAGGCCTCGCCTGTGATGAAACTGATAAACTCCGAGACGCATTCTTGGACGGTCTCTTTGGCTTCCTTCGAGATTTTCGCGTTCCCTGGGAGGGCCTTTTTCATAATCCGGCCGACGTTCGCGATCGGGAGGAGTCTGTCGTGCTCCCGCGGAGACGGTGATTTGTGGTTGCCGCCGGCAGAGTCGTTGTCGGAGTCCGCCATGGAAGGAGATTTGGGATTTTGATGCGTTCTTGGTGATGAAGGAATATGGGAAATCGAAATCTGATTTTTGTAGAAGTTGGATAGTTGTAAAGTTTCAACCAATTAGGCCGTAAACACTCCATGATTAGAATCGAAATTTGTTTTGAAATTTCTAAGCAATAATTTTAATTTCTCATAAAAAAATTAATACATATTTTTAATTTAGTATTTCTTTTTAATTTTTATACTTTATAAACATATTTGCTCCCGAATAAATTGTTCGAGCCCACAATTATGTACCGAATTCTTTGAGGGTCTTCTTTTATCCATTTACGCAGTGAGTGGAGTTAGGCACAAAATTGTTCCTCTCGAAAAAGAACATTAATTGTACTTTGTTAGGTCAACATCGACACTAAGTGACGAAGTTAGGAGAACGAACTTTGTTAGGTCGACATCGACACTGAGAGACGAAGCTAGGAGAACGAACTTTGTTGGGTCGACATTGACACTGAGAGACGAAGCTAGGGGAACGAACTTTGTTGGGTCGACATCGACACTGAGAGACGAAGCTAGGAGAACGAACTTTGTTGGGTCGACATCGACACTGAGAGACGAAGCTAGGAGAACGAACTTTGTTGGGTCGACATCGACACTGAGAGATGAAGCTAGGGGAACGAACTTTGTTGGGTCAGCATCGACACTGAGAAACGAAGCTAGGGGAACGAACTTTGTTGGGTCAGCATCAACACTGAGAAACGAAGCTAGGGGAACGAACTCGTTATTTTATTATCATGAATGTTCGTTAATTGATTTCTCATTAATATACTTTTAATATCTTATTTATTTAAATTGAAAGTATATGAATTTTGTTACCAATAAAGTTGGCATATTTTTTATATTTTGATATTTTTATATTACAGAAAAAACATATTAATTTATATTTAAATAAAGCTACAAATATATATATATATATATATATATATATATATATATATATATATATATATATATATATATATTTGTTTTATTAATATTAATTTTTTAAAGATATGGGTGGTCCCCACCACCACTTTCAATATTTTTTCTTTTTGCTGTCCTCCCTTCAATTGGTCACAAATGAAGTGCTCCATTACCTTTTAAGTGGGTATTTTTGTCTTTTTCACTCCTTTTATCATTCCTTTTTAAATATTTTTAAAAATGTTATTTGAACAAATTAATAATATTAAATGGGGTTCAACTTTTAGTCTCATTAATTTAATATTAGATTTTAATATGAACCGTCGAATACATTTTATTGAGTACAGGTATCCTATAACTTTATTGACCGTTATTCTTTACATTATGATATATGAATTAACTATGTGATGCAAGTACTTACTTCTATGTTGATATGATCTTGTTAGAGACACCATGATGTACTATATATGATAAACACGAGCGAAATACCATTGTCTTGTGAAAAATTTACGACATAATAAGCATTATGTACATCATCTCATTATCCCATAATTTTTAATGCCGCTGTATGATCATGGATGTTGAAGTGCGTACACCTTGACATTATTTGCTATCCTTCTTTTCCATTGATTTTCAGCCGCATGAGCGTGCACCAATCTAAAATCAGGTCTAAAGGTACGTTAATAAGCTCACCTAATGAGTTCATGTGTGCATGCATGAACCGTTGACATACTATGCATCCAGCCTAATAGTAGATACTATGTATATAGTATATATATAATGTCACAAGGTCTAAACCTGAAGTCGAAAAATTCCTTAATGGTCAGTGAATATATCCATGGAATTATTCCCAACAGTATTTATAAGTCAGTATAAAGAAACTGCAATATTTGCAACTATGAGCAACAGCTAATCTCGTTTCTAATTAAAATACTAATCTCTCATTAGAAGTAAACATGGTTGACACGGACAAATAAATTACATCCACCTTTACAACAGACTCACTGATTTTGAGGGCGTTCATATATGTTGTTAGACAAATCCCAGGGCCAACTCTTGGCAACTCAAGTTTCCACCTCTTGAGCGGCCTGTTTTACATCCTTCTCGGCATCGGCATCGCCTTCGCCGTCCTCTTCGTCTTCTGCTTCATCTGCTAGTTTCGTGAGCTCTTCTTGGATCATAAGTTTTATCGATGACTTTTGTGCGGTGAGATCCATCTTGAATTGCCCAGCTGAGAAATCACAAGCAGATCAGAAGGGACATGTTTGAAAATGGTGTTCAATATGGAATACTCTATAAGAACACTTGATAGGTGTTCTATTTTCTTTCTTCCAAATTGTACTACGTTGAAAAGGGTAAATCTCAAACAAGTTATAAAATCAGATCAATTGATTCAATGATCTCTATATTTTTCATGAATCAATGGAACATACAACAATTTCTTCTGTTTATTTGAAGATATCTCAAATGGTGGTGATCAAGAAATACAATACTCAAGACATCTTGTATAAAGGATAAGTTCAACAAACCACAAAATATCCAAGTAGATAAGAAACATACCAAGTTGCTTTAGAATGTCGGTGAAGGTGGCCTGCATAATCGAAAAACGAGCTACGCGTTATTTTGTGATTACAGAATGTGGCTAACATTTACTATCAGAACCAAGCACAAAACATAATATTCCTTAGACACGGAGATTTTTAGAAACTAAGGCTAGCGAAAACAGAAACTCTTATGTTAATCCATCCTCAGTTTATTTGTCTTTCTCCGTAACTCTAAATCATTCATCCTTCAAAGCCAACAATTTCTAGAACCGCAACCATTGCCTTACCAACCATCTTTTGTATTGGCTTTACACTTGAACCAGTGAACAGGCAGCTGTTAAAAGTCATAATATTTTGCACTAACACAAGAAAGAATCTAATAGCTCAGATATGCATTTATTTAATCACAAATGTCCACATGAGAAGGGAAGATCAAGTGACAGTTAATGCTTGTAAACGCATGATAGCAGTTCTAAAAACCACCAGAAACGCATGAATCTCCAACAGCCAGAAAATCATGCTCAATTACAGCTAAAATATCAAGTATTGAAGTAAGCTTGCCAACTAAACTTTAAGTAGCCAGTATGAATACAGTGACACTTACCGTAGTGAAGTCGACTACTTTAAGAATTTCACATATTGCATCCCTAAGCACATCATCGCTTGGCCTTGTTTTCTCTTCCTTGGTCTTGTCCTTCCCTTTCGTAATCTTCTTCCCTAAAACATACACCAATGGCGTAAATAACGCAGAAAAAGAACACAGTGTCCGTCATCCCTTAGGGTCCCAAACAGATTAAAGTAATACCAGAAAATTGGAGCTCAGAAGATTAATAATGAAAAGCACACAAATTTTTATTTTTATGTCCCAAGCAAGAAAAGAATAGAACAAGAAGACGAACAAAACATAACAAACAAGTTGAAAGAGATATGACAGGTACCAGGCTTCTCCTTGGCAGCAGATTTTGGTGGAGTTGAGGCCTTGCTTACTTTTTCGCTATTCTTCTTCCTAGAGAATACCTTAGGACTATCACTGTCATCAATCTTAGCACGACTTGCTGATGACCTCTTCGATGTTGATTTTGCTGAATCGGATTTATTGGAACTTGTAACTTTCTTGCTTCTTGCTTTTCCTACAGATCCCCTCTTTCTAGATGAACGTTTTGAACTTGCTCTGGGTTTTTCCTCCTCAGACTCATCAGTTGGGTCATTGATATCTTCACTTTCTGGCTGCTCGGACATTTCATCATCAGATTTTTCTGTGGTTCCATTCTCATTTTCCTTGTCATTTTCTTCTTCTGCTTCCTTCTCTTCTTCTGACTCACCATCTTCATCACTTGTATCTCTTGTCATCTCAGATCTTGCAGTATTTCCTCTTTTTCTACGACTCTAGAGTCAACCCAGAAATAAAATGA
The DNA here is from genome assembly GCF_057944985.1 of Cucurbita pepo subsp. pepo. Taxonomy (NCBI): domain Eukaryota; kingdom Viridiplantae; phylum Streptophyta; class Magnoliopsida; order Cucurbitales; family Cucurbitaceae; genus Cucurbita; species Cucurbita pepo. Next base: position 9,523,797 of record NC_141805.1, on the reverse strand, counting down.
AATAAGTAGTTAATATAAACAATAGATTAAAATACAGCACTCCAAGCACTACAAGAGACCAAGTACTCTCCCCTGTTTTTCTTCAGAGGTGCACTCTTTATTCATTCAGAGAGACCCATTGTATGCCCATCTACTTTTTATGCTAATACAAAGTGAGACCCACACCCCCATAAAACTAGCTCGACTTGATCCACTTGCCAGACTTCCTTCTAGCACGTGTAGAACGCACTGGAGGCAAGGAATCCTTATCATTAAGTCTTAAGAAGGATAAATAACAAGAGGAAGTGACATCCAAAGAAAAGTAATAACATTGAATTCTCCACAGAGAGAAATGAGGGAACTAATACGTGGATAGGTAAAGTTAAAGGGATGCCACAGTAAGTAAATAACTGTTGTTTCTCCCCAAGGTATAGCCACAGAAACAGTATTCTAAAGAAAAAAATACCTTTATTGACAAATCCTTTGAGCACATCAAATAGGCAAGGTTAAAAAGATGCCAAATCATCAAAAAAAAAAAAAAAAAAAAAAAAAAATCAAAGAGAAGTGAGAAACCAATATGTGGATATAGCTTCAAATCAAGGCCAGCCACAAGGACCATGACAACAGACAAGGTCGGGCTAGAGAATTGATACCACTTGATTGACTATCCTGTTATTGCTTCAATTCCGAACCAGAATCTAAAACAAGCTTGAATGATCTATAAATCTTTAACTTTGGAACTTATACTATGAAAGTACATAACTATAGTTACAACAAGGTGGCAACTCCACATAAGAGCTAAAGGGTAGTGGATTCAAAGATGTCAAAATTTTGGATCTTATTTCTCGAAGATCAGAGCATTCTGATCCTTCAAAGTGGTCACAAGAAAGCCCGAGCAGTGTTGGTCCAAAGAATCCTTTTGTCCTTGAACAGGTGGCCCAATAAGGGAGAAGAAAATTAATTCAAAACTTCATCTAAAAGCACTATAGATAAAGTTTTTGTTTCTGTTACTAGAATTTCTCAAACTATTTTAATTATTGAAAATTTTAAATTGGTTAAATGAATTCTTTAAAATTTTACCAACACTACCCATTTTTATCCAACGAAACTGTTCCCTATCCAAAAAGAAAAAAGTAGTCGAACGCTACCAAGCATTAAAAATACGCTTTTGTCTTCCTTAAGCACTTTAAAAGGCATGTCAAACACACAAAATCCTTTTCTCCGAATCATGAAGACAAGGGCGTCACTGGCAGGAAGTGATAAAGAGGGCTCAATTCAAAGGCTTTCCAATAAATGCATCAAACACTTCCTAAAATACAGAATTTCAAACATTCATTTTTTTTCTTTGATGAAAAACTGAAATTACAAAAGGGAATTAACAAGGGGCTCCCCCCAATCCAAGAGAATCAAACCAAGGGAAGAATTTCAAGCATTCGTGACCAGATACTACATTAACGGAAATAATTTTCCTAAATTTTGAGATACAGGGCGAGTAGGGTAAGTATTCAAAACAAATGATTTTCTTTCAAAAATCAAAAGAAAAGAAATAAGAAAATATCTTATCATGAAGACCAACATAACTCAGCAACTTCCTCAGGCATCTGAAGGCTGAAAACAGAAGATACCATCTCATTTATACTTGAGCTACCTAACTAGTACGGAACATAAAGACATAACAGGAGAATTCAAAGATAAAAAAACATTCAAGGTGTGAATTAAGATGGGTATAAACAAGGCCTAGAATTCACCAATTATACTCCCAGAGAGAAAAGAGTGCCACCTTTGCCGACTGTTTTGAACTATTGTCTCCAGGAGTTGATATTCCTCCTTTTACAGTCCGTTTACGCTTTTTACCCTTGCTTGACTGTAATTAACAACATCAAAATTTAAGAAACTAGATCCAGATTTTGGGTAAATATAAAGGAAGCATTTGATTGGGAAGATTGAGCTTGTTTGCAATCAGGAGGGGTAAAATAACCTTTTCTATTTCTGCAAGGAGAACAGTACTTGTAGCATGAGGAGCCATTAAAAATTCTATGAGCTTGCCAATAACATCTTCCTGAATCAAGACAAAGAAATAACATCAAACTCGAGCAATGAAAAACTATATATATGTTCTTAATAAAAACCCAAGTTTTCAATGAGAAAAAAATAAAAGGAAAAATAAGGGTATACAAAAAGAAAAACAGGCTCACAAAAGGAGTCTTCAACAAATTACAAGAATGGATTCCAATCCAAAAGAATAATCCTAAACTGATGATTACAAAAAAGAACGATTCATAGATGGTCTATCATAAGGACACATTAACTCACAACCTCACACACTCGAAGATTCTCCAACCCACTAAATTTTCTACAATTCATCCAGAGAGGCACTTCCCATAAAATAGAAAAAAAGCAAGCATGCCACAAGACTCTTCCTTTATCACGAAAGGGAGTTCATCAAAATCTCCAACATAGAGGGTGAAATCCTTGTTACGCACCATATCCACCCCAAACACCCAGACAATATATATGTTTTCTTTTGGAAAAAGAAAAACCAAACCTTCAAGTTTCAATGTTAAAATCTCCCCAACATCCCCTTCTTATCAAAATACCATTTCTAAGAACCATGCTAACATAATCTTTCCTTCTAACAACGACACAAGAAAATACTTACTTTTATTAATTCTAGAATATACACATTGGAAAAAGAATCCATGAAAGCATTGTTGGGTTAGCTAAAAGTCATTCCTCTTCCTCATCCACTTTCTTTTTCTTCTATTTATTTTCATGGACAGCGTATGTTCAAAACAACACTGTTCTTTCTTATTAAATAAATTACGGACAAGTTACTATTATTTTTTTTAATAAGAGATTGAGCTTCCACTGATAGTGAAAGAATACAAGGGCAAACAAAAAACAGCAGAACATGAATAATCTAACAATACAAAACAGGCTTCCATTACATGACAATAAGACCTAATGGATAATTACAAAAGTCCTAGGCCACCATGCCTAAGTATAGACATGCGATCACAAAGCACAGGTCTCTTAAGATTAATTTTTAACATCCCCCACCACACACACACACAAAAAGGGAAAAAGAACTATGAATGCCGTCTTAAACAACTAATTACTCCTATAACATTATATTCAATATCAACGTTGGTGGATATCACTTTTTCTTAAAGACAATCGTCTTTTACAGCATGAATCTTACAGGAAAAAAAATCCTAGCATAGCAGATAAATTATTAAAAGGCTACTTATGGAAAGAAAGTTCAGTGCATGAACAATAAGGATATGATATTGGCAAACAATGGACCCAATTTGAAATCAGTCCTCGTTATAAGGATGCAAAATTTGATAAAAGTCCCAATGATTGATTGTTACAATTAGAGGAAATATAAGATCAACTTTTTCAGCGAAATAAAATATAATTTAGATGTGAACCTTTCACTTTCATTATCAATGCACTTTTAAGAATGATCTGTCCCAAATGCAGACCTAGGAATGCCAGTACAGCAAAATAGAGTATCAAACAGACCTTTCTTGTGGTAGCCTTCACATCAGGAATGTCAAGCACATCACACAATTCCAATAATTTCTCTTTATGACACTTGTCAAATTTTTCTTTGACTTTATTCTTTTGTTTTTCCTGCAAAGAATGGAACTTGCATGATAAAATCTCAGCAAGATAGTGCCTTCACTACCATATGATAGACAGGCTACATGTGAAACAACAAAGTCTGAGAAATTGAAACTTCTGCTAAAAATTTGTAATCCTCCCGATAATTACTAATTACTTCCAGATAGAAACATTTCATATTGGTAGGCACCACATACAATATTTTACCTCATCTCCATGCCACACAAAACCTGAAAACCTGGATATGTTGCTCTTAATCTGAAATGCCTGGAGGAAAGGGTAGACAAAAGAAAGAAACAGATGTTAGATGCAAATACTCCATGACTACATTCCAAGTCATAAACCAGAACATCAGAAACACCAAACGGTACTGCTTGTTATCACTTCGCAATATGGATGTGTAAATTCAGGAATCATTCATCAAAGGACAAGATGATTAACCTACGAGAAAACCACTTAGTCATAAGTACCTTTCCTCTCCTTCCAAATAGAATTGAATGAAGCAGCCTGAAGATGTCATCAGCCTTCTTCCTTGAGAGTTTGAATGCCACTAAAACAAAAGCCCTCCTTTTTCAGAGTTCATTTATCATATATACATATATATATATATATTATTAGGCTATGCATAACTCAGAAGTATATGTGGGAAACAAAATAAAAAATGGCTTGAAACAGGAAATTTTATACTACTTCATTACTTCAGCTGCTATGTCAGAAAACAATCCAAGGCATGAAAAATGAAATTATGCACATACTTTAAAATGGTAGATTAAAGGATAATGAATATATTAAAGACAACACATTAACAAATTATTCTTCGAAGGAATCTGAGCAACAAATAAAGGACATGTCAAAACCATAGTATACAATAATCCACCATAAACGTGTAGGAGGGAATAATATAAAAGAAAAATGGGATGCACAACAACAAACTGTAAGATGATTATAGGATGCATATCATACCATTGGGTATATCTTTAAGTGGAGTACCACGGCCCTGAAATTTTCAACAAAAAGAAATAGAATCAATGCCCTAAAAATATACCAAACTCTCCAGGAAGGCCAAATGAAATATAATACCTTTTCGATATGGAATTCCTTCACAACACATCTTTCTATAGATGCCACCAACCTTTCAACTGATTTTCGCTCACGAACAGGGCGATCAATAATGGGAGTCTTTATCTCTACCTCATCCTTTTCATCCTCTTCATTCTTTCCTTTTGATTTAACCGCACCCCTTCTCTTTCTTGCTTTCTTTGTTTTCCCTTCCTTGGGATCTTCATCCTTCAATTCCTTGTCATCCTCTTCCATATGGCTGTCAACCTTCTCTACCTTATCTTTAGCATCCTCTTTTTCTTCTTCATTTTCCTCATCTTTGGCATCCTCAATTTCTTTGTCCTTGGCATCCTCAATTTCTTCTTCCTTGGCATCCTCAATTTCTTCGTCCTTGGCTTCCTCAATTTCTTCATCTTTAGCATCCTCAACTTCTTCGTCCTTGGCATCCTCAACTTCTTCATCCTTGGCATCCTCAATTTCTTCATCCTTGGCATCCTCAATTTCTTCATCCTTGGCATCCTCAATTTCTTCATCCTTGGCATCCTCAATTTCTTCATCCTTGGCATCCTCGAAGACCTCGACCTCTTCATCCTTGGCATCCTCAATTTCTTCGTCCTTGGCCTCAATTTCTTCATCCTTGGCATCCTCTACATCTTTGACATCCACATTTTCTTCATCTTTGATATCCACATTTTCTTCAATCTTCTTGTCATTTGGAAGCACATCTTCCTCCTTTTCCTCCTTCACAGTTTCTTCATTGCTTTCCTCATCTTCCTTGATCTTAGGTTTCTCTTCCATTTTAGTGGCCTCTGCCTTCTCATCAGTACACTGCTCAATTTCCGGTTCTTTCACTCCATTCTCCAACCCATTAGGCACAGTCTCGTTGATTTTTTCCAGTTCACTGATTCCATTTGTCACAGTTTCAGTGGTATTTGTCATTTTATCTTCTTCAGTGGTTTCATTGTCCACTGTCTCAACGTTATTTTTCATTTTATCTCCTTTATTGTTTCCATTTTCCACGGTCTCAATGGTATTTGTTTTTAAATCTCCACCACTGGCTTCATTTTTTGTATTCTCAAAGGTATTATTTGTTGCATCTTCTTGACCCATGATTGATATACCTCAAATTAATCTACAGAAAACCGCAATCTCCTCACGTGCACATCTTTGTCTAGTCACATGAATAAAACTACACAAAATATAAAAGTACACAACCATTCAATATGAATGTTAAATACACACATTATATGGAAAGTAAACTAAATTATAAATCCGTACTAATGCTACTACTCTAGTGATTTGGAGTAACAATAAATAGCATATCAGTATTTTTGTTTGTAGGGGGACTACTTCAAAAGAAAGTGTTCAAATTTATTGGCTCTGCAGGAGAATATCACAATCCTTAAGGTACTCAATGCCTCAACTGTACATACTGATAAAAAATGAACATTTGCTGTGGGGAATGCTTGACGATAGATGAGGATGCTAAGTTATGATGTTCACAAATTCTAAACCATGAATAATTTAAGATTCAAATTTCCTTTGGAATGAGACAGTTTGCTATGAATGAAATGAAAACTTCTTGGAAATAAAAGCATTTTACTACAATACTCTTACAGTAATTGATAACTTCCTAAGGGTTAATGCGACAATAGATTTCTTTTTGGGCTGATGCGACAATAGATTTCTTTTTCTCTTATAAAAAACAATAGAATTTTTTAAGTTGAATCTAACCAACCCTTTTTGGAAAAAAATTACGGTTAAATTGCTAAATTTGGTCCCTACTGTTTTAAAGTTTTCAATGCTTTTAGGTTTCAATTTGGTAACAATAATTCGATCAAATCTCATAAATCATTCTCCTTGTAAGTCGTAATCATAATGGAAATGATGACACATTCTCTATTTTCTATTTTATGACAATGAGCTGGTGTCAAATGGAGTTACTAGACTGTATTAGGATGTATTAGGATTTAGAACCTGAGTAAGAAAACAGAGGAAAAATGGTGGGCTTATAGATGAATAAAATATGGTTAAAGAATGACTTGTGAGGTAGTAGAACCAAACCTTAAAGGGTTTGTTTGAAATATTATCTGGATTCAAGTTTCTTGATTTTAGATTCACTAAATCAAATGAATTCAATGGACTTCTATGCAGTGAGTTTATTTATGAAAAACAATATTAGACTGTATTTGAATTCTGTGACTGACAAAGTGATAAGTTAGAATATAGCAATTACATACTTCCAATGTTTCAAGATTCTACTTGGATCACCACCCTAAACTTTTAGAACCATAGGAATAAAATTGGTAATTTAACCTAAATTTTTTTGTGGATGAAAACAAGATCTGGATTCATCTTTACTTCCATACAACTTTAACTTAAGCACAACAAAGAATTCACTTCAAATCTGAACATAAAAATTAAAGGTATCAGTTCAAATCAATTGCCATTCGGAATCCTTTGAAATCCTTCAGAAAAGCAAAATTTAAGAAAAGACAGTAACACAAACTCGAAGCAAATAAATAAAAACAATATCATTCAGAAGGATCGCTAGAAAAGAGAACACCATAAGCGGCAATAGCATCACTACTTAAAATCCTCAATTCAACAAAGAATTATCAACAGTGGAAGTATATAAGATGCATCATGCATGACATTCAACCCACAAAAAAAACTCTGCATTTGAACCTGAGAAAAACCAATTAAAATGAACACAAAGAATTCGGCCATAATTTCATAATAGATCAGTAGTAAAACGAGCACTCCCGCACAGAGAGCTAAAAGAGATTAACAAAAACAGCTCCGAAGAAACAAAACACACTAAATTCACCCAAAAAAAACAAAAAGAAAGAACAAAATCAGCACAGGACCATCCGAAACCCTAATCCTACAAATCCAGAGCATTCCACAGCAACAAACCCCCAAAATTGCGGAATTGCAAGAAATGGAAAAGCCCTATAAGAGAAGAGTACAAGTCTAAGGAGCTAAAACTCACTGAATTTCAGAGCTTCGGTAATCGATTCGAGCGTCGAACAGAAAGTCGTCGGAGTTCTACTGTCTCACTGTCGCCTCTCAGCTCCGTAGATAACTCTTTTTTTTTTTTTTTTTTCGACTTCGTTTCGTATTCCTTTCACTTTTTTCTTAATATTTAAATTTGTAATAAAATAAACTTAAGTCCTTCTCCGAGTATTTATACTTCGGACGTCAAATCCGGAATTTAAAACCAGTTAAAAGCCACGTAGGAGACTTTTGTCAGCTGACGTGGAAGCAGTTTTTTGCGAGGAGGAAATCGACGGTAGGATGGAGTTTAAATGGCATATGGATATTGGACGGTTTGGATGTGAAGTTCGTTTCTTCTTCGAGGATCACAGGGCCCACACACAACATAGGCCACTTTGGCGTGAATTTTTGGCGCCGCCATACATTTGTGAGTTGTGACGTGGCGTACAAACTTAAAATGGAAAATTATATTTAATAAATCAATTATTTTTTAAGACCTATCAATATCAAATTAAAAGTTTAAAGAGACGAAAATTCAGAAACAGTTATTCAACCATTAGCAGATATTGTCCTGAGTTTTCTCTTTTTGTCTTCTGCTCAAAGCCTTTACAACACATTGTTAGGAGAAGGTTTCCACACCCTTATAAACAGTGGTTTGTTCTCCTCCCAACCAATGTGGGATATCCCATTATAAGTTCAAATGATACACCATTAATTAATTAAATTATTTAATCAATCATTGTTTATTCATTTACGATAGCTCACTGCACGGTAAATTATATTAAAAGTTGCACGCTTATGTGTTGTCAAGTTTTGTCCATAAATATAATCATTATAAATCGATGCTTTACAAGTTGTTGGTAATTAAAATTACGTGGAGTCTATTTTACCTTTGTAATTACATCTTATATCTTACTTACAACTTACTCTAAATCAGCTCCCTCTCTCGCCAATGAGAGAATGCAGACTCCATTATTTTACTCTTGAATCAACAAATCAAACCACAATCTTTCACATGATTACGATTCAATAAAATATATATATATATATATATATATATATATATATATATATATATATAATAATAATAATAATAATAATAATAATAATAATAATAATAATAATAATAATAATAATAATAAAATAAATAAATAAATATTTTGTGATCCAGTCTTACATAAGCTCATAGATGAGAACACCCTCCCTAATATTCTAAATTAACAAATCTAAAAAATAAATAAATAAATAAAATTAATAATAATAATAATAATAAATAAATAAATATTTTGTGATACAGTCTCATTGTATAGAACACCCTCACTCACTTGCATGTACATGAATAATTTCGATCAAATCATTTGTAACAATTGTCAAGTGGGCCATATCAACATTGTTACAAGAATAAGACACTCACAACCATCCGTATAGTATGTACTCTTCACGCTATTCTTTGAACGTGATCATTTGTATATAAAAAATTAGTGGATAATATTAAAAGTATAAAAAAAAACAAAAAACTTATTATTAAAAATTAACTCATAAAATTCACTCGTTCCCAAAACATTAATTATTTTTATTATTATAATACAATATTAATTTTGCGATTAATTTCCTTCGTAAATTTTAATTATTAATTAGACATGTACGGTAGACCGGTAGAGTTCTTAAAATAATTAAAAAAAATGACCCAACACAACTTTGAGACAAACGCAAATTACAAGAGAATCTAAAAGCGAAATAAAGTAAAAAAAAATATCCGATATAAGACAAAATCAGACTAATATACAAAAAAAATAAAAAAAAAATCAGATCATCGAATAATTTTGTGTATAATAAAATCAATTGTTTACTTTATCATAAAGTTTTTTTTTAGTCTATCTAGGCATAAGGACTAAAATAATTTCATAATAAAAAACTTAGGAACTAAGATATATAATTAAAGTTGAGGGACTATAGACTAAAATAATTATATAAAAAAGTAAAGTACAAATTAAATAGAAAAAGACAATATATATATATATATATATAATAAGGTCAAAATTATTGATTATTTAAATATAGATTGAGAGCTTATTGTGAGTAAAAGGTACAATAAAAGAATTTTGCGCACATGGTTTTAATTAAATACAATAATTCATTTTTCAATGTATTAATTTCGTGATGTCCTAAATATTATTAGTAATTTAAATACATGATTTTTTAAAAATTATTATTTCTAGTAAATATTAAAAAGTTATGGGAAATAAATAATAATTTGTGGAGGAAAAGGGGGTGTGGTGTAAATAATGAGTTTTATAAGGGCAAAAGAAGTAAATAAAAGAAAATTGCCCATTTCTTCGTTACCAAACATTTTAGTCTCGCTCGCAGGGAATCTCTGCACAGTGCGCAGAGAAAGAGAGAGAAAGAAGAGAGAGAATTCCATTTCCATTTCTTTGATTGCTATCTCTTTGAACGAAGATTCGTTCATTTACAGTTCGAATTCCATTTGTTCTGCGTCTTCCTCAAGCTTCATCCATGGAGATCCCTAGCAAAGTGTGGAAGTTCAGATTCCATTTCTTGGCTGCTCTAACTCTATGCCTTACACTCTTCTCCCTCGTCCTCCTCGCTCCTAGATTGCTCTCTCTTGTCGCCTACTTTTGGCCTCTCCTCCTCTCCACCGCGCTCTTCCTCCTCGCTGTCCTTCTCTTCGCCAACGCCTCTCTCCCGCCGCCGGATAAAACCGGCGAAGGCCTTCTCAACTATGTCGCCGGACACCTCGACCTTGACGCCTCGCTCAAGACTGATTAAACTACGGTTCTATCTCTGACTTTTACTTCTCTGTTTTTTGATCTGTACTCGAATCTGATTTCTCCGATCCATTGTTTCTCTAATTTATGTACTCAATAACGGTTATGTAATGAAATCTCCCTTTCTTGACGCTGATCTGATGTGTTAATTGATGAGGATGCCTCTGATTTCTGTTTTTGAGATTGGTTACTGGTTGTGTTTAGATCGAAGATTTTGTGGTTTTCCTTTCTGTTTCTTGTGAATTTCAGTTGTTGATCCGATGGATTTGAGCTTGAATCGAGTGGGAGATCTCTTTTTCTGTGCTGTTCTTTTGATTTTTGAATTGTGTTGATTTCAATTTGTTTTGTTTTTAATTTTTGAGGAGATATGATGATTATGATGGGGACGAAATGAGATTCGGATGCTCCGTCAATGAATATCGTCGTTGAGATTTGTCGGACGTTATAATAGGGTTCTTTGTGGGTCCAAAATTTCGAACGTTACTCTTATTGAATGAAGACTTTCTAAGAATTTATGGAGAATTTGAAAGAATCTTGATTTTCATTTATTTAGAATCAAATAAAATAATGGAAATGCGGAACAATTCATAGCCATCAAATATACAAGTTCATCTTTGAGTAAAAAATTTATTTTATCTCTATAATAAATTCATTTCTTAATAAATAATTTGTTTATAATTCAATTATAATCGAAATCCTTCCTAAGCCACGAAGAGTTAACTTAATGTTTAGTATTTAGTGTATAAGAAGAATTAAGTTAAGTTCAAGTTTTGTATGTTTAAGAAGATTTACGGTGACATTCAAGTAAACGAGGGGTATATGAATATGTCGAGACCATATCTAAATGAGAGTGATCCTTATAAGATAGGATGACTAAGAAAAATTTAAAAGAATTGAAAGTCATTACTTATACCAACAATGTATACCTTTCTTTTAAGGGGCTCAATCATAAGAACTTCATGGTCAACGATGCTTTACTTGGAGAAAATTTGTGTCCAATGACCTCCTAAGAATTTGCATAGGATGCATGTGAGTGAGAACCAATCATGCTGGAAGTACTCGTGTTGGTCATGGAAGCGAGGAGTAAGTAACTTGACCACGTCAGAGGAAATGTAGGAGAATGTCATGATCGTCATGTGTCGAATCCAAATTCAAATCCTAGACCTGAATCGTTTCAATTTAAGTTAACTTCAGCTATTTAATCTTCATGAAGAGTTAAAAGTTAACTTTAGGTCTCGAGCGATCATGAAAAGTTAAAGTTTAATATACCTCGTGAAATTAATACAAAGAATGTCAAACCCTATTTTCGATTTGGTCGAATTGATCTTACAAAAAAAAAAAAAAAAGATTTAATCAAGTTTTCAACAACAAAATGATAAATTACACCACCATAACCTTCAAGAAAGTTGTCAAGTCCTACAACGGCTTTGCATATACAAAAATTCTTTGTCTCGCTCTTACATTATGATGAAAAGTGTCACGATCGTGCTTGTCCAAAACATGTTATTTGTGACCGCGCATCGAATGTTCTGGTCATGCTTATTTAGAATGTGTTGTCCATGACCGCATGCCTATTCCAAACCCCTTTCATTTGAGTTAGATAAGCCTTTAATGTTCTTATTGTGTCAATACCGGGGTGTATGACCGGTCACCAAAATTATATCTACACTTGGTAGAGCTAAAATGCCCCAAAATGTACAACAAAGGGATGTGACTAGTTATCAATTCTTTCTACCCGAGTTACATGCTATCAAAATTGTAGTTGTTGTCTATTCACTTTTAGCTCATAACATTGATTTCTTTAAACGCATTTTCTCGCTCACATTTTCTAAAACATTTCTCTTAAACGTAACTCGAGACTTGATTTTACGTCAAGATTGTCTGCAAAGTTCGATTTCCAAATGACTCGAGACTCGATTTTACATCAGGTTAGAATAGATGCCGCACAATCGTTGTCTCGCTACCATGAGAGTGCGATTGCGATACATAACATGTGGTGGTCAGGTGTTTGTTGCTCAACTATAGAGACACTTAACGCTTACGACCTAAGCAAAGTATATAAAACTCAAAACTTTGGGATCCAATACCAACTATAGCTAACAAACTTCTTAAACAAAATACAATGATTCGCTACAACACGCTTGCTATGGATAAGGAATATAATCTCTATTGATACGATATTTTTTTGGGAAACAAAAAGTAAAGTAACGAGAGTTTACGCTCAGGTGGACAGTATTATACCAATGTGGAGGGTCGTTGTTTCTGTAAGTGGTATAAGAGTTATACACGGGTATCAGAGTCATGCACTTATCTTAAAAAAGAACGTAAACACGTGCAACTCATGTCGTTACAATTTGTGGACCCCAATATGTTGTTTGAGAATTTGTCTTTTATTTTCTTTGGGCATAACAACCCATCCTCAACGTGCACACATTGACCTGAAGTTTTTCTAACGTGAAATTAGTTTCCAATGCGTAATTGGTTAATTGGTTAATGCAAGTCGTCCATTTGTCGTCTTAATCTCCTCGTTTACTTTCTCGTACAAAAAGTTAGCTTCGGGTTTAGTATGTGTGTTAGGTTTATTTGAAATGACCGTTCAATAAACTTCTGATTGGTCGAATTGGCTACTCAAATGAATCGAATAGAGTTCAGAAGCTAAACCGACCGAACGTTCTCCTTTTAGGTTAAGTTGAGTTAGGTCATCGGTTTATCCACGTGATATTAATAATTAACAAAAATATATTTTCTTTTTATAAAAGGCGACAAAAGAAACCTCACATGCTCATTGCACACCACCAACCTTCAAGCTTCATCTTCTCATCACAGAGCTCCGGCAATGGCTTCCACGGCGAAGGAACAATCCACCATAGCTTCCTCCAACTCCGACGACGGCCAAGAACAACAACACTACGCTTATGCTGCGCAATTGGTTACCTCAACGGTTCTGCCGATGACACTCCAAGCAGCCTTCGAGCTCGGCTTGTTTGAGATCTTGGCCAAGGCCGGCGATGGGGCCGAGCTGTCTCCGATCGAGATAGCCTCTAAGATAACCATGTCGAACCTGGATGCAGCGTCGATGATCGATCGGATCCTGAGGCTTCTGGCGGCCCACTCCGTGGTGGGGTGCTCGGTGATCATTGATGAATATAGGAATCATCAAAGATTGTATAGCCTCACGCCCGTGGCTAAGTATTTTGTTCTTAACGAACATGGCGTATCGTTGGGTGCTATTTTATCGTTGATCCAAGACAAAGTCTCGCTCCAAAGCTGGTTTGCTCTTTATTTTGATCTTTTGATTGATGATATATTACGAGCATTTAATCACAACACAAAATTGCAGGAGTGAGCTCAAAAACGCTGTGATCGAAGGAGGAGTTCCATTCAATAGGGCTCATGGGGGACTTCATGCCTTTGAATACCCTCGCTTGGATCAAAGATTTAATCAAGTTTTCAACAACGCAATGATAAATAACACTGCCACGACCATCAAGACAGCCGTCAAATGTTACAACGGCTTTGCAAACCTCAAGCAACTAGTTGATGTTGGTGGCGGCCTTGGGTTCACCCTTAAAATCATCACGTCTGCATACCCTTCAATCAAAGGCATCAACTTCGACTTGCCTTATGTCATTAAAGATGCACCGTCCTATCCATGTAAATAATTTCTTCCAAAACTTTATTTTTAATTTTGATTTCTATAATTTCAAAAAAAAAACAATTCACTATTATTCATGTAGCTTAATTATATTCGAGAAAAAACGTTGACAGGTGTGGAACATGTTGGAGGAGACATGTTTAAGAAAGTTCCAAATGGAGATGCTATTTTCATGAAGGTTAGTTTTCCATATGTATATGTATTTATTTATATATATATGTAGATGTATATGTATATATATGTGTATATATATATATATGTATATGTATATATATGTATATAATCATTTAAATTTATATATATATCTATATATCTATACACATAAATATATATATATATCTATATATGTATACACATAAATAAATATATATATATATATATATATATATATATATATATATATACATAAATATACATATATATCTATACATATACATATACATATATCTATACATATACATATACATATATATATATACATATACATATATATATATATACATATACATATATATACATATACATATATATATATACATATATATATACATATATATATACATATATATATACATATATATATACATATACATATATATATATACATATATATACATATACATATACATCTATATATATATATACATATATATACATATGTATATATATATATATAGATATAACCTTTTAAAGATTATCTCTAGTTTTAATGAAAAAGCATTTAAATTTAGGTAATTGATAATGATAAAATATTTATGTAAGCTTATAGTGTGTAATTCATGATTGGAGTGACGAGCAATGCGTGAAGCTATTGAAAAATTGCTACGCTGCGATCCCAGATGACGGGAAGGTAATCGTGATGGAAGGAGTGGTTTCGACGGTGTCGGAGACCACGGACGCAGCCAAAGCCGTCATCCAATGCGATATTCTTATGATGACTCAAAGCATAGGAGGAAAGGAGCGAACTCGCGATGAATTTAAAGCCCTTGCAACCAAAGCTGGCTTTAAACACATCAAATTCGTCTGTTTCGTAAGCAATCATTGGATCATAGAGTTCTTGAAATGAACGTATTTTGATATTTAAGATGGTGTTTAGTTCAATACTTTGTTTAGAATGTCTGAAAAAATAATACCCGATAATCAAATAATTGTATTTGGTGTTCGCATTAAAAATATTTTATTAAATAAAACTTTACTATTCTTGTTGTGTCAATATCACCGTGTATGACTCGTCATCAAAATCATGTCTACATGGCTAAATGGTTCAAAATGGATTGACTAGTTGTCAATTCTTTCTACCCCGAGTTATATGCTATCAAAACTATAATTGTTGCTTATTTGCTTTTAGCTTATAACATTGATTTCTTTCAACGCATTTCGTCGCTCAAGTTTTCTATAACATTTCTCTCAAACGTGACCCAAGGCTCGATTTTACGTCACGATTGTCTGCAAAGTTCAACTTCCATATGACTAACTTGTTCACCGAATTAGAATAAGTGTTGCACAATCGTTGTTCTGCTGCTACAAGAGTGCAATTGCAACACAAAACATATGGTGATCAGGTGTTTATTGCTCAACTATAGAGACATCTAACGCTTACGATGTAAGCAAAGTATATAGAACTCAAAACTTTCATACCCACAACTCTAATGCTTAGGCCTCCATCCGTTTTAGCCCATATTCACCATTTACCAGAAGATTCAACCTATATTCACCATTTAACAGAAGCAATGATTATTAGTACTATCCTACGTAACGATCCATAATGGTAAGGACCTGAACAAGTGTAGACTGAAATAGAAATGATAGTATGCAATTTGATGCGTGATTACGTCGAGACCGAGAAAAAAAAAAGACCTAAAATTATGTGGACTAAGAATAGCTGAGCGAACGATCGAGATGGAAAGAAACATAATTAGAAATTGATAGGGATCGAGAACAAACGAAAGTACATACACGAGATGTAACATGCGAATGTTTTCGCATGTTTTTCAGGTTAGGCGGTTACACGATTGATTGTTTAAAGTGATATCTCAAACTAATAATTTTTATTTTCTATATGTTTAGATATAAAAAGTATGTTTTTGTATGATTTTATTTTCTTTGCACCTAACAATCCATCCTCTCACGTGTACGCATCACCCAACCACCCAATCACATGAAGTTTTTTTAATTAGGCTGGTTGTTCATTTTTTTTAAAATTATTTTTTAAAAAATCATATTTATTCGATATTAATTACTAAAATTTTAACGTTCCGATATCAAATATTCACAAAGAAATCTAAATTAGAAAAATATCTAACCCAATTTAACTCTTATTTTTTAGGTTACTCTTACTCCCGTCCGGATAAATCTGACCCCTTCCCCTATTCCCGCCTACGTATATGGAATATTTTAAGAAGTAAACATCTTTCTTAGTGGCACGGTCTGTGAAAAGAATAGGAAAGGTGACTTCACTATATTTCTTACCAGGAACGAGCCCTATCACAAGAATATTTCTTTTAGTGGGACTATAGTTCTGAAAAAAGACAGATTGCCCATCTTTTCTTTAATATCGGGAGAAATACTATCGGGGGCTAACTCAAACCCTTTGGGTAAAATAAGAACAGCCCCCACATTCAAACCGCCCCTTTTGGTAGTATAAATTATTTAAATTATTAAATTATATGAAAACACCTTTCGCTAACCCATATGTTTGTTGGATGAATGTCTCACGTCAGTATTTAGGGAATGATCATGGGTTTATAACGAAGAAATACTATCTCCATTGTTATGGAGTCTTTTTGGGAAGCCCAAATTTAACCAATTTATGCTCAGAATGGATAATATTATAGGAGGGTAGAGAGTTGTGTTCTTCTAAGGATCTGATCTTTAGCTAAATATAAAATAATAATTAAAAAAAAAATGTTTTTTTTTCTTATTATAAAAAGCTAAAGTGAGTTAACAAAAAAACCTCACTTGTATATTGCACCAACCAGTACAAAAGTTGCTGCTGCAGCCTCGGCTTCCCCTCCGGCGAAGGAACAGTCAACCATGGCTTCCTCCAACTCCGACGACGGCCAAGAACAACAACACTACGCTTACGCTGCGCAATTGGTTACCTCAACGGTTCTGCCGATGACACTCCAAGCAGCCTTCGAGCTCGGCTTGTTTGAGATCTTGGCCAAGGCTGGCGATGGGGCCGAGCTGTCTCCGACTGAGATAGCCGCTAAGATAACCACCTCGAACCCGGATGCAGCGTCGTTGATCGATCGGATCCTGAGGCTTCTGGCGGCCCACTCGGTGGTGGGATGCTCGGTGATCATTGATGAAAATGGGAATCAGCAGAGATTGTATAGTCTTACGCCGGTGGCTAAGTATTTTGTTCTTAACGAAGATGGCCTGTCGTTGGGTCCTATTTTATCGATGATTCAAGATAAAGTCATTCTCCATAGCTGGTTTGTTCTGATCTTTTGATCGATGATATAATATGAGCATTTTCCTGAAAAGAAAATTGTATATACTAAATAATTTCAAAACTCGATTTAATTCGTAAATCAAATGTACTAAATTCAAAATTATATTTACAGGAGTGAGCTGAAAAATGTTGTGATTGAAGGAGGAGTTCCATTCAATAGGGCTCATGATGGACTTCATCTCTTTGAATACAATGGTTTGGATCAAAGATTTAATCAAGTTTTCAACAATGGGATGATAAATCACACCACCATGGTTATCAAGATAGCTGTTGAGTCCTATAACGGCTTTGCAAACCTCAAGCAACTAGTTGATGTTGGTGGTGGTCTCGGGGTCACCCTTAAAATCATCACGTCTGCATATCCTTCAATCAAAGGCATCAACTTTGACTTGCCTCATGTCATTCAAGATGCACCATCCTATCCACGTAAACAATTTCTTCTACAACTTTATTTTCAATTTGATTTTTATAGTTTCAAAAAAATTCAGTATTATTCGAGTAGCTCGATTATATTCTAGAAAAAATGTTGGCAGGTGTAGAACATGTAGGAGGAGACATGTTTGAGAAAATTCCAAACGGAGATGCTATTTTCGTGAAGGTTGGATTTCTAAATAATGACATTTTTCTCGTCGCTTAAAATCATAAAACTTAGATAGATTTACGTAGTTAATGATAAAGTATTAATGTAACTTTATAGTGGATACTTCACGATTGGAGTGACGACCATTGTGTGAAGCTGTTGAAAAATTGCTATGTCGCCATCCCGGACGACGGGAAGGTCATTGTGATGGAGGGAGTGGCTCCAACGGTGCCGGAGACCACAGCCGCAGCGAAAGTCGTCATCCAAGGCGATGTGCTTATGATGACTCAAAGCATAGAAGGAAAGGAGCGAACTCGGGATGAATTTAAAGCCCTCGCAACCAAAGCTGGCTTTAAACACATCAAATTCGTTTGTTTCCTAAGCAATTATTGGATCATAGAGTTCTCGAAATGAACCTATTTTGATATTTAAGGTGCCCTTCTGCTGTGTCAATAAGGGATGTATAACTAGTCATCCAAAATAATATCTACATCCGTCACGGCTAAAATTGTTGGGTTTTATGTCCTAAAACTCATAGTTTGGAAACAAAAACATATTCTATTTTCAATAAAGTTATTATTGTTGTTTATTCAGTAAAGATTGTTATTGAATAAAGTGAACTTTAAGATCATTATCTAAATCCAATAAACTAAGAACACTCTGGTTATAGTATGATTACTTGAACTATATGTAGAGATATACGAGTGGATCAAGTTCAAGTATATAGTCAAAATGATCTATAGTATAAGGATAAGGCTGAGTATCTTAATGGGGACACTATGAATGCGGCCCACTTTTGTATATGATATAAACAATGTGATCACTAAATTGTACATGTGGAGACATGTAAGTGGAGGCGTCCTATGCAATGATTATTGCATAAGATCGAACCATGAAGAAAACGACCACTCTCACTTTATAATGTGGTTTATTGTTGAGACTGATTTTCTTTTCATTCGATGACCTAGGTAACTCGAGCTAACCATGAACTCGTGTTTATTCGGAATTATCCTTAGATATGCATGGGTGAGAGTGGCTCGAGTTTGCCGACTCAATAGGCCTCCCATTTTAGGGGTAAGACTGGGTGAATAGCTGGGGACGTGGGGTGCAAGATGGAATTCACTCCTACCCACTTTTAGGGATAGAAGAGAGGTAGGTCAGCCTCCCATTTTAGGGGTAAGACTGGGTGAATAGCTGGGGACGTGGGGTGCAAGATGGAATTCACTCCTACCCACTTTTAGGGATAGAAGAGAGGTAGGTCAGCCTCCCATTTTAGGGGTAAGACTGGGTGAATAGCTGGGGACGTGGGGTGCAAGATGGAATTCACTCCTACCCACTTTTAGGGATAGAAGAGAGGTAGGTCAGCCTCCCATTTTAGGGGTAAGACTGGGTGAATAGCTGGGGACGTGGGGTGCAAGATGGAATTCACTCCTACCCACTTTTAGGGATAGAAGAGAGGTAGTTCCCTTAAGTACTGACTCCAGGTCTTGAATAAGGGGCCCCACCCACTCATTGGCGTGAGAGAGATTCGGTTTACTGGTTGGACCACAAACCAATTGTTCATGAGAGGATCAGTGGGACATAAGGAACAAGAAGCAACTTTAGGGGTAAAACGGCTAATTGACCCAGCTTTAGCTACGAACAACCTGTGAAGGATCAACTTACTAATCATGGTTATATCAAATGGACAGAAATATATCTATAGTGAGGGGAGTGCAACTACTAGGCTATAGTGGAGTGTCATAGTAGTTAACGAGTGTTGTTGATTAACAAGATTAATGAGTTTAACCGGTTAATCTTAGGTCATTGGAGCCCATGATCTATAGGTTCATTAGGTCCCTCTGCTAGCTCATATCAGACTAAACAATAGAACAGTGTGACGAGTGAGTTCGAAGTGTTCGAATTCAAATTAGGGAATATGCGCTACATATATACGATATATTTAACCTCATTTTTGTTTTATTTACAAATTAAACAAAAAGAGAGAATTTGAGATATTTAAATAAGTTTTAAATATTTTAATCAAATATTTAAAAAGAGAGAATTTGAGTTAATATTAAATATTAATTAAATAGTTTAATTAATTATTTAATATTACTTTAGTTTGAAATTAATTATTCAAATTAATTGTTGAATTAAAATGAAGAAAGTCAAAATGTTGACTTTATTTAATGGAAAAATCCATGAGGTGTCAAAATTTGGTGATCTCAAATTTGCATCAACATGCAAACATGACTCTATAAATAGAGTGATCATGGTGCATGAAAGGTCTTCTTGGTGGAAAACCTTGAGACAAACACTCTCTTCATATATACAAAATCTCTCCCAAGTTTAGTCACTCGCCGGATTCCACAATCCCGTTCTAAAGTCGGAGGATAGTGGAGAAGACACTAGTGGTGGTTCGAAGCTGGTTCGGGAGGAAAAAGGAATTTGAACTACAAAATGTTAGTATTCAAACTCATTAAGTTTTAATACTTATGAACATGCTAGTTATTTACTATAATTGATGTTCTAAAAGTGCCTAAGATCCAAATTGCTTCCGCGTGTGTTATATTAACACCATAAAAAATGACACAATATGTACTATAAGGGATGTGACTAGTTGTAAATTATTTGTACTCGAGTTATATGCTATCAAAACTATTGTTGTTGCTTATTTGCTTTTAGCTTGTAACATTAATTCTTTCAATGCATTTTCTCGCTCACGTTTTCTATTACATTTATCTCAAACGTGAACCGAGACTCAATTTTACATCAAGATTGTCTACAAAGTCCAACTTTCATACGGCTAACTTGTTCACCAAGTCAGAATAAGTATTGCACAATCGTTGTAATGCTACTACAAAAGTGCAATTGCGACATAGAACGTGGTGATCAGTTGTTTGTTGCTCGACTATAGAGACACTTAACACTTACAATGTATGAGCTCTAATACGAACTATAACAATCAAAACTTCCTAAAAAAAATATAGTAGATTCATTGCAACATGCTTGTTATACAACGGTTGTTGAGAATCGTTTCAGTCTCCCATTAACGATACAAGAGACACTATTTCCATTGTTAATACAACCATTCGAGTAAACCAAAAGTAAATTCAGGAGAGCTTATACTCAAAATAGACAATGTCATACCAATGCACAGCGTCATGATTCCTATAAATAGCATCAGAGTCATACACTTATCTTAGCTTAGTCATATCAACAAAAGTGTCAAAGGGAGAAGTTACGAGCCTTAGACTTTACTTTGTTTGAAGATTCCATAAAAGGAATTGTGAACGACCGCTTAGAATAAATGACAATATCAATGAGAGAAATTTAAATTGAATTCAAAAACCTAAAATTGATTGAAATGTCATTCACGTGAAGCTGGACTCTTTCATATCAGAACAACTCTGAACAATTTCACTAGTTCGACATAATTCATTGCCGCCGAGCGCCACCACCACAGCCGTCGTCGCAATCTAAATTATCGGTTTGATTGATTCATTTTTTTTTTTAGAATTATATAAATTATTTTTATCTTAAAAAAAAAAAACTCAATTATCACGTGTAAACACGTGCAAGTAATGCAATTACGTATTACCCAAGTACAAAGGTGGCTTCAGAATTCAAAAATTTGTGGGCCCCAGTGATTTGTTATGAAAATTTGACTTCTCTTAAGACTCCTCTCATATGTACACGTCAACCAACCACTTGTCAATGCTGACGTGTCATTAAAAATTATGTGGACAAAGGACAGTTTAATTCATGCAAATATAAAAAAAATTATTATTTCTTATTTTTTTCTTATTTCTGGTCAAAACACGTGTAACGCACGTAAAGACATTTCCGCGTAGTATAGTATAAAAGGCGGCTACACAATTCAACAATATGTGGGCCCCCACCACTTTGGGCCTAACAACTCTCATATGTGCACTTCACCCAACCACACAACGACATCAAGTTTTTCAAAGGTCATATAATTAAAAGTGATTTTCGACCTAATCCTCTTATCGTTTACTTACTTATACAAAGACTTAGTTTCGAGTTTCGAGTTTAGTATGTGTATTAGGTTCATGGTTGGTCGGGTTGACTACCGTAAACAAATTCAATAGAGTTCATTAGCTAAACTAACCCAAGTATTGTTCATCGTTCTTTAAAAATTATATTTACCCATTATCCATATCATATTAATAACTAAAATTTTAACATTCACATATAAAATACACACGCCAGAACCCATTACGTTACAGACGTGAAATGATCTTAATCTTAAATTTGGGTCGGAACCCTATTTTGTGTTTGGTCAAATTCAATCTTAAAAAAAAAAAAAACCTTAAAATTTTAAGTTGATATAATAATAATTAATATATATATATATATATATATATATATTGGTATAAAAGGACCTCACATGTTCATTGCACACCACTAGCCTTCTATCTTCTACACCAACCATTAAAAAAGTTGCTGCTGCAGCCTCAGCTTCTCCTCCTCATCACAGAGCTCCGGCGATGGCTTCCACGGCGAAGGAACGCTCAACTGTGGCTTCCTCCAACTCCGACGACGGCCAAGAACAACAACACTACTCTTACGCTGCGCAATTGGTTACCTCATCAGTTCTGCCGATGACACTCCAAGCAGCCTTCGAGCTTGGCTTGTTTGAGATCTTGGCCAAGGCTGGCGATGGGGCCGAGCTGTCTCCGACTGAGATAGCCACTAAGATAACCACCTCGAACCCGGATGCTGCGTCGATGATCGATCGGATCCTGAGGCTTATGGCGGCCCACGCGGTGGTGGGGTGCTCTGTGATCATTGATGAAAATGGGAATCAGCAGAGATTGTATAGCCTTGCGCCGGTGGCTAAGTATTTTGTTCCGAATGAAGATGGCGTGTCGTTGGGTCCTATTGTATCGATGATCCAAGATAAAGTCTTTCTTCATAGCTGGTTCGTTCTAATCTTTTAATCAATGATATATTAGGAGCATTTTATCGTAATTTTGTACATACTAAACAAAACTCGATCTAACTCGTAAACCAAATGTCCTAAATTTGAAATTATATTCACAGGAGTGAGCTCAAGAATGCTGTGATTGAAGGGGGAGTTCCATTCAATAGAGCTCATGGGGGAGTTCATGCCTTTGAGTACCCTCGCTTGGATCAAAGATTTAATCAAGTTTTCAACAACGCAATGATAAACTACTCCACTACGGCCATCAAGGCCGTTGTCAAGTGCTACAACGGTTTTGCAAACCTCAAGCAACTGGTTGATGTTGGTGGTGGCCTCGGGGTCACCCTTAAAATCATCACGTCTGCATACCCTTCAATCAAAGGCATCAACTTCGATTTGCCTCATGTTATTCAAGATGCACCTTCCTATCCAGGTAAACAATTTCTTCCCGAACTTTATCTCTATACTTTTAAAAATTTTCGAGTGGCTTGATTATATTAAATTTGGAGGATAATTTGTAAACCAAAAATGTTGTCAGGTGTGGAACACGTAGGAGGAGACATGTTCGAGAAAGTTCCCGAGGGAGATGCTATTTTCATAAAGGTTAGTTTTCTATATATCTTTATTTCAATATGTTAATATCACGTAGCATTAACACTCGTAAGCTTTATAAAAAAAGTTTATAAATTATCTCTTTTTGAAAATTTATTAATATTTTTGAAACGTAATCGATAATGATAAAGTATTTATGTAACTTTATACAGTGGATACTTCACGATTGGAGTGACGAACATTGCGTGAAGCTACTGAAAAATTGCTACGCTGCGATCCCGGACGATGGAAAGGTAATCGTGATGGAGGGAGTGCTTCCAACGGTGCCTGAGACCTCAGAAGCAGCTAAAGGCATCATCCAAGGCGATGTGCTTATGATGACTCAAAACCCAGGAGGAAAGGAGCGAACTCGTGATGAGTTTGAAGCCCTCGCAACCAAGGCTGGGTTTAAACACGTCAAATTCGTCTGTTTCCTAAGCAATCACTGGATCATAGAGTTCTTGAAATGAACCTATGTTTACTTTTTTTTAAATAATGTCGGTGCTTATTTATTTTAGTACTTAAAAAGAGCCGTTTGGTTCGATGTTTTGTTTAAGATGCTGGAAAAAATTGCAAGGTTTTGACAAAAAATGAGCAGAAATATAAACGGAGTTTGGAGTGATGATATTATTGAATACTAAACTTGACTTTTATAGCCTTACATATAAATAAGTAGAGAGATATAAACTAACCATAAAAATAATGTCCGAGAAAATAAGGACCCGTGGTGGTGTAGGTTAGGAAGCTAGAATTATTAAGGAAACTAAGTGAACGTTCAAAAAGAAAATATCACGACGACACTTGGAATAAGCTTCAAAGGACAAACCCAAGTACTTATTTTAGGGAGAACGTCGGCCAACCAAGTAAGTGGTCTTACTATCCGTATGGTTAGAAATTGATGTTTTGTATGATGACACATATCTCGTGGTTCTTATCTCGTGGTTCTGCACGTGTCATATGCTTGATATGTGTGATATGTTTAGGAAATGATATGACTATGAAATGTTGGTGGTGTGTTATGTTAAAGTTTGACACGTGTTATGATGTGACGTACTGGGGACCTCGTGCATCATTGTGTGTTCATGCATCAGGGAGCACCACTCTTTTTATGATGGTACGGACGCTACGAGGCAGGAAAATGATCATTATATTTATTATAATGCTGCGATGGTTGCTATTCCTAATGAGTGTCCGACAACAATAGCTCTAAAGAATGCTAGCCCAACCAAGAAAGGGGTTCAGAATGTGTGTGAACCGACTAGTGAGTCCATACTCGCACGTGTGAGTCATGTATAGAACAATAAATACACATTCAATTACCCGTTTATGACAGTGGCCTAAGGGAATATAGATCGAAAGGATAGGTCTCATTCATGATGACGTGTGTTTGCATTGAACTCAATATTGGGTCACTCACTGTTATTTCTATTTCAGATAAAGGTAAGACACCCTTGTGCAGTTTACGACGGTATCGCAAGTCCAGACCATGACACATGCATAGGATATTGCATTCATCTTTTAGACTTAGGTTAGAATATAGTGTTTTTAAAGACGTTTTTGAACATGTAAGTTCACGACAGTGTTTTATGTTGAAGTTTTAAATGATTATTTCCCCATAAATGAGTACGTTAGGTATACTAACTACTTTAGACTACAAAATTTATAGGTTCGTTACACGAACTCCGTTTTCGGTTTTGTCAAATTGACCTATCAAAAATGTTTTAACTTGCAAATTAAACCGAATTTCTTTTTTAGTTGATAAAGTAATAATTAAAAAATATATTTTTTCTTTTTATAAAAAGCTAAAGTGAGTAGCCAAAAAAACCCCATATCCTCATTGCACACCACTAACCTTCTATCTTTAACTCCAACCATTAAAAAAGTTGCTGCTGCAACCTCAGCTTCCCCTCCTCATCACACAGCTCCGGCGATGGGTTCCACGGCGGAGGAACAGTCAACCATAGTTTCCTCCATCTCCGACGACGGCCAACAACACCAACATTTCGCTTACGCTATGCAATTGGTTACCTCATCAGTTCTGCCGATGACACTCCAAGCAGCCTTCGAGCTCGGCTTGTTTGAGATCTTGGCCAAGGCCGGCAATGGGGCCGAGCTGTCTCCGACTGAGATAACCGCTAAGTTAACCACCTCAAACCCGGATGCAGCGTCGATGATCGATCGGATCCTGAGGCTTCTGGCGGCCCACTCGGTGGTGGGATGCTCGGTGATCATTGATGAAAATGGGAATCAGCAGAGATTGTATAGCCTTACGCCGGTGGCTAAGTATTTTCTTCTCGATGAAGATGGCGTGTCATTGGGTGCTTTGTTATCGATGATTCAAGATAAAGTCTTTCTCGAGAGCTGGTTTGCTCTTTTCTTTACATTTTCTTTTCTTTTGATCGATGATATATTATGAACATTTTAAATAACACTTTGTTTATCAAAACCGTAATTTCAAAACTCGATCTAATTTGTAAACCAAATATCTTAAAATCGAAATTATATTTGTAGGAGTGAGCTGAAGAATGGTGTGATCGAAGGAGGAATTCCATTCAATAGAACCCATGGAGGAGTTCATGCCTTTGAATACCCTCGCTTGGATCAAAGATTCAATCAAGTTTTCAACAACGGAATGATAAATCACACCACCATGGTCATCAAGGTAGTTGTCGAGTCCTACAACGGCTTTGCAAACCTCAAGCAACTAGTTGATGTTGGTGGTGGCCTCGGAGTCACCCTTAAAATCATCACGTCTGCATACCCTTCAATCAAAGGTATCAACTTCGACTTGCCTCATGTCATTCAAGATGCACCATCCTATCCAGGTAAATAATTTCTTCTCGAACTTTATTTTCAGTTTTGATTTCTATATTTTAAATTTTTTTTACTATTATTCGAGAATTTGAGGGATATTTGTAAAGCAAAAATGTTAGCAGGTGTAGAACACGTTGGAGGAGACATGTTTGAGAAAGTTCCAAAAGGAAATGCTATTTTCATGAAGGTTATTTTTCTAAATACATTCTTATTTTATAATATTCTGATCTCGAGAATGGTACGATATTACCCAATTTGAGCATAACTTCTCATAGCTTTACTTTGAGCTTCCCAAAAGGCCTTACCGTAACATTTTTATATAGTGGATACTTCATGATTGGAGTGACGAGCATTGCGTGAAGCTGTTGAAAAATTGCTACGCTGCCATCCCGGACGACGGTATGGTAATCGTGATGGAGGGAGTGGTTCCAACAATGCCTGAGACAACAGCCGCAGCGAAAGCCATCGGCCAAGGCGATATGCTTATGATGACTCAAAACCCAGGAGGAAAGGAGCGAACTCGCGATGAGTTTAAAGCCCTTGCAACCAAAGCAGGGTTTAAACACGTCAAATTCGTTTGTTTCATATGCAATTTCTGGATCATAGAGTTCTTGAAATGAACTTATATGTCTACTTCCTCACACTTGTACCGTTTTCAATGTTTTGTTTAGAATGTCGGGAAAAATAATATTCGAGAATCAAATAATTGTATTTGGTGACGCATTAAAAATTTATCAAACTTTGATGACTATGATCTCTACAACGATGATCTACGTAAGTAGTCCATCAAGATCCAACATTTCTGCCATACGAATGAAATGTTCATATTTTTCCTAGACTAGACCTGGACCGAACTTGTGCCTTCACTTTTTAAGGTTGGGTTGGGTCATATCGTGTTAGGCCAACCCAATGATAAGGGTGATCAGTGTTTTTAACAAAATCTAATATGCAGACTAAATACAGGTTTGTACAAACTCAAATACTAATCCTTAGATTCTATCTCGGGTAAGCTTTAAATCTTTAGACGTGGATATGCTGGTATTGACCTTCTAATTTATGGATCTGTTTCTAGTCGGGTTAATCTAATTTATGGATCTGTTTCTAGTCGGGTTAGATTAACCTTAAATTGTCGATCCTTCAAATTCTTGAAGTGTCGTGCACTTTAAATATTTCAACTTGCCTTCAAAGCATTTTCAAATTAAATTTTCTTTGTTACCCGAATTTTGACTCCTGAAAATAATAATAAAAAAATTATATTAATTGTAAAAAAATTTAAGAGTATTAATCAAAAAATTAAATATTTTGAGGTATTTTTTAAATTAAAGAAATATTTATTTATTATTATTATTATTATTTTTTAAGTTGGAAGGATATTATTCAAATATTTACAAATATATATATATATATATATATATATTTTTTATAGATAAAAGTATAATTTTTTTTTAATTTATTAATTTAGTATTTAAACGGAGGCTGCCGTAATTATTTCAAAATGGAGAGTGGCAATGGCTACCGACTTTGGAAGACAGACGTGAAAAGCACACAGAGACAGTCGTCGGAAGAACGCCAACGCTTCAAATTTCGAAGCAATTCGGTGTTCCATCTCTTCTCTGTCGAGTGAATAGCGCACTATCATCATAAAGCTTCATCGGATTTCTTTACACGTCGTAGCATTTTTGCGCTCTGGAACGTACAAAATTTGTCACTCTTCTGTTGGTTCTGGGTTAGTCGATCAACGACAATCGAACCTTGTCTTTTGGTTTCTTCGTATTCAGGTTGATTCTTCACGAGATTCTTGCTAACCTGAGTTCGCTTCAACTCTTTTCAATCTCTTTTTGTTTCGCTTATCCACTAATTACGGTAAATCACAACGAACTTTGTCTTCTTCTAAATTTGAGTTGGATAGTGTATGCTTGAAGTAGAACAATTTGAATGTTAGCTGTTTCTTTCTTCGGCCTCGAATTTCGGTTCGTATTTGTTTTCTTTTGCTTGGATCGAGAGCAGAGGACTGGTGAATTCGAGGATTAGGTTCTGAACTTTTCATTCTAGTCCATGTGGATTCAGCTGTTGGTGTTTAATTTGGATTACCTCATATTTAACCTTGATTCAGTAGTTGATCCTTTTGTACAGTTTTGAATTTAGAACAAATATGATTCTCTATAGGTTGATACATGTGCATGGATGTATTTGAAGTTTTCTGGATTTGTATTAATAGGATATTCAAACTAATCAGCTGCATAAATACTTTTATATTTGGAAATCTATATTAATCTCAACACAAATATATTGGCAATTCATGTTTTGTTCTCTGTTCCTCTGTTATATGGCTATTGATTTTGAAGGATTCTTGTTTTTACGTATGGCTTCCTTGTATGGTAATAATATAAGGGTTGGATGAGGAGAACCTTTATAAGGGGTTCAGTAACTGAGATTTTAAGGGTGCAGCCTTTTTGTTTTTTTTTTTTTTTTTTTTTGTTTTCCTTAAAAGAATGAAGGATGCTGTCTATTAATGCTGTCGTATATGAAACAGTTCTGGAAGGTTTCAAGTTGGTACGAGAATGTCGGAGAGTTTTGCTTACAAGAGCGTGAAGATTGTAATCTTCTCAAATAAACTCAACTTCCTTATGTCTTTTGGGCCGCTAGCAATTCTTGTGGATAAGTTGACTGGACACAATGTAAGTTAAAGACGTCACTGTTGGGTATGAATTAATATCAGTTATGGATTATGTGTTTGTTGAGGTCTTTATGTGGATTACAGAGTTGGGTCTTCTTCCTGAGTCTATTGGGTATCATACCGTTCGCTGAGCGGTTAGGTTATGCGACAGAGTAAGGACTTCGGGATCTCACATTTAATGCTAAATTTCTACTGGTTTTTTTTTTTTTTTTTTTTAATCTAAAATGCTTTTTGCAGCTCATCTAATTTTTCGTTTGAAACAGGCAGCTGGCTTTTTACACTGGGCCTACAGGTTGAGTCTCGATCTCAATTTCACACGACTATGATATTCTGAGTTCTTTTGATATTTGGAGTTAAGAAACCTGTTCATGGGATGTTTATGAGTTTATATAGCTTTTCTTTTTGACACTGGGATAACTCATGATGATTGTATGTTCAATGATATGCCTTAGGTGTTGTAAAATATCTGCAACTGCAAAAATGCTCTTTTTGCACTGTAACTCCTGGTGCTGATTCATCTGTTGCCATTAGTCTACTGAACGAGTACAATCCTCAGAAGGGGAGGGAGAGGGGGAGGGAGGGTGCTGTCGTAGTGTACTATATACAAATTATCGTAGTTGTGAAAATCTCAAGTGTATTTGGTAGGAAAAACATTAGTGTGCACATACGCACATCAAAGAAAAAGTAATTACAAAGGTATAAGGGGATCAAGCGTCCCCTTAACCGTGTAAAAAAGTGGTAAACCTTTCGTATTCTGATTAGGCGAAGTTTTCTTTTTCAATTAACTATTCTTCCATATGCACAGCTGTTTCATGCCTATTCTGTTTTCTTTTGGATTTGGTTATAATGATCCATTATTTGTTAAATTTTCTCTACTCACTTGACGATTGAATCTGCAGTTGGCGGTCTACTAAATGCTACTTTTGGAAATGCAACAGAACTCATCATATCAATTTTTGCACTGAAAAATCAAATGATACGTGTTGTTCAGCTATCCTTGCTAGGCTCAATTCTGTCGAACATGTTGCTGGTGCTTGGTTGTGCGTTCTTCTGTGGTGGGCTTGTTTTCAACAAAAAGGAACAGACTTTTAACAAGGTATAAAGGTTTCAGTTTCACCCCAACCCAGGAATGGCTTTTCCTTTTACCTATTAGTTTTTAAGCTACTTTTTGTGCTAAAGCTGAAATTTCATGTAGGCAGCTGCTGGTGTCAACTCAGGATTGTTGTTAATGGCTGTCATGGGCCTTCTTTTTCCTGTTCTTCTCAACTACACCCACAGCGAAGCCCATTTTGGGAAGTCGGAATTGGCACTTTCTAGATTCAGCAGTTGCATTATGCTTCTGGCTTATGCTGCTTTTCTTTTCTTTCAGTTAAAAAGTCAGAGGAATAATTATTCTTCCGTTTATGAGGTTGATTATGTTATTTTTGTTCTTTCTTTGAAGTTATGCATCATCATGGAAGATAATTTGTGCTGTCTTCTGCATAAAATTTATTCTTTGTGGGGCTTATAGGATCTCAGGCAGTAGGGTGTTCCAGTTGTCCTAAAAGACCCTCATAAAAGTTTGGAATGGGTGCAATGGTCTTAGTCATATATTAGTTTAAATCCTGATAAAAAAAATCCCCAAAATATAGTCATAGTTTTTGTTTTGATTGGTTAAATGATGGCAGACCAGAATGAAAGATAGGAGGGTTACCATGAGTCGAATTGGATGCTCTTTTGTTGACCAGCCTCATATGTTTTTCCCCCATTTTACTTGATATTTTTGTTTACTTAGTAATCCACGTTCTATTGAGCTGCAAGTTCAGGAAGAAACTCGGAGTGAAGAAATCTCAGATGAAGATGAAGCTCCTGAGATCACCAAGTGGGAATCAGTTATCTGGCTATCAATTTTGACTGCCTGTATCTCTGTTCTATCAGAATACTTGGTCGATGCAATCGAAGTATTACTTTTTATTTCATCGCCTTCTTGATCATCTGAGTAAAGGCTTCAACTTTTGTCAAGAAGCTTAGCTTATTAATTGATTCTTTTACAGGTTGCATCTGAATCATTGAAAATCCCAGTGTCGTTTATTAGTGTTATACTGCTTCCGATTGTAGGGAATGCTGCTGAGCATGCAAGCGCTGTTATGTTTGCTATGAAAGATAAGCTTGTAAGCTTTAGAACATATTATCCATCCAAATTCCTTGTGATGTAAAAACGGACTGATGCGATCTCTAGTTTCTTGGCAGGATATTTCTCTGGGTGTAGCTATCGGATCATCAACCCAGATATCTATGTTCGGGGTAAGTAATTGTATCCATTTGAACATGATGCTGCAGAGTCCTTATTTCTTCTACTTGCTGTACTCTACAAATTCAACTTTTAGTGTCCTTCTGTCACTTTGTCATTGCGAGCCTGTGATGTTTCTCTGAATTTGAATCTGCATCGCGATGGCCTTCAGCTGATTTGTTCTTACTTGTGTCCCATAGCTAATGAATGAAGTATTGAAGATTGTTTTCTACCGTCGGTTATGAGTATTTTTTATTTCTTCTTTTTAATTACATTTACTTTTTCAACTTAATGTTGTTAGTTTAAACTTTTAAATTTAATGTTTTAATTTTCTTTCTTAAAAGTTAGATCTTGTTTTATTCTCGACATTTGAATTTCTCAAGTCATCTCGTTTTGAAAGTCGATGCAGATTCCCTTCTGTGTGGTAACTGGGTGGATTATGGGTCAACCAATGGACTTGAACTTTAAACTCTTCGAGACAGCTACACTTTTTATAACTGTGATAGTAGTAGCTTTCTTGCTGCAGGTATGTAATCAAAATCTGTTCTTCATATCTTGGAATATAAATTCTTCTTTTACTTCCCATTTCAGAATAATCAAAGACTTGAGTTTATTCATCATCCATGTAAAAGTTACGTTTTTCTACAGGAAGGAACTTCAAATTACTTCAAGGGACTTATGCTTATCCTTTGTTATCTGATAGTGGCAGCTAGTTTTTTCGTGCACGTTGATCCTCCATTACCCGGTGAGTAAACGTGATAGCTCTATATTTTCACCATTTGAAGTTGGCTGAAATGTTCAAGTTTTTATTTGTTTTAGAGGGCAAACTGGAGAGTTTGAAAGCGTAGCTGAGGAGGAACCTTCAGTGAAATTTAGAAGGGTTCTCTCCATGAAAACTTAGCTCAAAGGTTGTGTTACAATGCAAGAGGTGCTGTGAGTGCCTAAGCATACTGGTCTATCTTAGGCTTTTTTTAACGAGGAAACATGATTCGGTGTAATTTTACTGTAAATATTGTTCATTTCCAGATGCTAGACCTGCAACTTTTGTGAATAAAAATGTGTTTTGAAGAAATACTGAGGTGATCTTTTAGGTGGCTATATTCTGTGAGAGAAAAAAAGACCTGAAAGCCACGTGTCCCCACAGCATATGATTAACCTTACATAAAAGTCAACGAGTGGAGGAGAGAGAAAGTTAGGGTGAGAGAGAGGGGGTTGACCAGGTGTCTGAAGAGTGAGCTACCGACCCATCTCTCACACGCTCAATGGCGTTGAATTCTTTAATAAAATCATGCAGCTTTGATGCCTCTCTCTCTCTCTCTCTCTCTCTCTCTTTTACCATATAACCAACCCCATGCAATCACTTCTCGTTTCCTACTGTCCATTATATATAACAATGCCAATCTTCTCTCTTCCCATAATAGAAAAAACCCACCTCCCTTGTTCTTTTTCTTTATTTGGAACCAAAAAATAAAAGAGTATTGAGCAAAGCAGATAGTGAAGCAACAAAGCATTCTCTTTTAACATTGTACTGTTCTTTGCCTTGCCATCTCTGTTCTTTGGCTTTTTGTTTCTTTTTGTTATTGTTTTGCTTTTGGTTAAGAAAAGAAAAGGAAAGAAAAATGGGGAGAATTCCATGCTGTGAGAAGGAAAATGTTAAGAGAGGACAGTGGACGCCTGAAGAAGATAACAAGCTCTCTTCCTACATTTCTCAGCATGGCACTCGCAACTGGCGCCTTATACCCAAGAATGCTGGTATAACTCTCTCCCTTTAGAACATTTGAAATCATTTTAATTACTCAATGCCTAATGCTGCGATGACATTCAGGTCTCCAAAGATGTGGGAAGAGCTGCAGGCTACGTTGGACGAATTACCTGCGCCCCGACCTCAAGCATGGCCAATTTTCGGATATGGAAGAGCAAACTATTGTCAAGCTACATTCTGTTGTTGGCAACAGGTTCACCACCTTCTTCATATCAACATTGCTTGTCAATCATCAAAATGAATTTGTACTAAGTAAGATGACTGATCTCGACCCCGCAGGTGGTCTCTGATTGCAGCTCAGTTAACTGGCCGCACCGACAATGATGTCAAGAATCACTGGAACACTAAGCTGAAGAAGAAGCTATCAGGTATGGGCATTGATCCAGTTACTCACAAACCATTTTCCCATCTAATGGCTGAAATCGCCACCACTTTAGCCCCTCCACAAGTTGCCCATCTTGCTGAGGCTGCGCTTGGCTGCTTCAAAGACGAAATGCTTCACCTTCTTACTAAGAAGTGTGTTGACTTCCAGCTCCAACAGGCCAATGTACCGCCGGGAAGTTCCTCAGGAACTTATAATCACAACAATCAAAATGAGAAAGATGGTACTGTCGAGAATATCAAACTTGGTTTGTCAAGAGCCATTCAACAGTCTGATCTGATCACTCCATATAAGCCTTGGAATTCTACTGATGCAACAACAACGAACTTGGAGGGGACAAGCAATTGCTTCCCAGCATCAACGTCAGGATTTCAATACCCGCCGCCCTCGTTCGGCAATGAAGGGGATGTGCCGTCATGGAGCCAGAGCATGTGTACGGGGAGTACGTGCACTGGAGGAGAACAACAGGGGCAACTGCATGAAATCCTTGAAGAACACAGAGAGGAGCTATCAGAGGGTGGAAAAGAGATGAGAAATGGGACAAGTATATTCAGTTCAGACTCTGTGTTGTGGGATTTGCCATGTGATGATCTGATGAATCCAATAGTATGAAGAAATTGGCACCAAAATCCCAAATAAATTCTATCATCAAATGATACAATTGTGAATAGAGGTTTCTCCAGTGGCCCTTCATTGTATGAATCGGAGTACTTCACAGAATCTGTTTAGTCCGAAGAATAAGGAAGCAACTGAATTAGCTCAGCATAATTTGTAGAACTCCCCCTTTCTATTTACAACAACATTACAACAATTCCTACACATGGCAAATATGGTTTAAGATAATAGAACCTAACAAACTACTGGTTGAGGTATGAGTTTCTTCTCTTAAATTCATTTAATTTAAGTCTTTTATCCTTCCAAGGTTTTATTCTGAGTTTCTATTTTTAATGTTTTTCAAATGGCAAGTTTGTATAGTTTGTTTTACACTCGAAACGATTCCATTAATGTCAAATCAGTACATTAAGTTTGTAGGGAGAAACTGGAGCAGTTGCTTGCAATGGTTGTTCGAGTTATCGTTGTAGATGGTTGATAGAAGTGGTCGTCGATAGTGAGTAGTGGTCACCGGAGATGGTTACTAGAAGTGGACGCTGGAGATGAGGAGCCATTTTGAAAGTGGATGTTGTATTATTTGTTCATTTAATTTTGGGGGGGAAAAGAAAATACTCCCCCTTGAGTCGTTACAAAATGTTCGCTTAGGAAGCGAGCATACGTGAGCATACGTAAACAATCTTAGTAGTGTCCTAGGAAGTGAGCATATGTAAACAATCTTAGTAGTGTCCTAGATTGGTTCGAACTAGACATGGTCAAAACATAAACATTATTACATGCAACTTCTTTTGCGCAATAATATTTTCTCCTACAAATAATTGTTATCAAGTTTGAGTGCATTCAAGAGTGCATTCAATCATTTTGAAGAGACAATCATTTTGAAGAGACAATCATTTTGAAGAGAAAGTAGATGGATCAAATATCCGTAACATACATGACTTATATAGCCTCAAAATGAATAACATACATGACTTATATAGCCTCAAAATGAAAACCGTGATACTGACTATAATAGGCTCTCGTACATAGACATAAAGTTCATAAGTGATATCAAAGCTCTGATAGACATAAATAAAGGAACAAAAAGATTCAAACGAAAGGATGAATATATTGAAGGGCAAAAATAAAAAGAAAGACACTAAGTTTTAAAAAGTTTCGAAATTTGGCCATAAAATAATAATGATAATAGTAATAATTATAATAATTGGGGAAGCGAAACTATTGTTTCTACTGCTTCGAGCACACATCCAAACCCCGCCCCCCCCCCCCCCCCCACCCCCCCCCCCAGGGTGTTGCTGAAAAAGCACACTTCCTCTCTCAGCACTTGATGAAACAAACAAATAAAATGATCAGTGCCTACAAAACCTTTCTTCCCCACAAGCTTGTTGTGGGGAAGCAGAAAAAAGAAAATAAGAATGCACAACATATTCCAACAAATTTCATCTGGCAGATCTCTAAGCACGACGACAACAAAAATCACTCGTAAAATGACGAATGGAAAGAAGAGAAAAGAAGAGAAATGAGGGCAGCGAGCCTAACGCTACACCTATTTCACAGATTCGACAATAACGGATCTACATGTTTCCGGTTCCTTTTACAGAAATAAACATGATGAACGAGGAGATGTGTATCTATGCTCCATGCTCTATATCTGCACATTAGGGTGTTGAAAAGCCAGAACAAAATTACATGCGAAAAAGAAGGAAGAATCATTTACAAGTTACCAGCATGGAGTTGACAACATGCATGATAACACGAATGCCAGAGAGCTCAACAGGAGAGATCGTTTGCGAGCTCCGTTGGTGGTTCAATATCTGGTACACCTGTTCAAAGATGGGTCTTATGTGCATCGCTATCATCGGGTCCGTGGGGTTTATGGCAGCAGCCACATCGGTCATCCATGCAATTTTCAGGGATCTATCGTTGTTGATATCACAAGCTAGCTGTTGCAAGAGAGACAGCAGTACTCCATGACTTAAAGCAAGGGGATTTGACAAAATGGCTCTAAGATCAACCTGCCAAACAATTCAAAAGGAGGATAATATCATAACCCTTCCTAATTTAGAATCAGTAATTACAGACCACAGATCTGTTATGGACAAATTATCAGAACTAGTAAAGAAACAGATGCAGCCACAGCAGTTCTAATATATAAGCCAACTTTGATCATTTTAACAACGAGCATGTATAACCATGCAAAAAGATGGTAAATACCAGAATATGTAATAATCTTTTATTGTGGGAAAAAAAAATTCATGCATAATTTTATCAGTATGCTATCAATTTGAGAACATCCAAAAATTTTAGAAGGTATTAATGGCAGAAGTTTTGCCAGTACCATAGCCAAATATTCAGCTTAAAGCTTCAATATAGGAAATGACTTAGTACAGGAATAACTCAACTTACAGGCTATCTTCTGTGCTGAAACGGAACTAGAAATTTTCTTGAGGGACAGTTTTAAATTTCAACTTTTAAATTAAATGATCTTTTTTTTTTTTTTTTTTTTTTTTGGGTAGTATATCTGCATCTATCAAGGAGCAGATTGGTGAGAACTTTAATTTAACTATTTTATGATATGATGGATTTGTGATGAACTAAATGTTCGCTCCTTAATTCCACCCCTGCTTCTAAGAGTCAAGGTACAAAATATACCCAAAATTATGAATCTGCACTCCAAGCATCATGTCATATGCTACAGTTTGCATATTAAATATATGAATGTTCATACTGGATTAAAGATTAAATTACAATTTATCTAATACGTCCTTGAACTTCAAAAAGTATCTAATAAATCCTTAAAACTTTCAATTTTGTTTCCAATCGAACCCTAAACTTTTATGTCAAATAGGTGCTTCAACTTTCAAATTATATCCAACATATTTAACATCTTTTATATTAACAAGTCTCTTAGGCCTAAAATTGAATTTTATGTCGAATAGAATATTAAACTTTAGATATACGAAGTTTAAAAATGTTAAGTTAGACACAACATTCAAAGTTTGTTATTAGAAACCTTTTAAAGTTCGAGCACCTACAAAATACAAAATTAAATATTCAACCCCGTTTTGACATAAATTTAAAAATTCAAAAACTAAATTTATAATTTAGACACGGTAATAAATATGGAAGTCAACTAATTAAGGGATAGCAAGAAAAAGGATTCATCCTTCATAAAGCTTGAAAGGCCTATACAGTCCTAAAACTGCATTTCCAGATCAGAAGAGGGTGGCCGTTCAACATTGTACTGAAGATCGATGTGATAGCAAAGGAAGATAAATAAATCTTCGAAGATAACACTAGAAGAATGAAGGACAAACACAAGAAAAGTTGGAAAATGAAGAAAAATATATTATCACAACCACCAAGTTCACTTGTGCATGGACATGAAAACACATGCATGCAAAAATCAGTCATACCATAAATTACCTGAGAACATAACCAAGAGACAATGTTCACATCACTTCTCTGTAAAGCAGTGGTGAATGCTTCCTCATATTTCCTTTCTGATAACATTCTTGACAGTTCTTTTGTAGGATCCAAAGGAACCTCGACCTACAGAATATGTTGAGAATACATCAGATCAGGAGTAGGGGAAATACAGAGAAGAAAAGAGAAGAATGTAAACCTTCTCATGGTGAGCACCCAATGGTCCATTGCTTAGCTGGGTAACCAATGGATTTATTGAACTAGCATTTGCTCCTGCAGTTGCAAGGGCTATCAGTTTTCTTTGGCCTTCAGCCAATTCTCCACTCAAGGTCTGTGCCATTGTTGATGCTGAATTTATAGAATCCTGTATTCCATGCTTTAATTAATTAGTAGGTGGAAAACAACAAAGAATGATTAATAAAATTACCAGACGCTATGGTGAATATAGGTGTCAAATCATGCTAATCAAATACCATCACCTTCAACCTTCAAATATGCCTAATAATTTAATTTAGCTCAAGCAAGATACAAGAAATTCTAAAGAATCTAAAAGAAATCCACCATCCAGATATGCAAGAAAATTTAAAATCAAGGTGTGGCCTCGTCTAAATTCCAAAATGCAACCGCTTTTACGTTCAGCGTGAACCTACAAAAACAGGCTTAAATCTAAAATAATCACAAATCGAGAACAGATCCTGCAAGCAAAGCAAAAGAATATTTAAGGCTAGACATGAAACTCGGAAATTTACTCTCTAAAATCCATCCATCCTTTGGAAACTAAATACCAATTAATTTACAGAACAAAACCATATAAGGAAGACAACTATGTCACACTGCTCCAAAGTTTTAAAAGCATCGTGACATAACTTGATCACCACATTTTAAGAAAGAAGGCAGTAAGATGAAAGATGAGCTTCACCCCAATAAGAAGGTGAAACAAAGAATAATAACTGGGAGTAAATCTAATATATTCTATCAAGAGTTTCAGCACAGCAATTGTACCCTCAAAGTGAGTGCCAATGGAGAATGTGAAGAGTCAAAGTGCTGCTGAGCTACAGCTGAATGTTCAACCAGTCCTTTCTGAAAAGTAGAATCTACTTGCTCAAACATGGTTTTGCACGACATTTCGAAGGCAGGAATTACCGATGCTTCAAAACTAGATTTTAATGCATCCTGCATAAGAAGATTGTTACTCAAACCAAAACTCTCAACATCCAAGAGGTGCCAAGAAATCTTATCAATCAGTTCTAATAGATGCAGAACAACTAAAGAAAAAGTGACGTCGAAAATAAGTAAACCTGCAGAGCTTGCTTGCCAGAGGTTTGAAACTGCGCTTGAATTTGCCTAGCAACGGTAGCTTCAAGTTTTGAATTAACAGATTTCTCTAGTTGATTCACTGCCTTATCACCTACTCCTCTCTACATCACATAAGGCATGAATAAGGTCCATGATGAAAATGACAGGAGACGAAGAGAAGACATGCTAACAAATTCAAACCTGGAATGAATCAGTGATGGCAGAAGAAATTGTTTTCTCAATAGCTGGTGTTAATGTGCGAACCATAGCAGGTCCAATGGCAGCCATTTCCTTCTTCAAAGCTTTCTCTAAAAAGGCAGGCAAGTCCTTGTTCACAAAATTTGCAACTAGACTTGTTATCTTTTGTGTACTATCTCTCATCAATTTCTCATTTTTAGCATTTTCTTCCTGAATCCGAGCCCACAATGCATCATTATTCGCTTTCAAGGCCTTCTCCATGCTTCTACTAAGAGCTGCCTCCAGCCGTTTACCTTCTTTGGTCACTGGAACTGCAAGCGTCATCTGCATTTGCTTTTGCATTTCTTTCTGAGTGTTCATTATCTACACAAAATAACAAGAAATAATTAATAGAATAAAATTAGACAGGCAAAGAGGCATGCAAAATGCAATCAACCATCTCAAATAGTGATAAAATGATCAGAAAGGAATTACTCCCTCAGCAAGTATCATGAAATTTCTAAATTTAAGTCGATCATAGAATCAAACATTTTCTTTTATAGAGATGAAAAGATAAAATTGACAACTTCATTCTAAAAAATCTACCAACAATAACCTGATTCAACGTATCTTGGATGGCCAGAAAAGGAGACATCGCAGCTTCAGGTGGGGGAAGGCTTGAACTACCACAAGGTTCAGTGGAAGATTCATTAGAATTGAAAGCACTTGGAGATGGGGAAACCAAGCCTAAGCCTTGCGAGTTCTTCCCCTTGTTCTTTTTCCCCTTTGTATTAGGTGTTGTGATTTGCGGAGTCATTGATATAGATGAATCAGAAACCTTATCAGACACATCTTTGGCTGATGTTCTATCTCCCTCACCAGCTTGGGAACCTACCTCTGTGACCATTATATTAGCATCAATTTGTAGGGCTTCCTCAATGATATAACTTTCAGATGATAGTGCACAACACTCTCGGGCCACTTCCATACCAAGATCTGAAGCTTGAGAGCAGAAGTATTTTTCCTTGTTATGCATAGAAAGGTTCTGAGGCTCACCTCTACTACAATATTCACCATTCTGAGAAGATTTCATTTCACCTACCTCTTTAACCTCAAGCTCAGTATCTTCAACATCATCGTTAATAACTACATCCTGTATATTTGTCTCTACCTCACTCTTACCTTCAATGACATTAGGGGTTTCAGAGGAAGAAACAGCCATCAGTATCTCAGAGGGGGTAATCAGATGAGTCGGATGCTTAAACACAGTAGGAGGATTAAGGACATTAGACAAATCTTCCCGTGCAATTTTCTCCTCATTGTTTCTGGACTCATCATCCAAGGAAGACACTTCAGATAAATTTGTGTGTAATCCATCCATTTTTCGGTTGACTGGATAGTCATTACCACGTCGGTCACCAGCATGATCACTAACTGCAGTAATAGCCTCAAAGGCACCCACTGGACTTCTAAAACCAGACAGATTTCTAGACAAGCGAGGGCTCAAAGGAACAGGAGGTGCTGCAGCAGAGACAATGTCTGTGTTACTAGCTACAGGCGACAGTGTAACAGGTTTACATTCTGTATTTGCAATGGACGCTGCATCTTGAGAAGTGGTGGTTGCAGGATATCTTTCTGCACAGGCACTTTCAGAGCCATTGACTAGCACTGAAACCCTGGGAGTAGAACTGGTAAAGGGTGTCTCAGTTGGTTTGCTCCCAGAAGGAAACAATGCAGCCAGTCCTTCAATACCAGCAGAATCCTGTGAAACATTAGAATCTGCCTTCTCCAACCCCACATTGTCCAACGGTGGGGGTAAGCACTGAGATAAATCTAAAGCATACTGTTGTATAGCCTGTGTTTGTACGCAATAAACCTGGACAATATGTGTTAGACGGTCTAATATTTCACTTGTTCCAGTAAAACTTAAAATGGGCATTGTGACAGTGAACTCTGCTATGTAATCCATCCGTGTCATAGCTGGATTAAGACCATAATCCAAGTGAATTGCATATATAGCATTCTTCTTAGCATTAGCAAGTAAAAGAAGGCCCGCTTGAGATAATGCTACAATTTGATTAAAGAAAGCCTCTTCAACTTGACTTTCAGCTGAACTCTTCAACTCCAGGGTCTGGGTGCATTTCCATGATTCAGCATCGCTAGGAAGCAGCCAACCTTCCTCGCTAGCAGATGACCATATTTTCACTTCCCGGTTTAGAGGCCCCTATCAAGAGTTTTAAATGAGAGAGAATGCATTAGGGCAAAAAGGTTTACAGAAAATACATCAAACCAGTCAAATACTGCGAACATGCACAAATAGTGAGTAGAGATAAAGACTTATAATTTTATATTTTCTTCCTTTGTTTAGATAGAAAGTGATTATTCAGCCTTTCACAAACAGTTAGACATCAGGTGCCTATGACTTAGCCTGCCAGACCTCGTGTAAGCACGGAGAACTTTTTCAACTGAATTGAAGGGAGAAGTGCTTATACTACTTACAGCTGTTATGAGTATAATGTGATCGGGTCTGTTTGGAGCAGTCAAGAAAGTAGCCGCATTAACTGGTTGGCCATCATGCGGCCTCAAAACCAGCAAGGGTGATGCCTTGCGATCTTCCCAGATTTTGATCTATAATGTATGTATACACACAATCAGAAAAGAAGGAAGAAGCCATAAACAACAAGTTTTTTTTGCCAGTAAACATACATGACCATTGTCTTCAATACATGGATGATATAACATATTAATTTCCACCACATGACAGTAAAATATAATACAGAAGAAACTTTGAGCCAAGAAAAGAGAACCGCCTTCCAAAGCATCTACTTGATAGGAAATAAATGCATAGCTAGTAAACTAAAAAGAAAAGGACGATCTTTTTCTTCAGTTATTTATTGCAAATACTTGCTAGTTCCTGCAGGTATTTGCAAAATGAAAACATCACAAAGGTACCCGTCAGTAACCATCTTCAGAAATTCATAAGGATTAATACTAACCGTTCCATCCATAGATGCAGAAACCAATCGAGAAGTCATCCACTGGCACATGGATAACTCAGTCACTTCTCCATCATGCTTACCAACAAGCTGAACGCCATCAATCAACTTGTCGAGAGAAAATTTGAGAGGAGCTTCGGCAGAAAAGCTTTCACCCTTCCCAACTTTGGTTGTGTCAATTCTCAGAACAGACTTCCCAAATCCAACTACCAAAACTTCCTATACAAATTCACAACATTCACACATGGAGGTTTGAGCAACTGTACAGCGATAATTATAAACCATAACTAAAACTAATTATGAATCCACAGCTCTACATATGGATGTTAGCATTAAAATAATTATTGCCTGTTTATGACAATGCCAGCAAACTCGTGGATGCACAATTTCCTCCTCTCCTTCCATATGAAGGGAGATGACAACTTTCCCAGTGATTTGTGGTTTAGCTTCTTCATCAGGTCCCTCAGAAATCTTCCAAACATAAACTCGCCCACCTACATCAACACTGTATACAAGAAATATGCCATAACCCAGTAAAAAATCAGAAAAGGAATTCTTGGGGGGTTGAACCCCCTTCCAAGAAGAGAGTTTATAAAAAATAAAATTAAAAAATAAAAATAAAAAAAGAACATGGAGAGGGCAAAATAAGAAGGTCAGGCAGAAAAAACAGTTAAATTAGGAGGCAGTGAATAATTACCTAGCCAAAAGATGAACATCTTCTGCGAAGAATGCCATGTCAGTGACCCTCTGCATGAATAAGACATCATTGAAAAATTAAGAGGGAAGGAAGGCGAGTCAAAAAGAGGATATTACTAGTCGAGATTAACCAGAACCCATATAAATGGTAAGAATGCACACAAATGTAAAATGTAAGAACCATAACAATAATTTCAAAACCGCCCTAGGTTGGCTTGGTGGTCAATAAGGATATAAGTTAGGGACAGACAATTGTCACCTGAAAATAGTCAATGTGGCATGCATGCTAGCCCGGACACTCATGGATGTAAGAATTTATTTTTGAAAAAAAAAAACCAATAGTTTCAAAAAATACCAAACCAAGGAATAATTATCACCTTATACTACATTGAAATGCGATTCTAAGAGAATGCTAGAGAGACATTTTAATCATACGTGGACTATAGTATAAAATAGACTGCACTTATATGAAGCCAAAGGAAGATAATTGGTACACATACTAAGTATCAAGCATTGCTGTTTAAGACTCTCAAAAATGCTATGCCATAATAGATGGTGAATTGTAGATTCACTAGCTCTCCAATACCATTGTTGGACCACTTAAAGGTTCTATTCTTCATTTTACAAAGGACAAGATAGTGTACAGATCACCGAGAAGGGACTTCATGGGAGTTGTGGTTGATGTAGGCTTGTGGCTTAAAAGTTAACAGCGAAAGGGGGTTGTAATTAGGAATGGGAGAGGAAAAATGTTTAACGGCTAAACAATAATCGCACAAGTTAGTTCAAAAAAACTATGGAGGGTGGAGTGTTGTGGCCTGCTAATAAGCAAAAATTCTGATGGATCATTCTAGGCAAGTGAGGCCAAATGATGGGTTACTAGATTACATAGAGAAAGCAGCTTGAATATGGATAACAGTCACAAGGAACAGTATAGTGAACCTTTTCACTAGTTGCATTAAAAAAACACAAAGAAAACTAGTGAGCAAAACAAAGGAAACCAGTGGTCCCAAAAGAAACTAAAGAAAGCCAAAGAAAACTAATCCCAATGCTATAATCAGCCAAACAAAACCGCACAGAAAACTGAAAATAAAAAGCGAGAACAACTGAACTTCGAGCAGCAACAAGGAACCAAAGAACAAGAATATCAAGAAGCCGAACTTCAAAATCGAAAACAACCAAGAGGCAAACAAAGAGCCTGAAGCCGCAAGACAAGAAAAAAAAACTTTTCAGCGAGCACAAAAGCACTGATCCAAAGACCTTGAGAAAGAAACAACTTTGCAACAAACCAATGATAGGAAACTGCAATAAATAATATTAAGCCCGACAACGAATGTCATTCACAAAAGTAGGAATTTCATGCAACTCAAGGCCACAAGCTGCAATAAGAGAATCAAATTTGCTTGGAACTAAGGAAAGATGAAGAACAGACTCGTTATCACAACCCTGAAATGAAGAAACTAAAGCTTCTGAAATAAAGAAGACTTGTTATTAATGATGGGCAAGACAGACTCCACACTACTCACATTGACCTCTGAATTGGCTTACAAAACCTCAATATCAAAAGGAGAATTAAAAAAAATTAAAGGATCTTTTGCAGAATGAATGACACCTTTGGTGAATAAAAGATTAGAAAAATCTGTAAAGATGACTTGATGGCTGCCAAAGTTGAGACTAGAGACCCGAGGAGGAGATGATTTTTTACCAGAGGAAACCACAAGACCTATAACCCTTTTCTTCAAGAATATCTGAGTCGTCATTAGGGAACACAACACGCTTTTTCCAAGAAGAATAACTTAGGAAAAGC
Organism: Cucurbita pepo subsp. pepo; assembly: GCF_057944985.1. Taxonomy (NCBI): domain Eukaryota; kingdom Viridiplantae; phylum Streptophyta; class Magnoliopsida; order Cucurbitales; family Cucurbitaceae; genus Cucurbita; species Cucurbita pepo. Next base: position 9,479,222 of record NC_141805.1, on the reverse strand, counting down.
CTCAATATCCCCCTCACTGGTTGGCAATGCAGATACGCAAAGAGAGATGGATAGGTAACCCAATCCATCGACTTCCAAAACACAAACCCTAAATATCAAAGCAATCAAAATGGGCTCAATAAATGCCCCATCTCCTGACTCAACAAATTCTACCACACCATCAACAGGAAGCACATCAGAAAATGGAACAGTACCATCACCAGAAAAAGGCAAAGGAGCTTGCCAAGGTGACCTTCCATCTTCAGTTACCATATTAATACAAAAGGGGTTCAAAAAATCACTAAAGTTCAAAATTCTTCCAAAAGATTGCAAAAGGGAAGAGGGATCAATAGATGTTATAACTCCAAACCTAGGAAAAGTGGTACCTAAAGAATGTGAATGTCAAGTGTCAATTATCTCCAATTTGCAAATGAAACTCTTCTTTATCACTCCCTTCTATAAACATAAGATTTGTAATTTATTCAAGATTGTAAAGAACTTCAAGGAAGCCACTAGTTTGAGAATCAATTTATAGAAATCAACTTCTTGGAGAATTAATATGAGCATAGGCCGCTAGATTGAAAGGTTTTCAACGGTGTTCTCTTTATAAACTATTTTATAATCTCTTTGAAAGTTATTTGTATGAACTGGGAAGTCTTTTATATTTCATAATTCTGCCTTTTATTTTCTTTTTATCTCCCTTGGGAGTTTGTATCATTGAACACTCTCTTTTCATGGATACAATGACAATTTTGTTTCTTACTAAAAACAGTGGGCAAAGAAGGTTGCTATGGTGTCTAACTATTCTTCCTACTTTTAGGTGCATGGTCTCTCAACTGGGACTACCTTTGAGGGAAATCAACAAACAAGAAATTTTTTTTTACCTTAGTTGTTGAAAAAAAACTAAAAGAATCATTTTAAACTAGATGAAAATTCTCACATCTAAAGAAGAAAGACTTACATCAATCAGAGTCACCCTTACTAGCTTTCCGACTTATTACTTATCCGTTTTTGAGGTTCCTAGCTGCATCACTAAAGAGATTGATAAGATTTTTAAAAATCTCATCAAGCAAGGGGCAAATTTGGGGCTATTATTGCCTTGACAAGTTGAATATTGTTGCTCTCATTGCTCTTCCTCTAAAATCAGCCTACAAAAGGTTCCACATAGGAAATATGACTAGAAGAAAATGACCATATTCCCACAAATGCCTTTGAGGCACTCCTTGAAGGTTGACTCCCAATGGCATGAAATGATAAAAAGTGAAAGTTCGGTAAATATTTTGGATCATTGGTTGCCAAGAGAAACAGGGCTAGAAGCTCCAATCCTCAGATGCAAATATCAAAATTCCTTGTCAATTTAGCAAACAATGTCACTTTCAACGGTAAAGGAGATATAGTTACGTTTGAGGTAGAGTGAAGATAATAGGATCCTGGTGAGGTCTCAAGTGACAACTCCCCCACAGATGTGTGATATTATAAGCCTATAACAGAAAATCAAATCACATTTGCTGGACAAGTGTTGGGATCAATATTCAAACGCTTGGTATCTAATAGTGAGGAAACTTAGAAGAAGAGGAGGCTGAGGATTGTACAGCAACAGTTCTTGTAGAGATGAAGGTAAATGCTATATCGAGTAGTGATGAAGATAAAATCATCTGGAAGTTGGAACCTTCACGAAGCTTTTTCCTGAAAATCTCCTCCAGAAGTTTGCTATGACTAATACCTCTCCTAAGAAATGGAGAAGGCTCTTCGATAATACAAATTTCCAAGGAAGATAAAGAGCCCTCCTTCAGACCACTTTGGCTTACTGCCTCTAGAGCTATTCTGTGAGTGGTAAGCTCGAAAGAAATAGGATGTTATTTACAAAGATTATGAAGATACTTCAAACGTTATGAAAAATATAGCTTCTGCAGCTTCTTTTGGAGCTCTTGGTCAAACCATTTTGTATCTATGTATTCTATTTAACTCCAATTGGAGCCCTTCTCGTGAGCTCCTGCAGGATGCCTTTTGGTAAAACTCCATACATCAAATGAAATTCTTGTTTCCACAGCAAAAATTAACAAGTAACTATTATAATGAGCCAAGTATTAGGATGCAAAACAATGACTAATAAAAAAAACAACAAAAAGATACCCAACTAAGCAGACAAAAAAAAAAAAGAAATTCATTCAAATTAAAAGAAGAAAAAAAAGTTGTAAGCCAAACCTTCTCATGGCCACGAAACAATGATCTTAGCGCAGTATTGATATTAAGAACTCGAATGTTCCCTTGTTTCAAACCATAGCATATATATGTCTTGTTGACCGCAATTTGACGCCCCAACACAAGCTGAGGATCTGAACCATACTTGGTTATTGGCGTGACTTCGAGCTGTGGCTGGATCTCTCCTTGCAACCGAACGTTCACATCATACACCACATGATCACCAACCAAATGCCGTCCTTTAGGAAGCTTACTGCTGGGCATTCGAACCGGCCCAGTAGGAGAAATGCCAGGATTGACCCCCTGCATCATTGGAATGGTAGTCATGATGGGAACGTTAGGAGGTGCTGGAGATTCAGGAACGCCCGATGAAGAAGACAACATCGGAGCAGAAGGCTGAGGAAGTTGATCAAGATTAGAGCCAGGGGCTCTAATCATCGCCATTATCCGAGCACCGGAGCTCTGAGCCGGATTGCTCTGAGGAACAACCATATTGACGGGAGGAGGAGAAGGCTGAAGCGGCGGAGTGGGGTAGGAAAGAGACCGCTGATGGTGAAGATTAGAGAACTGGTCCTGCGAGTACGGAACTTGATTGGGATGGTGAGGAGAATGGTAAGGGTGATGAAATGGGGCGTTCTGAAGTGGGTAAGAGAAAGGGCCAGTAGGGGGCGGAAAAGAGGAAGAAGGAGGCGGAAATTGAGGTGAATTCATGAGGGTAGGGTTTTGTGACGTCGGCGTAGGGTTTGTAATGGTGGGTTTAAAGAATTTCTGCACATCAAATGGCGGATTCGCTGGATTTGGGTTTGGATTCCCAGGGGAAGCCATGAAGAATCAGCTCAATTCGGCACAACCCAGATCTGCAACTCGTGAATTTCAGATCAATCAGGATGATTTTGGGATCAATTTTCGGAGTGGAAAGAATCTGGAAAACAGAAACAGAGAACGATCTGAAAAAGAGAGAAAAAAAAAAAAACAAGAAACAAATGGGAGAAATAGAGATATCGAATCCGGTAATCTTAAGAAACCCAGACAAAAACCAGAAAAAAAAAAAAGTGAAGAGCGAAGCACCGGCGAGACCCGATTTATATACCTGATGAAGATGGACATGAAAAAATGATAATGAAAATCCCTTACAAATTTATTTATTTTTTAATTATCTAAAAACATTTAATTTTCTAAGTTATATTAAATTTAATTAATCATTTGATTTTTTAAAATTAAATTTATTACATACAAAATTAAAAACTTCTTAAATACTTATTATTTTATTTTGCCCCCAAATAATATTAAAAAAATCGATTCCATTGCTCTTTGGAATCAAAACGGCTCTTCTATAATTAATTATTTTCTCCAAATTAAAATAATATTTATTGACGTATCAACTTTTTTCTATATATATTTATGAGCAAATATCAAAATCATGCATGAATTAAGACGTTGGAATTAATTTAATAAGTGGATATTTCCACGTTAGTTATAATTTTTTAAAAAATTATTATCAAGTACGGGAGTTTTTGGATTATGAATATGATCCCGATAAATATTTTAATGATATTAATCAGTCGAAATTTTTTGCTCTCGATAACGTATTATAAATAAAAGACTTCCGTTCTTAATTTAAGATTAATAGTTGAAAATTATTTTTTTTAAGGAACATTTTATCCAAATAGATAATTTATAAATAAATTTTTGGATAGATTTTAATTTATTTAGATTTAAATAAAATAATTAAAAGTGAAGTAATAATTACTCGAGGAATTTATTGAGATAGTATATGATGGTTTTTTATTTAAAGTATTTCTTGTTATGACTCGAACATCTTCCTTGAACGAGGAATACAAAAATCTAAAAGAAATTTATGATTTAGTTTTATATAAACTCGTTGTATGAAATACCGTCACACATATATCTCCACATAAAAAATTTGGATCAAATTATTTGTAACTATTATAAAATGGATTGTATCAGTAATGTTATAAGGCACCCAACATTATGAATCATATATTATAGATTCTTTAGGTTATTACTCGAATATAATTTTACTTTATGTCAACTACATATAGCTTAAGATTACACCAATAAATTTAAATTATTATAAATAAAATTATCAAAATTATTATTAAAAAGTTGAATAATTAATGCTGAGAGCTTAGGGTATAATTCAAATAATTTATTAAAAAGTATTTAAGTTGAAACCTCTGACCTATCAAAGTAACTAAAATATCCTTACATACCATCTCTATCGTTGACAATCATCACTCATCAATAGCGACCATTGATATCATCCGTCAATTTCTCTGATGATCATCTCTAGCGACCATCACATACGCACAGATGAAGACCATAGTGTACCCTTCGGTAGTGACCATCTCTAATAACCATAATTGCAATATTCATCGGCTGCCACCGTGCACCCACTACTAACGGTCGTCTGTGGAGATAATTCTAGTGACAACCACGCTCCCATCATTGACCATGGCAACCACAATTGTTAGACAATCGTACACCCATTGCTAATGACCATATTTGACAACCACTACGGGTGACCATCACATACCCACTATTAGTGTGTTGAACACAACTCTACGTGGGAAACACTCGCCCACTCTACTAAGACCAATTGAGAAAAGATTTACAAAACTGGGTAGAAACTACTACTTTGTATTGGTTTGAACGATGAATAAGTAGGCTGGAGGGGTATTTACTCGTCAATTTATTCCTAAAATTTAAGTTTTTTTTTTTTTTTTTTTTTTTTTTTCTAAAATAACTGAATCATTTTCCTGAATTTATTCCTAAAATTCTAAATCATTTTTTTAACATAATTATAGTATGAGGGCTTAACCCTATTGATATTTTAACATAGTGCACATTTCGAACGACTACTAAGCTGAGAAATTCAATGACATGGTCGACAACTCTTGTTACCATCTCCAGTGAGTATCATCGCTAGGGATAACACCAACCATTATCACGGGTGGTGGGCAATCGTAATAGTTAATTATAGAGTTTTAAATGCAAATGTAAACGCTCATAGATTTAGAGATGATTTATGAGATAATAGACGATTTTCATAAATATATTAACGCTAAAACTCTTTTTTAAACATGAAACTAACGGATAAAAATATTTTTAAATATTTAAAAATTTTGGAAGGATATTAATAAAACTTTACTTTTTATAAAATAAAATACTAATTATTTTCATGTAAAATTAATTATAAATAATATAAATTATAAAAATTTAAAGATATTATTGAGTGATTTTGGGTATTTTTATTAATTATTAAAAGAAAAAATTGTAATTTTAATTTAAGCAAATAAAAAAAAAAAGAATTTAATTAGAAGAGTCTTTTGTTTTAGAGAGCAATGGGGGGAGTTGAATCTGATGGTACGCTCCCACCAAACGGCTCCACCTAATCCAACTGCCACGTCTTCCTCACCCATCCTCCCCTCCTCCTCCTCCCGAAAGCACAACTCCTTTTCCCCTTTTTCTTCCCCAACCAAAACCAAATCCCTAATGCTTTCCGGAAACTGTTGCCTTCATTTCAAGCCTCTCCACAGCCGCCATCGCCTTCAAAAACACCTCCATCTTCCTTCCTTCCTTCCTTCCTCCCTCCCTTCCTCCCTCCTCTTTCTCTCCCTCGCCATTTCCAGCCACAAATTCACAGCAACGAGCAAGATCCGGCCTCTGCGACGATGTGCTGCTTTGGAAAGGTGTGCATGTTCTGCTCTTGCCTAGTTCTGGTGGCCGTCGCCATCGGATTGCTCTTCGGTTTCGGAGTTTTCAAAGACGGATTCCATAAGATTAAGGATAAGGTCGATTTCTGCCATGGAGATCTCTGCGGCCATGGAAGACCTTTCTTCGCTGCGCCTCCTCGTCGCTTCTAGGTTTTTGCTTCTGTGGATCTTCGCTTCCTTTTTTTTTTATTTTTTATTTTTATTTTTCCTCTCCTTAATGCTTTGATATTGCTTCATTATGCATATAGTTTCTCGTAATTTTTTTGCTTTTTTCTTCTAATTAGAACAGGCATTTTGATTGTTCTTTCTCCCCCGTTAATATGATACATTTTCTCTGCTTTTGAATTAACATATGAATTCGGTTGAAATACATTTTGACAAATTGTTTAGTTTGTAATCTTCATAAACGCATAGGCTAATTTGATAAGAGATTAGGATAGATTCAACAAACTTTCCATTCTTTTAGTTCGATCATTGTAAGAGAGATTTGAGTTTGATTGAACTGTTTCTAGGTTCAATTACTCTGATTAATGATCTTTTTGTATAAGCCATTGACAGAAATTCAATTAATGCAAAATACAAGATAGATAAATGGTAGCTTAAATTAGTTCTTTCAAGCTCAATGAGAAAAAATTACGGAAGATAACATCTTAATACTTCCATTTTTTAAAATTGCATTTATTTTTTTCTTCCCTCTTTCATTTTAAATATTTAAATTTTTAGTCAAATTCTAAAAATAATGATAAATTATTTTTAAATTATTTTTTAAAATTTTAAAACTTAGCTTTAATTTGATTTTTAAAAACGTATCCAAGAAGTAGACATCCACTCACTCATGAATGGAAGTATTTTTCAAAAAAAAAAAAAAAAAAAAAGAAGTCAGAAATTAAATATGCATAAACTTTTTAAGTTATATTAATTTTCATCTTTAACCTTAAATTTCAAATAAATATTGTAATTTTAATCTAATATTTAGTTCCAGCTAATTTATCCACCAATCTTAACAAAAAAAAAAAAAAAAAATATATATATATATATATCGAGTAATTTCAACAAAATTAAATTTTACACAAAATGTCCAAATTTACCATTGAATAATCTTGTCAAAATGAAAAAACTTGAATTAAATTAAGCTTTAATATGATTTAAAAAATTCTTAAAATCGAGGATATTTTTAAAAACTTATTCTAATTTCTAGAACAAAAATTGATATAATATAATAAATAAGAGGTAAAAACTGGTTTTTTTTTATGTAAAAAATTAATATTTTTAAAAATAAAAAATGAAAAATTAAGATAATTATTATCATCGAACTTCTTTAGGCGTGGGGGAGTTGCTGCACATCGCTTTCCGTACCTATTTGACTCTTTTAGTTTTTATAAGCAAGCGTGTAAATTTCAAAGCTCAGCAAATTTGTAGGACTCTTCCAACTTTGCATATTCAAATCATGATAATGTAAGCCAACTACGTGCTTTAAAATAGATCGTTGAAATGTTGAACGGAAAAATACCTTTTCAGTAATAGTGGTCTTAGTAGCTCAACAAAGATACTGTTTTTTCTTACGTTCAACGCCGCCATAAAACTGGACACGAGTCAATCGAATAACAGTTCATCCCCTCTAGTTGGACCTGAATAGCAGTTCAACTTGACCATGCCCAACATGATGCAAAGCCCACTTTAAAACAGGAGAACATGAACCAAACATATTGGGTTAATCTTCGGACATCTCAAACGAACAAAACTGGATCGACGTGACTCACCTAAGCCTAAGGACCATCCTGGATGGGATCGTACTAAAATCGAACTAAACTTCATGAGCCAAGGTTGATTTTCATAAAGAATAAGATGGGTTGGATCAAATGAACCCAAGCTCGAGATGGGGTCAAGCCTAAATTGAACTAGACTTCGGGTAAGACTCGGGTTTTATGCTTTTAGGTATGATTTTTGTTTTTGAGAATTCTTTAATAGAAAATAGAAAAGATTATTAAATAGGCCTAAAAATACCATCCTTTATTTTCAAAGCTTTTTTTAAACTGTTTTTTTTTTTTTACCTTAAATTTTGGTTGGATGACACTTTTAATTATTTACTTTTATTACCCAATTTGTAAAAAAGGAAATTACTTTTTTTAACAAAGCAAAAGAAAATTATTGTGATTAGCTTAACCACTGGTATAATTAGGGATTACAATGCTATATTATGGAAGGAAGAATGTTGAAATGAATCAAACCAAACAAGAGCCATGAATGCCTTCCATCCTTCTCCATTGCTTTTCATACTCTTTCTTCTCATGCTCTTCCAAACATGCATCATTGCCACCAAGAAGGTAAACAATCTCTTCGTTCTATCATTATCGTTCGATTCTCGTTTGGAATACTCACTTTTTGATTCATCGGGTTTTCTTTTTTTACTCGTCTAGCCTTACATTGTGTATCTGGGATCACTTTCTCATGGTTCGAGTACCTCTTCGTTGCATCATCAACGTGTAACAGAGTCTCATTATAGTTTATTGAAATCAGTGTCGGGAAGGTAATCATCTCTAACATTCTAAAGATAATTTAACGTTGTTTTAGCTAATTATTTATATCGTTGTTCATGTAGCAAGAACATAGCGGAAGAAGCAATTTCTCACTCATACAATAGACACATCAATGGCTTTGCTGCCATGCTTGATGAAAACCAAGCATCGGAACTTGCAAGTAAATTGTTCATACATTTCTAAACTAAGTCAATATGTTTTCCTTGTTCAAAGAAAGAAACTCAAAGCTGATGTTTTTAAAAAACGTGGCAGAATTTTCAGATGTCGTTTCAGTTTTTGAATGTCAAGCAAGAACATTGCACACGACAAGATCATGGAACTTTCTCGGAATGGAAAAACATGAAGGAATTCCTTTGAACTCCATTTGGAACGCCGCACGATTTGGTGATGATACAATCATAGCTAACTTTGATTCAGGTTTCTTCTATTCTTCTCCTTCAAACCACTCTAAATTTTTAAAATGCATTTGCTAGGGAGAGATTTCCACACCTTTATAATTCTCCTCCCTAACCGACACAATCCACCCCTTTGGGACCAGCGTTCTCGCTTGCACTCATTCCCTTCTTCAATCAATGTGAGACCCCCAATCCACCCCCTTTGGGACCTAGTGTCCTTGCTGGCATACTGCCTCGTGTCTCCCCTTCGGGGCTCAGCTTCCTTGCTGGCACATCGTCTGGTGTCTAGTTCTGATACCATTTGTAACGACCCAAATTCACGGCTAACAGTTATTGTCCTATTTGGGTTTTCCTTTTTCGGCTTCCCCTCAAGGTTTTTAACCACACCCTTATAAAAAAATATTTCGTTTTCCTCCCCAACTGATATAGGATCTCATAGTTATGTTCTTTTTTTCATACTTTTCAATGGATTGGGATACAGGTGTTTGGCCGGAAGCTAAGAGCTTTAGTGACGAAGGGTATGGTCCTATCCCCTCGAGGTGGAAGGGAACTTGTCAAAGTGATTCAGACCCCAACTTCCACTGCAACAAGAAGTTGATTGGAGCAAGATTCTTCAACAAAGGCTATGGTATCCTCAATGCTACCTTCAATTCTCCCAGAGACCAAGAAGGCCATGGAACCCACACTTTATCCATAGCTGGAGGCAATTTTGTATCTGGAGCTAATGTCTTTGCCATGGCCAATGGCACTGCCAAAGGCGGTTCACCTCGAGCCCGCATCGCTTCCTACAAGGTATGTTGGCCAGTAGAAGATCGTCAGTGTTTGGATCCAAATGCCTTAGCTGCCTATGATGCTGCAATCAGCGATGGCGTCGACGTTATCTCGGTTTCCATCGGTGGAGAACCGAAAGAGTTTCTTAGAGATGCACTCTCTGTAGGAGCCTTCCATGCAGTTCAACATGGCATTGTTGTTGTCTGCTCTGCTGGGAACTTCGGACCGACTCCGGCAACCGTATCAAACGTATCGCCATGGGTTCTAACCGTTGGAGCTAGTACGATCGATCGTGATTTCACAAACTTCGTCGTCCTAGGAAACAAGAAGAAACTCAAAGGAACAAGCTTTTCTTCTAAAGCATTGGCATTCAACAAGTTCTATCCTTTAATCAATGCTGTGGATGCCAAAGCCAACAATGCCTCTAGCAGTGATGCGTGAGTATATGTAATGCATACCCATTTCTAATGAACACTTAAAACAATGCATGAGTTATTGCAGGGAGGTTTGTAATGAGAGATCGCTTGATCCCACAAAGCTGGCAGGGAAAATTGTGGTTTGCCTTCGAGGGGTCATTTCAAGAGTGTCAAAGGGCTATGTAGTGGCCCAAGCAGGGGCTGCTGGCATGATTTTGGTTAACGATAAGGACAATGGGGATGCCATTGCCACTGATCTGCACCTCCTCCCAGCTTCCCATGTAACCTTCAACGACGGCATATCCATCTTCCAATACATCAAATCTACGAAGTATTGTTGCTCAAGATTGTTCATTAAATGTATTGTTTTTACTGCAAGTTTTGAAGCATATTGACATGAACTTTGATCAGGACACCAATGGCTTGCATCAGTTCTGTGAAGACAGAATTAGATGTCAATCCATCGCCAGTGATGGCAGATTTCTCATCAAGAGGCCCCAGTACAATCGAGGGGTCAATCCTTAAGGTTGGTTTTTTTAGTTTTTTTCGAAGAGTTTTTTTAGGTTAAGTTTATGCAAACTTAGAGTTTTTTTTTTCAGCCTGATATTACAGCACCAGGTGTTAATATAATAGCGGCTTACCCAGATGAAATACCACTGATAGAATTACAGGTTGACGATCGTCGTGCTCCTTTTAAGGTAGATTCTGGCACATCCATGGCTTGCCCCCATGTTGCTGGCATTGTAGGCCTTCTCAAATCTCGATATCCTAAATGGAGTCCAGCCGCCATTAAATCTGCAATTATGACCACAGGTTCTATCGCATAATCAAATAGAAAAACATGTATGTATCCTATATGGTTGTTTTTTTTATTTAAATGACTTTTCATAAACTTCTAACTGTACAGCCAAAACAAACGCCAACAACTTCAATCCAATCCTAGACTTTACCGGACTCAAAGCGACTCCGTTGGCATACGGCAACGGACATGTTGACCCAAACAATGTGATGGATCCTGGCCTCGTTTACGACATTTCAATAGACGATTACCTCAATTTCTTGTGTGCTCGAGGCGAGAATGCAATACAAATCAATAAATTATCCCACAAGTTATTTGTTTGCGATCAATCATTCAAAGTGACGGATTTGAATTACCCTTCGATCTCAGTCACAGATATAAAAACAGGCCCTGTGACGGTCAATCGAAAGTTGAAGAACGTGGGAAGTCTAGGGACGTATGTTGCTCAAGTGAAGGCGCCTTTGGAAGTCTCTATCGCGGTTGAGCCAAGTACATTGCAATTTACAGCCATGGATGAAGAGAAGAGCTTCAAGATCGTGTTGCAGAGAAGTGGAAAGGGAAGTCAAGAGGGCTATGCGTTTGGGGAATTAGCATGGTCTGATGGCAAACACAATGTTAGGAGCTCCATTGCTGTAAATTTAGGGAAATAGTTCTAATTTTCAAACAGTTACTCAAGCAATGTAAATAGGGTATCATTTTAATTTGTTGGATAAATGCAAATTATATAGTGTTTGTCCACAAATAGCTATTTGCTGCATCCACCTTAATTGCGACATAGACCCAAAGGGATATCAATATCATTTCAATCAATCAGCATAGCTATTAAATATGAACCTCTCGACAAGCAAAACGTCCATCACTTGATACCCGTTTTAAGATTGATTCATAATCGGATCACATTCAATCAACATAGCTATTACATATGAAACTCGATCAACAAGATAAATGTCAATCACCTGATGCCCATTTTCAGATGGATTCATAATCAGATCACAATCAATAAGCTCAGCTATTACATATGAACCTCAATCGCTATTCACCTGATACCATTTTTAGATTGATTCTCATAATCGGATCACAATCAATCAGCATAGCTATTAACGTCAATCACCTGATACCCATTTTCAGAGTGATTCATAACTTCAATGCACAAGCTTTTCAATAATCAATAAACTCTTCCCAGTGAGCAAAAATCAGTAATCAATAGAAACTTCTCATGAAAACTACAATGATCATGAAAGATCAAAACCTTTCAGCCAATCTGGCTGTGACTGCTCTCAGTTTTGAATAAACTTTTCCAGCAGGGGACCCTAAAATGAGGCTGCAAAGAGAATCCCTTGCAATCTTGATATTTGCGAAGGATCCTAATATGTGAATCTTGGTGTCTGCAATAACTATCCTCGTCTTTGTGGCGTTTTCGATGGCAAACTTTGTCTTACCAGCTTTACCAGACAATCTGCCTATGGCACGAGACAAGTGCTCGCCTCGAAGCGTCTTAACATCTTTAATCTCAAAAGACTCCACATAGAGTTCATCCACCCGTAGGAGTGCAATGGCATCGATCACATCAAAACCGAGCATGAAAGCATGGACAAAATCTGCACATTTCTGTAAGTTACTGATATCAGGCGTGTCTGCTCTGGTTTTAAGTTCGACTTTTCGTGCCTTGAGATTCATTCGGAGGTCAATTTTCATCTGCTCATAAATTGGGGTGTAAATCTCCATCCATGCTTTCTTGAGCGGAGAATATCGATGCGGAGGAACAGAGACCTTTCGGAACTGAACTCGACCATCATTCATCTCATGGGGCTTTAGAGGATCAAAGTGAGGTTTTGGGGGTAATGTGCTAACTACTGGTTTCGGTTGAGTTGAAACTGCTTCTACTTCCATGGAAGTGGAGGCTTCGGTTGACTGCATTATGAAATGGTTCTGAGTCTCCACACTGTAAACAGCCAATGAACTAGTGTTAAACGACGAAGTAATAGATCAAATATAAACAAAACCCCATCAATCAACATGATAAGCAACAAAAATTGAAAATAAATCTGATAAACTTCATTCTTACCCTCCCGAGAAGAGAAATTGCAGAAACAAAAATTCCTTTTCTCATGTAAAAGATGCATTGATTCTAACACTACAACCCAATATAACAATTAACTAATAACAAGCAAGTAGGATTCAACTACAAACAGTGCCGGATTCTAAAATACTATAATCCAATATCAATTTTAGGTAACACGAGAATAGAATGCGTCGGCCTCGGATCGTACGAATGAGCAACCAAACCAATGAAACTTCGGCAAAACAGAAATTCAAATCAGTTCCCATTGGGATGTCATCCACTGCAACGGAATGAAACTTGAAAGAGAAAGATAGGGGGTAAATAGGGAGAATACCTGAGATCAAGAAAGGTAGACAAATATGTGAAGAAGGGGTACGGCGTCGACGGTGGCACAGAGAACGACGGAGGAGACGGCGGGAAGGTGCTAAGTTAACTGCTAAGAGGAAGAGGAGAAAGTGCGAAGAAATGAGTCGGCTCTTAGGGTTTAACGATCCTTTCTTCGCTCTATTTTGTTTTCATCTTTGTTTCTTAAATTAAAATCAAATGGGATTGGGCCATTGGGCCATTGGGCCGTTGGGGCCCATTATTTTTATTTTATTTTTGTGTCTATTTTTTCACTAAAAAATATATTTTTTAATAGACTTTAAAAGATTTGTTGTTTAAATAAGCTTCTCTCTTACCCGAATGGAATAAAAAAATAATAAATAAACAATTTTTTTTTTTTAAAATAATGTATAGAAGAAGAGCTGGGAAGATTAGAAAAAGAATCAAATATTTCACTCCACCAAAATTTGGACTCGACCTCCGATTCTCTAATTGAATTAATAAAAGCCCATATTCCAAATGAATGAAATGTGACTGAATTGGTCTGGGATCACTCGACCGAGTGGAATAGGAGAGAGAAGATTTTCGGACAAGGAAAGACTTCGAAAGAATTGATTAGGTGAAAAAGTACACTAATTTGGAGTGACAATTGTTATGGATTATTGGGAGTGAGTTCAACGTTGGTTATAATTTAGTGAAATATCACGTTTACAAGTGAGAAATAGTATCTCCATTGGATGAGGCCTTCTGAAAAACCCAAAACAGCATAGGCTTGAGAGAGATTAGGCTCAAAGTGGACAATATGGGTGACTCATCCACAAAAAACTAAACTAGACATAAAATTGCTAAAATCTTACCAAATTATACTCGAGTATTGCACTGAGATACCAAAAACCTCACCAAATCGGGGTTTCAGGCTTGTGTATTTCATGCCAATAAGATTACCTTGACTTTCACCCAAACCCCTTTAAAATATGTTTTTTGTTTTAAAAGAGAGACACGATTCACACCCGAAAGGAATTAAACAATAAATTGAAGATTACATATCTAAATTTTAAGAAACAAATTGAACATATTTCACAAAAAATATATAAAATCCAAACAAAGTGGAATCAATCAAACTTGGAACGGCCAAGGCCAGTCCTTCAAATCCTCATCCTGTTCAACCTTAGCACTCCTCATCGCCGCCGCCCCATTCCCACTCCCTCCACCGCCTTCAACAAACGCATAATACTTCAAGAAAAACGCCAAAGTAAGAACAACCCACTCCAAAACAAACATAACCACACTCAACCCTCCGGCCAATTTCAAGATCACGGCTCCATCCTCCTCCCTCACGTACGATTTCAACTCCCCAAGAAAGTCCCCTGTTCTGGTGTACACCAGGACAGCAACAGAGCCTTGGAAGATGGCGGTGAGGACGGTGAACACCATGTGGATGCCGAACCAACGACCCGAGGCGGTGGAGGCCATGGCGCAGCCGGAGACGGCGGCGGCGATGGTGAGGATGTGGAGGAAGATGAGGGAGAGACCGCAGAGAGAGGGGAGGAGGCGGAGGGAAAGAGTGAGGAAAATGCAGCTGGAGGCGGCGCCGAGGAGGATGTAATTGGTGTAGAGGAAGAGCTTGTGGGTGTGGTAATGGGAACGGCTCATTGAGGTTGATGATTGTGGGTGGCCGCTTATGGAGAAACCCATTTTTAATCGGAGATGGAGAATTTGATGAATTAAATTTGAGAAAGAATTGATGAAATTCTTTGAGCTTTTGCAGGAAGAAGGATTGGTAATGGCGGATGTTGAAAGAAGGTGTGGAATGAAGAGGAAGATATATAGGGGCGGGATCTTGCCCAACGGCTACATTTCTAGCCGTTGGAGACAATCTGAAAAACTCCAACGTTACTCTGCTGTGTGTAATTGACAATCTAACGGCTACTTTTCTTTTTCCCGTTATATAATATATATTTAGGGAAATAGAGATTTTTACAAAAAAAAAAAAAAAAAAAAAAGAGGGTAATTTAATTTTTTTTTTTAATTCTAGTTAATGTAATTTATATAAGATTTTTCGCTTCCCCTGCCCTGAAAACCTAAGGATTCCTCTTTTCGTTACAGGGGTGAATCAGAGCCTAAGATCAATTCGAAAGGTGTAATCGATAGACAATAAGTGAATATATTCTTGTAATACCTCTTGTTGGTCCCGAGGGACGGAGGAGGCTAGGTTAGTCGAAAGATGATTATCGGTTCAAGGACGCAAGGTGCCCTTGTTTTTTCAAGGTAAGAAAGGGTAGAGAAAATACCTCATGCCATAGTCACAGGAAAAGTTACGCCTAACATATACCATTTAGACCAATTAGATAAAAATTTGAATTATTCTTCGTATAAATGCATGAATTTTTTAAATGCGTAATATGACATATCGATAACATCCATCCATTCAATAATCACGTTTCTTATTTCTATCTTATTATTAAGACTTAAGAACGTGCCGTATTACCTTATGGTAAAAATAAAAATACATTTTGAATAAATAGAGATCTTGAAATTAAGAATAATGTATTTTAGCAAATTAAATTAACCTTTCAAATTTTCCTTTTCCAAGTATTTTCATGTTTGAACCTCATCAAGTAAGTATAAAGGGAGTGAAGAAGGTCATTCCAAAGGTCATAATTTGCTTAGAAATCAAAACCTTCTCAATTAGCTTACACACTAAACAAAAACATTTAGAATTCAACAAAATACTTCCAACAATAACATTAGGAGATCATTAAGGCTGACCATCATCATAAAGCCATGGAGAAATGCAAAAGCAAGAGACCATGAGTTTATACAATCTCCAGAGGGCTACCCTCGACCGATCGACCGACCCATCAACCTCTAATTGAATGAAACGACAACATGGTTCATCGTAGAGCATTAAATTTACAGCAGTCTCAGCCAGATTTCGGTTTACTTCGTGAAAATGATGGTCTTGATGAGAAAGGGAAAATAACCTCATGAATGTTGTGTAAAAATCCGTGATCGTAAGTATTATTCTTGACAACCTGCACTTGTTCGAGTCGAGATCTACGAAAAATGGTTCTCCATTTGCTTTCTGGAGGCTTTCTTTCGGAACTCAGACCATCCATGCTTGCTCTTAAGGCTGCTGCACTTGCCTTGGCTTCACTTGTCTTCCTCTGCCAGCTGATGTACTCTTGCCACTTAAATGTCTAGCAGTACCCAAAACAAATCACCCAATAAGTCAAATTGACAGATGAAATATTCTAGTTGTTTGACAACCATTTTTAAAAGGAAAAAAAAAAAAAAAAACATTTTTGGTCCCTTAATTTCTCTTTCGACCTAATTTTAAAAACTAAACTCGGTAACAAAATGCTCCGACATGACTAGAAGAGTAGTTGCAAAAAAATCCTCAACTTAATAAAAATTACATCTCACATCACTAGAACTATAAATCACAAAAAATAGCCATAAAAATGTTGGAAGCTAACCCATTTCTAAGACTATTACGTTCCAAATGAACTTAGGTTAGTTGTAATTGACATGTACTTCTGTGAGATCCCACGTTGGTCAGGGAAGAGAATGAAACGTTCTTTATAAGGGCGTTGAAACCTGTCCTTAACAGACGTATTTTAAAGCCATGGCCATTACCGAGTTTACCCACCACACAAAGAAAATAACTAAACGCAAAAAAGAGACACACCTCATTTGTTGTGGTATTTGTGATACAGAGTTTAGCATGGTAACCAAAGAAACCTCCCAATAGCAGACAAACTATCGAAAGAAACACCATGATTAGCAGTTGAGTATTGTAGGAGCCCAAAATCCACTGTTGCAAGCCAAACAACAAGCCAACAGTAATTATCCAGAATGCACAATTTAAGCAAACAAACAGAGGGACAAGGAATCAATTTAAATAACTTACCTGTATAACATAAGGTGCTAGACCGAAGAAAGAATTTTCAACGCCATAATAAACTGCATCCGATAAATGGGAAAGAATTGCCATGTATCAGATTTACATGAACGAAAGAGACACAATAAAGGAGCGAAAGTAATTTCATGTACCCGTCAAGATATAAACAACTTTTAATTCTTTTAATTGTCCAGCAAGAACAAGTCCAATTGCAACCGCCCCGTATACACAAAGAAAGAAATGCCTGTGAAAACATAACAAATTAAAGAATGTATATGATCTGAGGACTCGATAACACTAATATAGCAGAAATATGTGGTTGCGAGTATGTTAACACAGTTGGGTATCTAATCTTAAATTCCCTGTAAACAGGCAGAAAAACACACAACACAAGCAAATAGGAAAAACCAACATTATTCTATCAGAATTCTTCAATGAACAGTAGGTTATGCAGCGATGATTTTGCATTCAACAAGGAAAAACCAACACTACAATACCCAAACACTCCAGCTATTCGAGAGAGCTGGAGATTTCTCTCAAGACCCAAATTGTCCACAAAATTTCACATAGCAACCAACATCCCCAAAAGTCCTACAAAAAACCCTCCCACCAAGACCGTAAAGTAGAAGCACGATCCCAAACCGGTCTCACAAAACCATTGCACTCAGTTTCCCGATTCCCTTTGATAAGTATGCATAATAGGGGTCTCACAATTTCAGATACAAAATGACCATAAGGTTCAACTTCAAAAAATTAAAGACTGCATAATCCAGTACAACAAATTTCTTTTCATCTTCATTCACTTGGAAGAAAATACTCTTTTTAACATCGACCTTCATGAAAACATCTAAGCACCAGGTTCAAAATTGGAGTACATACAATTACGATGTTAATGCAACTTAAATGATTTCGAATCACCTAGCACGTACCACAAAAGGAAGGCCATAAAATATCGGGTATTCCTCTCCCCTATACAGTTATTCTGCAAAGTTGAAAACCCTTGGAAATATCAAAAATCCAACATTCAATGACTTTGACAATACAAAAGATGTCTATCAACGAGATAGCAGAAAATAGGGAAATGGAGGTAATTCACACCATCCATCCACAGTGATGGTCAAAACGTGCAACACAACGATCACATATGCTGCAATGTTTGGATCTAGCAGGTCTGAGACAATGAGGAAGTAAAAAATAATTATTGTAATTAGAAGCCAGAGAAAACTGTAAAATTAATAAGTGTACAGGATAAGAAAATGTTTACTTTAGAATTTTGCAAGTTGAACATTCCTTTTCAGAGTAAATAATGTTGTCATACGGATAAGCAGACAGATAACGATGTACATTATCAGCATTCACCGTCCCTGGATCAGAAAAGCTGGTTAATAGAAAGAGGAGAACACCAACTGTAACAGCCAAAAAGCTTGTATACCTGCAAGAACACAAAACGCCTAAGGAGTTCAAGATGAAACTCTGACTGCAAAGTAGTACAACTATAGCACAAAATACACAGATTTTAGGATAGTTACCTATGAATTCCACTTAAGTAATAACCAGGGACGTATTTGAATGTAGATATTGTAATAATGTAATAGGTAATCCCAATAATAGCAAGATAAATGACCTGCAAGAAAGAAAAACATTGAATGACTGGAGAATAAAGAACAAGAGCCCAATTATATCTCTTTGTTAAACAGGAAGACTTCATGTTACACCATCATTAGAGCCTCTTGAAAACCATTAGCATAGCTATAGGGCTCAGTATGAATCTAATGGCATTGAAAATTGGAAGCAGAGCAACTTCTTCATTTTAATTGCTACTGTGCCAATGATAAAAAATTAGCGCAAGTATAGGAACAGGGGTGACGTAGTTTTATGCAGTTAGTGATCTAACTACTAAACAGTGCTAACAGAAAATGGAATTAAGTACATCTTGCAGTAGGACAGACACATTGAACGTACTTGAAATGTGTGGATAAGTAGATAGGCTCTGTAAACTAGGTATTAGGCATAATTCATTCAGTACTCTGCAGGATCAAACTTCTATTAAAGCTTGTTACCAATCCCAGCTGGAGACTGAATTGTCCTAAAGGGCTCAAGAGGTATCTTTCATTAAACCCCTTCATTCACCTATGCTTTTAAGCATCTACAGAATATCTTACTAGCCTTATTTAAAATGCAAACAAATTCAAATTGTAATCATGCAATGATTCAGGCTACTCCTTAGCTTCTATGTTCATCAACACCATTTGGGGGTTTCGCTAAAGTCACTTTTAAGCAAGGACCTTTTGTGTAAGCAACTACGAGAGAAGATTTATTTGGATCAGTTCTTCCTGTTCCTAAATGCAAATTCTTCCTGTACTATATAGACCCCATCATTTATATTAGATATGTCAGCATTCAAACAACAAATTAAATAACCCAAACCTCTATGTGTTACCTCAATTTGACCATCATCCATCACATTAAGGGATGAGTTGGAAAACAAGCAGTACAAAACTTCAAACTAGTAAATTTCTTCATAAAACATTTCCAAATATGACAAGAACTTGGAGCCACTAGCCACTATCACTTGTTATGTACTTGGAAGTACCATGCAGCATCACAAATTCCTTACAAAAATAGGTTAGGTATGTGTAAAGCATTATTGGTCAGTTAGTAAGAAATAAAATGACTTGTTATCCTAAAGCAATCAACAACCAATGTAGAACATGGTGTTATTCTGTTTGTGAAAGTCCAAGGATGAAACAACGAATGATCCTTTCTATATATATTCAGGAATCAGTGGAAATGAATTCATAATCAAGCTTTAGAAACCTCGACTATAAGATAGTGCCTGAATATGAATATTCCACACCCCTTTTCTGATTCACAGAAAATGATCATCAATGGCCCCAGATGCCATATGGGAATTTTAAAATCACCAAAAGTAACCATCTAATCATAATTCATCAGTAATCTAATTGGGCCAATTTATACCAAGGATACGTTGTAAGCACGGCGGACATACTAATGCCACAACTAGTACTCTGTAACAGGAGAAAATATTTTAGAATATGAAATCAAAACACATAAGCATAAATATAAACATGAAACACAATCATATATAAGTTCCAATTATTCAAACTTAACTTCACAAGAGCACAGCAGTTTGTGTATTAAAACCCAGTTCTTTCATATTATCAAACAGTACATAATTTATCAACCTGAAGGATTGGATTAGGTCTGTCACAGCAGAAACTTTCGATCGCTAGAACCGTATTAGTTCCCTTTGACCCAAATACATATCCTATAAGTCGTCTGCATTTAAACCAAAAATAAAAAAGAAATATGACATAATGCTACATAGTTGGCAAAATAGAAGTACAAAAGGTTAAATTATCAATCTAGTTCATGAAATTTGTTGCTGTATTTATCCCATCCCTAGACTTTAAAAAGTCTCAACTACATCTCTAGATTTGAATTGTGATGTGTGTAGCCCTTGTCGTGAATATTGTTAACTAAATGATTACATGATGTGTCTACTTAACAAAAATGGACTCATTGGACATGAGATGAACATGATAGAAAAATGGCAAAAGGAGTTGAACAACTAGACAAACAGAAGTATAGCTTAGATAACATACTCTTCTTTTAAATCAATATATTAAATTCCTCTCTAGACCATGTCACTCCATTTCATCTAACTATCCTCTTCTTTCTCTCAGTTGTCTATCATGTCAAAGTAGACCATACCTGTGCATTATACATTTAACATTCATTCTTTAGTTGACAACATTAACAACACTACATATAATCAAAATTCAAAGTTCAATGACATGCTTAAAACTTACTAAAGTTTAGGGATTGAATAAATACACATTTGGGAACTAAGTTTATACTTTAACCTTAAGAAGACAAGGAAAAGAAAAGAGGAGAGAAAATTACAAGAAATAATCGTAGGCGCCAAAAGTGAGGAAACGGTGAATACGTTGAATGGGAGTGCCATCGAAGATCGGCCACTGGCCGCAAAGGAAAGAGACCACCACCAGAAGTGTAACCAAGCCATGGCATAACAGTAACCACTGTACAGCCATCACACTGGAAATTGAAAGAAAAAGGGAGAGAGAGCTAGTTTTGTTCCCCTTCGCGGTTCAATTACTCGAGACTCCTGGACCAGAAAGCACACATCTAAACAAATTACGAATTATCAAATAGAATCCGTTCCAAAAGGAGATAATGGGTTTTTTTTTTTTTTTTTTTTTTCCGAACTTCAAGGCATCCCCACATGTGAGCCAGAGAACTTAAAAACTGAATATAAAATTTAATATGGGAAACAAAAATCAAGCGACGAATTGACAGAGGTAAGAGCATGTGCAATAGCTAAAGAAATCTAAAAAGATAAAACCAATCTGATTCTTACGTGGTGGGATAGAAAGGGGCCCAAATCACACAACCAACAGCTCAAACGTTCAGCAAATCTACCATCTCATAGAACGAGCTTAAAAAGAGGAAGAAGATAGAGAGAGTTTGAGAAGCTTAAAAAATTGAGAACTGGAAGAATTAAGGGCATCAACAGCGAAGCGGCAAGAGAGGGAGCTCAGAGAAGGGTGAAAGAGACACACCAACTGGTGAAACAATGATCAAGGCAGCGGCGGCATCCAGCGGGTCGAGATCTTGAATTTGATGCAGAAATCAATCTTCAAGCTTCGTTTCTGCTGGATTTTTGGGTTTGGAAAATGAAGCCCCCAGATGGAGAAGATGGAGAAGAAGGAGAAGGTTGAATCCGGAAAAATAAATTCATTTTTTCATTAAAAATATACTTTCTCTTGGGGATTCAATAGAATGGTATCCAAATAAATAAATAAAATATTTGTTAAATTATTGTTTAAATTAATAAAAATATTTTTAAATTATTGTCTAAATTAGTAAACTTAAATAATAATAATAATAATATCATTACTCATGTAAATTATTTATATTTTATCTCAAAAAAATATTTTAAACTTTCTAAATTTTTTATCAGAAACTTTTTAAAAGGTTTGACTTAATTTTTAAAATTTCCATTAATACTTTAATTTTTTTTTTGAAAAAACTCAAAATATATACTTATTATTAATATATGAAGGTTAGTATTTTTAATCTTTGAAAAAAATTTAAAAAGTTTTGTGGTTAATATATTGATTAAAATTATTGAAATTTTTAAAATTTAAAGATATTTTTCATTAGTTCATACTTATTTTTATTAATTTAGTCAAAATTATTTTATAATGCAAAAAAGTAATTGAATTTAGTATGGTTTAAAGTTTTATAGATTTTGTAGATGAAGGATGTCATGTAATAAAAGAATCAAAATTAAGTAAGAAACTCCAATAATAAAGTAATCATTTTAGTTGGATAATTAATTATAATTACTACTTAATTTAACTAATACTAAAATTATAAATTTATACTTTTGATATATATCCTTAATTACATTAGTTTAATATATTTTATCAATAAAAATAGAAGATTAATTATTTATTTCAAATAATATTAATTTTAATTAGTTATAGTTTAGTATTATTAATTATGAATTTAGTTTGAATCAATTAATTCTAATTAAATAATAAAAAGAACCATATTTTAATAAAAACTCTGAACGTTATCAATAGACATCTTTTGTTAAGTTTACGCACGTGGGAGCTTATAATTGTGGGAATTAAACTATTAAACTGATAATAATACAATAAATTTAAACCCTCCATTTGTAAATAATGATTATAATCCGTAAAAAAAATACCCAGAATAATTAAAAATAATATAATAAAAATTAGGAAAGGGTAACAATAAAATTTTCTCAAATATAACTATTTTATAACATAAACATTGTTGTTCTCTAGAAATCTTACCAAAATAGTAAAAAATACATAATTCTTTTAAATTTGTAGAGAAAATGCTTTAATGCATTTATTTAAGCATTTAAATTACAATTACTCTGATCATCATCCGCCCATCATCAGCCCATTCTAATGAATTTCGATGGTCAATATGCATCAATAATATGTGAGGTACCACATCGGTTAGAGAGGAGAACAAAATATTCTAAGGATATAGAAACCTCTTCTTAATAGACACATTTTAAAATTTTAAAACAGTGCGACTGACGGTAATGAGGCAAAACGGACAATATTTGCTAGTGGTGGACTTGAACGGTTAAAAATAATATAATCAGACACCAGACGATGTGCGAGAGAAAACGTGAAATTCCTTAAACCAACGCTCACTAAAAAGGTTTGGGCCTTGGATCTCTCTGTCGACTGCTTAAATAAAAACGATGTGCACACTCTTACCTGTCAAATCTAATCTGGGGTTTGACCCTCTTTCTGAAACGAAGAATATTGTGGAACAAAGTGACAAAGAAGTAGAGCTATTGACTGTGGTTTCTTTCTCGAATTGTTCTACAGATATGACAACATGGTTTTGGCCAGTCGTCGTCCTCAATTTAGAAGGATATCCTGCTTTTTGTATTTGGGTGCTGTCAACGAGGAGGATTTTTAAGTGTGAGATTCTACCTCCAATGGGGAGGAGGACAAAACAAGGGTGTGGAAACCTCTCCCTAATAGACGTGTTTTATAAACTTTGAGGAAAAGTCCGAGAGAGAAAACTTAAAGAAGGCAATTTCTGCTAGCGGTAGAAATCTGAATAGTTTCATTTAGATCAAATTTTTTTTAAAAAAGGAAATATTATAGCGAAGGCAGGAATCCAAATCTACAACCTATGCAAGGAAGGTTCTTAATCCGTTAGCTAAACAGGATAACAAAGGTGAGTTCTGAGGAAGCGACGGGAGATCTAAGGTCAGCTAGATAGGAAGGCGAAAAAGGAAAAGTAAAAGAGCAGCTAAACCACAAGGGACATGACAGAAAATAAAGCATGAAGGGAAAGGAGAAGCCAACATTGATAATCCTCAACTGCAGCACATACAAGAAACAACTAAACTTTCCAAGGAACTCACAAAGAACCACATCCCTGATACAGAAGTACTGAGAACTGTGACAATAATAATATAGAAATTCTGCAAAGTTACAAGGAAGGAAGAAATTCAGAACCTATTTGTCATTTCAATGCCAAGAATCCACTGAGCAAGGTGAGTCAAGTATGGCTCAGCCTGGGAGCTTTTACACAAAATTGGTCCCAAACTCTGAAGCTCAGAGTTGAATTCTTTCTCAAATTTACTGCAACATGTTCAAAGTGGAGGTAAGAACAAGGAATTATAAGCGTAAACAGACACTCAATATGAACTTACAGGATCGACTCGGTGACTGCTAAGTTGGAGGTGGTTAGCTTTGCTCCCTTGGCCGTTTTTCCATAACACTGCTTGGATTTTTTGGAACCAATCAAGCTATCGGATGATTCCTCCGACTTACATGGATCAATGGAGGATGAAATCAACCACTGAGCAGCTGCTGCATATTGCAGACATAACAATTTCAACTTCTCCACTTTCTGCACGTAGAGAATATATTAGTAGAAGAAGATCCCAACAACAAAGATTATAATACACATCTCAATCACGGATACAGTCTAGCCATCCCAGCAAGAACCTTTTGTCCATTACTCAATTTACAGAAAATAAGAGATTTGTAAACATTGCTGTGATTTATGTAGTTTGATAGTTGGGGGGGGGGGGGGGGGGGAAGCATACATCATAAACTGACCTTAAGCAACTGTGGCAACAGAAGCAAACATTCTCGGAGACACTTGTCGAGGAAGAAATCGTGATGTTGGATAACCTGATAGAAGGAGCTTATCAAATATACTTAGAATAGGTACTTTAGCGATGGATGATAAAAATCTTAACCCTCCAACATAAGTTAGAAGGGAATGTACCTCATCAATGCTCTTTGCTGTCTGAATCCGGTTGTGCATTATATGCCAATTGGGTTCAAGAACCTACAATCAAAAAACTTGTCAAGAAACCAAAGGCATATTCCATTACTATCAAGGAAAAGCATAATGACATGTTAAGGTCATCCATCAATAAAAAAACATATAGAATACGATTTTATCTCAATTCTCAAAAGCATGCATCATTTTCAAACAAATGAAAATTAACTTTATCAAAGAGAAAACCTGCCTCAAAGGTCAAGTAGTGTAGAAGGCTATTAATAAATTTAAGCATCGCACGACAAAGTAGGGATGATCTTGAGATGGATGTACCACGGATGTTCAGCGAACGAACCCCCTGCCATAGATCATTATTTAAGCGTGAAAAATGTATGTAGTAAATGACCATCTACCAATGAAAAGAGAACCAAGCCCATACTTGATGCACTTGCCATGCCCCACAAAGCTGACGTTCCACATGCTTACAGTGGAAAAGAAAGCGGAAAATCAGCTGGTACTTCGACAGAGATTTCCATGATATAACTATAGACAATGGCCATCTAACCTGAAAATTAAGCCCCCATTAAATATATACAAAAAATATAATTCAAATGATACAACAGAAAAGGGAAGCCTTGGCCCTTAGTTAATGCCAAATATTTGTTTAACTATGCTCTAGTGTGGTTTGACATGAATCAGAAAAGATAGAAACCAATTTCAAATCATACAATGCCTTAGGGTTAATTGTTACTGGTTTAATTAATATACATCATCCAGTGAATCGTATTTGTCATTTTTTTAAGATAGATTTTTGTTAATTCTTTTTAAGATGAGCTTCACCACTTCAACAAACTAAAGCCGAACCTAAAAGCTTGGTACAATAACTGATCCAAAACTTCAAACTGGAAATTAACGGAAGGAATTGGCTCTTGGATAAGGCCACAGGCCTTCAGGCTTGATAACGTGAACCACGGCCTAGGATAAATATTAACAAGTTCGGTCGGCCAGGTGAATGTTCAAGTCATCTAAGCCATAGACCAATATTATTCAAGAAAAGAAATGGTAGCAAATTTGGTGTACAAATAAGACTCAGACTCGTATGTCTTGTGAAGGAATTAGTCATGAAGCAACAATGTGAACGAAAAACAAGTGCCAAAATAACTTACCTTGTAACTTAAAGAAAATGCCTCGAGGCCAGTAATACCCATGGGTTCTTCCTGATCATTGATGTCAGTAAGAGTCCTACTGTCAACTAAATCCTTAAGTGCACGCAAGCTTTTAGGCAATGACATTCTTTCCTGTAATAAATTTAAAACTGAAGAAATCACGCAGATTTTTGGTACTTTTTGCATCATACAAAGAACAAACTGCAATCAGCTTACCACACAACATGTTAAATCCTCGTGACAAGGATCTGCTGCAGCTGCTGTGGTGCGTAAGGCAACATCAAGTAGGGACTAGATGGCCATGAAGGCATATATGATATTGATGCACAAACATTATTAGTTAGGCAATAAACAGTAAAAGTCAGGCCCAAAAGCCACTAAATGGAGGTTAGGATCAAACCTGTAACTTCTCTACCGAAATCTCATCAAGCTTTTTTGAAAGTTCATCTCGAGCAATGTCCATAAAATGAACCAAGAAATCACCCTGCGGTCATGTAATATGATTTTCCAACCAACAATGAATTAGAAAAAATATAATGGGAAATCTTTAAGACAGCTCCATCAGGAGAACCCTGAGATTAGCTTTCATCGTAAAAATTTTCCTTCCACAATAATATGGCCACTACTGTCACAAAAGGGAATATTGATTTGATGGACTAGTTCCTCAGACCAACAGAAAAATTGATCCTACTGCTTCAATTTATTCACTGATGAAATTAATTAAATTAGAGAAGGATATTTTTTATGGATTTATGACAAACAATACCCGAAAACATAGAAGCTTACTATCTCTAAGGAATAAAATGACATTGATGGAATAAAATGTAAAATTCATATCGGTTCTACATTTAAGGAGGACAGCATAAGGTTCATACGTTCATAGAGCACAGCATAAGTTTACCAATCAAAGATCGTATACCTGATCAAGCAAAAGGTAATGCTTAATTGACCTCAGCTTCCCCATCAGGTCATACTACAGGGACAATACAAAAATTTGTCACTATTGTAAAGAAATTTACATGGATGACATCTAGAAAAGTATTTAAAAGAAAAGAAAGATGAAACTAAGGAAAAGAACCAGAAAAGAAGGATTGAATGCTACCTTTTCTAAAACAAGTTTCAATAGTTCACTGCTGGAAAAATCATAAGCAGCTTTTATACTCTCCAAATACTGATGATTTGAGCCAAAGCTCATTAACTTCAAAGTTTCTGAAACAGGTAGCTGAAATAGCAATGAAATCAGATATTACAATAAGCATATTTATTATTATTGTTTTGTGAAGTAACCAAATAATATAGTAATGACAAGCATGCAGAAAATTAAAAAGTGTATAAAAAAACCTGAACATTATGCCCGCACTCTCTCATGACATTTAAATATTTTCCTGTGGTCAATATCATCCCTGCTATATTTGCAAGAAATGTAGGAATTCCCTCCTTGAGACTATAGCGTTGCCTCCAATACTTTGTGTCATAATCTTGATTGAGGCTCTCCTAGAAAAACATGATTCATAACCATGAGAAATACACTTCAACATACACTAAAATATCACAGAAAGCTCCATACCTTCCGCAGAGATTTGTTTTCCGCAATGAAAAATTCACCATAAGGATCATCAATTACTCCCTCGTAAATCCATCTGAATTAAAATTTATGTATATTTAGCAATCTGATCAAATCAATAACAGAATGGAAAAATATAACCACAAAATAGTGGCAAGGGGAGAATGGGCAATTGGGCATTTTGAAAACTATTTTCCAGAAAAAGTGAATTCTCGTGAACCCGTATGTGTTGACACGTTTGAATTATGGATCATAAATTATTTGTGGGAATAAGCAACCATGTTGTGATAGAAATTGGAGATTTAGGGATGGTAACTGACCAAAATAATAGCGCAGTCCTAACTCTAATGAGATTCAGCAATGTCATAAAAAAGGCATGAGAACTTTGGATGCTAATAAGCTATCTCCTCGTAGGATGCATACTATACAGTAATTTATGAAGCTTTCCAACTTTTCTATACAAACTGCACATAAATGATTTACCATTTATTTAATTAGAAATAAAGCATAACATGATCTCAACTCACTTACTTTCTGATCTACAAACATTCACCTTGAAACGACTTTACATGACATTACATTCACTGCACGTATATGATATGAAGATTGTTGTCTGGGGGGACAAGAACATTAGCAGCCTATACTTCGACCCATTATTTAAAAATATATGTGTATATGTATATATAAAGACTTCCAGTATATGCTCCATTCACAAGAACATTCATCTTCTATGTATAATTATTTTAATCCCATAAATCAAATAAAACCATCAACAAGCAATGAAATTTTCACTTAAAAAAATTAAGTCCAAGTGCATTAATAGGTACTTGATAAAGTAACCAAATGGATTCTTTCTCTGCCATTTTTCAGGCTTTGGACATGTCTGTGTGCGTTGGGGAAGAAAGTTGACAAACTATTATTAATAGCAAAAATTTTGTAGCAGCTTCCAGAACCAACCTTTCTAATATACCAAGGTAAGCATTGCTTGCACACTGTGTCATCTTCTCCAGCAAAGACCTCACTGCATTATCACCAGCCATAGCCTTGGCCTAAACAAAAAAAAGTAAGGCTTAGCATCATTAGAGATGATCTACTCATGGTGTTATAAGACTTATTTCGTGAATGTTCCAATGCATCACGCGTGTCTATTTGCCTAATTCCTAAAACATCCGAGGCTTTCAAGATGAGTGAATTAGACTCGTTCACTAGATCAAGATCATATATAAAATTCTTGGTTAAGTTTCTGCAGATAAAGAGATCGGTTCCTTCTAGAGTTTCCAAATTTCAGTTGGCTCCAATTAAAGTCAAACAAATTATTGGCTCCATTATGTTGATGGTAGAGCTTCTAAGATCATGGCTTAGTTTATCAAGATTGATCGTTTGAACTAGAAAAAGCTCGTGATTTCATTGATACGACTCCTCGCAAGCTATAACAGAAGAAAACAGCTTTTCTAATAAGCAGTTGGATTGGATTCAGAAATCCAAATTATATCTCAAAAACCAATTTCTTCGTTTTTATCACTGACAAAGCAAAAGCTGGCATTTTTCCATCAAGGAGTTTGAGGCAAGAATACCCCTTTATCACCTTTCCTCTGTCTGGTGCACATTTAAAACAGGCTTTTTATGAAGAATACCTAGATGAATGTTCTAAAAGGTGTTCAATTGAAGGGCAATGTTACCATTTATCAACTTCAGTTTGCAAATGGCACACTTATTGTCAGGGTTATGAGAAGAATGAACTTATAATATTCTTACGATGTTAAAATTTATTTTAGCTACTTTAGGAATGAGGATTTATTATTGGTTTGGCTCTGCTTGTCACCCGTTGATATAACTTTTTTACTTTGAATGCCCATTATATGTCCTTTCATTCTCCTGTAAATGAAAGTATGGCTTTTCATTAATAAGAATAATAATAAATCAATTGATCTGAACAAAGTTTATGGTCAAGCAAACAAAATTGGGTGTTCTATCAAGACTGGCTGCTTAGTTATCTTGGTATTTGGTCGAGACCTAAGAACACTGGGCTTTTTGAAGCCTATAACAGATGACTTGATCTCTTGGGTAAATATATTTCCAAGAAAGACATATCTACGTAATAAGGGATGTTCTGTTATAAAAAAAGATATTCATTGCTTACAGAAACAATCTTAACAACAAATTTCTATTTCAACACATTGGAGAACTTTTAATTACATGATCTCAAACTAGTGTTTAGTTTTGAATTCTAATCATGTATCCCCCTTGTACATCCTTTTTTCATTATTATGCATGTCTTCAAGAAAGAACAAAGGGGGGAAAAGGAAAAATGAAAGAAGAGGCAGTAGATGAACAAGTGCCCAACAATCTACATCTACTCACAGAACGCAGTACCTTAAATATAAACGTCCAAAGTTTTTTCTATAAACAAGCCAAACCCCTAAGAGATACAAAACTTGCTGAGAAATTCTGATGATTTCTAAGCACCTTGACTGTAAATACAAGTTTGTACCTGGCTCTGCAAGAGGTTAAGAACTGCAGAACCTGCAATATCATTAGCTGAAACCTTCCATGTCACAGCAGATAATGCTTGCATGGAACCCATCATAGGCTGCAATGTGCAGTAGCATAAAACGTGAGAAGGCATACTTGAAATGAATTTGTATAGATTAAGAGAAGCTCAAACCTGACAGTAAAACCACAATCCTTGGATGGAAAGTCTACCCAGTCGAAACTGATGCTCAAGCTGGGCTACCATTGCTTGGTAATCCTATGGGTCAACAGCAGAATTAAATTAGTATTCAAATCAACATATTTTGAGACCATTAACGTATAATATAGTTTTCAGACTCTAAACATAATCCAGTGGGATACTTCCAAGCTTCTCCTTGATGTATTTTATCTTTTCCTTTTAGAAATTATTATGTTACTGATATAAGCTATAACCTTCAAAAGGTTCCCTAGACAAAATATCAATCTCCAAAAAACAGAGATTATAGCCATCAATGCTAGCACAAATATTATTGAAGATTTTGTAAATTTTTGTTTCTTTTTACTTTTTGTTCTTTTTTTGGTTAAAAAGAAAGAAAAGAAAAGAAATAGATAAAGGAATTGTGGTTCTAATGCGTTGGTTCCACAAATTGTCTCCCATTAGGCCATTACTTTGTGCTGCTCGTTATTTCTTTTCATTAAAAGAATGTGCCAATAGAATGAAAAGAATAAGAAGGCATTTTTTTCAGTTTTACTCAAAAGAATACAATTTTTACATTAGGGTTAAAAACAAAGCACTTACTAGAAGGAGAGCTCTAAGCGCAGCAGCAAAGGCGTGATTAACTAAGCCCTTCTTGAACTGAGATCTTGATTCAACAAACTGATTAATGAACAGAAAGCTCTCACACAGAGGAAATATTCTTTTTGCCAATTCCTGCAATATTAGCCTTAATTAGCGTTAGAACAGTTTAGTGTCAACAGCATAATCAGGTAAAATGTTAATAATCCATAATGGGGGTGATTGTATTAGTCAGAATTCTAACAGTTTTCGCATATCTAGAAAGTTATCACAAATTCCATTGTGCAGAAAATCTTAAAATTTCCATATAGAATTATAATGGTTGACACGTCCCCCCAGGAAGAACAAAAGGATTGATGCTTTACCAGAACTCATGAAACTACTGCTCAAAAAACCTTCGGGATTATAATCATACGGTGTCTACAAATCCCCTACACTTGGTCGATGAAAAGTACAAATAATTACAAAGAAGTTATCATGTGATATTAAAACTTGTATATATTTACAAAATCTACTAGCTAATTCTGTTCCAAGCATATAACAAAATCTGACAATTATGTCCACTACTCCACAAAAGTAGACATAAATATTCTTCTAATAAGGATCGAAGAACCATATAATAAAAAAGAGAGAGAGACAACATAAAGGCCTTAGAGATGAAAAGTGGAGGAACCAAATAGAGGCCTCCAGTTTACAAAGATAAGAAGAGAAGGGCTGTTTCAGTCCAATTCGAGGTTGTCAACAGTATGTTTGGAAAGAACTTAACAATCCAAGATATCCAATAGATTGAGGTCTCATTCAAAATCTTCTTTTTCTAAATCAACACCAGCTAAAAATAAGTTAATTATCACTGGAAAGCAAATTAGCAAGGTAATTAGATGCTTGAGAACAAAATTTGATTCAATAAACATGCTAACCACACCTACAAATGCAAAGGTTTTACAATAATAATGAATAAACAAACAACAGTTGTAGTAAACTTTATGCCTCCAAAGCTGCTACCTGAAGAGCCAAATCCATAGATGCATCAACCTGGAAAGAAACCTCATCCTCTTTGCCATGAACCCTCTTAATCGAAATATAGCGTCCCTCAATTCCAAGCAGGGCGGAGAGGAGATCATCAATTACAATAAGTTCCTACATATAAGTGTGACAGAAGACAAGTACTATTGTCAGAAACCGCGATGAAAAATTCATAGATAAAAATAATATGAACAACCAAATTCATAACAGGACAAGGAATTCAGGAACAACAAATTGCCGAACTATAATACCTTCCTCAAGTTTGAAACGGCGTATTTAACATATAATCATAATTTGTGTATAAAAAAAAAAAGAACATATAATAATAATTGGAAATCATACCTGAATTGCAGCATCATAACAGCCTATGGCCTTTTCCTGCCACCCACTGCTGAGATATTCGAATTTTAAAGTGTACGATAAGTACTGTTTTAAGTAAGATAAAAATGTATTTATTGATATTGTCAGTTACCTGAGAGAATCCAACTTTAAATCAGCAAAACGGGAAGTGGTTTTTGCTTCCTGGAGTATAATTTTCAAAACAAAAAGAGAAAATCACAGAGTCAGAACTCATTTTCTATACGAGAGACCAATGGAAGAATTAAATCTACAATGATAATAATTCATAAGTGAACAAGGAATTCAGGAACAACAAAAATACATGCCATGAGTGAAAAATGATACTATTCCGACTCCAGAAGCTCCGATTAATGCTATAGCTTACACACTATTCTTCACAAAACAAACACACATTCCTATTCGATATGGAAGAAAATAAATGTGAATAATAAGGGAGGAGAAATAGAAACCTGATGAAAACGCCCAGTGAGAAAGGGCCTCTCGAGGTTCCAAGGGGGCGTTGAGGGACTAGAAATCGATGTTGAAGCCGGATTTTCCATAGTTTTTCAACCGCAATCGAGTTGCATCCAAATTTCCTTCAACCCCAACAAGAACGACAGTATCTGAGAGTTCACAGCAATTAAAGTGTCACAAAATCTCCCCCCTCCCGAAATCTAAGAAGAAAAGCGTGCAGCCTGAAAATGATTCAAAATGGCGATTTCCAATGAACATCCCGAAAACCCATGTGAAAAACGTTATAGCTGAAAGAGTGAGAGCTGAAACACTGAACAACGCAGGCTCGTCTCTCCCACCCAGAAAACGCCAATTTCTCAAATTCTCAATGGTGCAACTCCAACATCATAGGATCAGAGTCAAACAAAGAAGGAAACAAGGAAAAGCCTCTTTGGGAGTGTGTTTTGCAAGTTAATCAGAAACCAGAGCGAAATCAAGAATGAGGGAGCGAGGGAGAGTGGTTGAGAGCTTGGGGGAGTATGGCGAGAGGAAATGGCTGAAAGACAGAGAAGATGAAGATCGAGAGAGGGGGAGCCGGAATCAAGTTAGAGAAGGGGGGTTCTTGAGATTTTTGTACGGATGCCCAATTCCTTGGGCCTTGTATTATCCCGCGCTTTCAAATTAAAGAGTAATATATAACCTTTTATCACCAACTCGATATTAAGATAGTCAAAAAAATGTGTTCAAATTATGTCACGCTACAAAAATGAAATTTCATTCAACTCAAATGTTTTTATTTTGAACATATACAAAATCTATGTTTGTTGTTATTGTAAAACGTACTTTAAATAATTCGTAGTAAAAACAAGATACACTCCGACAAAAAAACCCATGGTCGAAAATGATATATATATATATACATATATATATATATATATATATTATTTATTTATTTATTTTCGAGCAAAGTTTTTGTTGGTAAAAAAGAAATCAAATGGTTCAAGGGGGTTTTTCGAGAATGTATTAATAAGCTAGACCCATGCTTCAAGTGACAGGGACGTCAACCAATTAGGTGGGGGAGGATGTCACGGTCATACTCATCCAAGGCGTGTTGCCCATGGTCGCATGCCCATGACAAACTCAACCCTTTATGTCTTTTCATATTCTAGTGTTTTACTTTTGTATTGTATTTATTTCTAGGAAGTACGACGTTTCAGAAATATCATGTCTAGACCTGTCAGACATGAAAGAAAATGCCTCAGTACTATAGGGAGGCTAGACCTGTCAGACATGAAAGAAATGCCTCACTAGACCTGTCAGACATGAAAGAAATGCCTCAGTACTATAGGGAGGTCTAGTACTATAGGGAGGTCTAGGTCTGTCAGACATGAAATGCCTCGTACTATATATATAGGGAGGTCTGTCAGACAAGAAATTAGGCCTATTAATTAGGCCTCACTGAAATAGGCCTAGGGAGGCCTGTCATGCCTCCGAATGTACTATAGGGAGGCGTGTCAGACATGAAATTAGGCCTTCTGAAATAGGCCAAGGGAGGCCTGTCAGACATTGAAATGCGAATGTACTATAGCGAGAAGACAGGGAGATTCACATCTACAACCAACACAGTCTTCTGTTCTTGGAGCCGAAGCTATTTGCTTAGCTTTCATCCGCTCCAAGGTATCATTTCTAATACATCTATGGGGCAAGCTCGAACATATTAAGTGGATCTAGAATTATTTTCTAAGACTACAGTTTGAAAGGTGGAGTGTCATTAAATAAAAAGTTGGATTTTGTTAAGAATGGAGTATTGTCATGAACAACATGATTTTCAATGTCAAATTACATCATGTCAATCGCATCGTAGATTTCATTGAGATGGGACTTCCTACTGAATGCTTTCCGTCGGACCATATCAATTTCCCGAACACATAACCTTCATGTTTCAATTCTCCCGTGTTTTGCACTACAACCCTGAATGCTTTCTCTTCACCCACACTGCTAAACTGCAACGTACTTGGCTCAACCGATGCTGCAACCCCCTCTGGTACCTCGACTCGGGCCACGTATGTCCCTGGATATCCCACATTCTTAACTCTTCTATTGATTGTCACCGGAGCATTCACGTTTAGATTTGGAATTGAGATGGATGGGTAGTTGAGATCTATGGCTTTGAATGATTTCTCACAAACAAATGGCTGCTTACTGAATCTCCTAAGTTGAATTGCATCGTAGCCTCGAGCACACAAGAAATTCAAGTACTCATCGGCAGTAATATCATATACAAGGCCAGGATCCATTGCATCATTTGGACGAACATGTCCTGCACCAAGAGCGAATGGGGTGGCATTGAGCAGCAAGTCGTTGTTGTTGTTGTCGTCGCTTGTTTTGGCTGCGAAAGGGGAGAGCAGACATGTTGAATTATGTGATTGATTAAACATAGGAGGGAAGCAGAAGCAGTGGATCAGCAAAAGAAGCCTTACCCGTGGTCATAAGGGCAGACTTAATTGCAGCAGGGCTCCATTCGGGATGAATGGACTTGAGAAGGGCGGCGATGGCAGAGACGTGAGGGCAGGCCATGGAGGTACCGGAGAATACATTGAAGGGGGTGCGCCGTTGGTCGAAGCCTGAACGGGTTGGGGCTATTGTGGTGGGGTAAGACGCTAATATGGTAAAACCCGGAGCTGTTATGTCGGGCTGCAAAGGACAGAGGAAACGGAGTTCATGTTTGAAAGGCCTGAAGAAACGAGTAGCGTTAAAGAATTAGGAAGCAGACCTTGAGGATGGCCTTCTCGAACGGATTGGGACCTCTGGATGAGAATGCAGCAACGACCGGAGATGGATTTAGTTCCACCTCTGTTCTTACGTTCATTATCTGAGCCACTGGTGTACTGGATTGGAAGGTGCAAAACCAACCACTTTTTGTTAGGAGAAAAAACAGAAACAATCGTAAAGCAAGAGAACAGATACGGAATGGAAACATTTGAAGGTTGAATGAATCATATTGGGGAAATGTTGAGAAGAACCAGAAAGATTATTATGTTACCTGGTGGAGTTGATGTAATCGTCAAGCAATTCGCCATCGGAATAGGTTATACCCGAAGCTGGAAGGAAATACAACTCAGGTTTGATTTCGTCCAGATTGTCAATGTTGGTAGCCAAAATCATCCCCACAGCACCTGCTTCCGCAGCATTGTAACCCTTCTCAACTCCTGTAATCTTCCCTGCAGTGCAAATCAAGATCTTCCCCTTTACCTTCTTCGGATTAAGCGTTCCCTCGCCGCAAAATTTCCTGCAATTAACGCCAATTTCAATTTCATAATATCGAAGCAGCAGTTATGAACAATGGAAAATCTCAACACTCACGCTTGGAACTCGTTGACGTTGCTGAATTTCGCATCCACAGAATCGATTAATGGATAGAACTGTGGTAATGCGGAAACTGACGAAAGGCTCGAGCCCTAGCAGTGGTCGTTTTAGTTAATTAGGGCAGAAACTCGTTCAGTATTTGTCTAGATTTTAGATCTTGGTAAGACGAGTACCTTTAGGATTTTGTTATTTCCAAGGACGACGTTACTGACGAAATTCCTCCCGGTGGTGCTCGCAGCGACGGTGATCTCCCACGGCGCAACGTTGCCGACGGTTTCCGGTTTAGGACCGTCATTACCAGCGGAGAAGACGACGATGATGCCTTGTTGAGCGGCGTGGAAGGCAGCCATAGCAACAGGATCTCTGAAGAATTCTTGGTCGCCTCCACCGAGGGAAGCGGATATGACGTCGACTCCGTCGTTGATGGCGGCTTCGAAGGCGGCGAGGACATCGGCATCGAAGCACTCTCCTTCGGGTATGAGAGGCCAGCAGGCCTTGTAGGCGGCGACGCGGGCTTTTGGAGCGCCGCCTTTGGCCGTGCCGTTACCATGGCCGAAAATGTTGGCTCCGGGGACGAAGTTGCCGGCGGCAGTGGAGAGTGTGTGGGTCCCATGTCCATTGTGGTCGCGTATGGAATCAAAAGTGGCGTTGAGAACGCCTCCGGCGAATTTATATCCTTTGTAGAAATACCTTCCTCCAATCAGCTTCCTGATTTTCCCACCCCTCAATTTAGATCAAATATTTCATGCTTCATAAAAGTATTATTTGTTTTTTTTTTTTTCATATATATATAATATGTATTATTAGGATGCTATATTTTATCAATATTTTATTGAAAATAATAGAGAGACCTATTGCAACGGAAGCTCGGGTCATCTGGACACGTGCCTTGCCACTTTGATGGGACGGGTCCATACCCTTCGTCGCTAAAACTCTTTGATTCTGGCCAAACGCCTATACGAACCCAAAATTTCAATTTTTATGTGAAAGAAATTATTAGAGATTAAATCACAAAACTAAATATTTAAAAAAAAAAACATTAAATTTTGTTTCTCATGCTTATTTAAAACTTCTTAATATCTCATTTAACATTTCATAAACGTTTAAAAACAATTATAGAATAGAAATCAATTCAAGTTTGTTGGATGATGAAAGTAATTTAGGGAATAATCAAATAATACTTTCTCCATTCGGCTGAGACCCCCTGGAAACACAAAGCAAAGCCATGAGAACTTATGCTCAAAGTGGACAACATCATATCTTTGTGGAGAGTCATGTTTGTCTAACATGGTATTAGAGCTATGCCCTTAACTTAATTATGCCAATAGATTGGTAAATTTTCAAATGTCGAACAAAGGAGTCGAGCCTCCTCGAAGGCATAGTAAAAAATGACTAAGACTCCAAAAAAAAAGAAGTAAGGAGTCGAGCCTCGATTAAGGGGATGCGTACTTTGTACGAATAATGACTAAGACTCCAAAAGAAGAAGGAGTAAAGAGTCGAGCCTCGATTAAGGGGAGACGTACTTTGTACGAATACTCTCGTGTTCGTCTAACCAAATCAAAAGTTTAAAAGATTTATTAGGTATATTTTTAAAAAAAATTGAAGAACTTATTAAATTTAAAAAATTGTTGATGATTAAATTTATAATTGAACAAAAAAAAAAAAAAAAAATTATGATATAAATAAAACCTGTGTCAATGTTGGCTATGATCATATCTCGACCAAACTGTGCAGCATTCCAAATGGAATTGGAAGGGATTCCTTCATCATCTTCCACCCCAAGAAAACGCCATGAGTTTGTTGTATGCAATTTTCTCCCTCTGTTTTCCAACACTGATATCACTTGTGGGCTTCCTGCCATGTTTTAAACAATATTGATATCAATTTCAAAATGGGTTGATATCTATTTGGTCTTACGAACACTATTAAGAAAGCAAATGAAATTTTCATAAACGAAATCATATTATGAATGGGTGTCTTAATGTGTGTAACATGTGTTTTGACTATATAATCTTAGGTGTTCTTACTCGCTAAATCTGCTGCTTCTTTCTCGTTGAGTATGGCTGCAAAACCGTTGAAAGATCTCGTATAGGAGTACAAAATTGATTCCTTTGCTGCTTCTTGACTATCAATTACACAAACCCATCAAACAAAATTAAGTATAGAAACTAAAATAATATATCACATTACCGTTCAAGCCTACTGTACTGGCCGAAATTATTCACTTTGGCCCGTTATGCATTACTATCAGTTTTACGGTTCTAAAACGCATCTACTAACGAGAGGTTTCCACCCTTACCAAGAATGTTTCGTTCCTCTCTCCATAGATGGGATCTCACAAATTCACCCATTTGGGGGCCCAACGTCTTCGCTGGCACATCGTTCAGTGTTTTGCTCTAATACCATTTGTAACAATCCAAGCCCACTACTAGCTGTTAGACGAATACGATCCTCTACAACGGTATGATATTGTCCACTTTGAGCATAAGCTCTTATGGCTTTGCTTTGGGCTTACCAAAAGGTCTCGTTCCAATGAAGAGAGTATTCTCTGATTATAAACCCATGAACATTCCCTAAATTAGGGGATGGAGGACTTTCATCGTCCAACACTAGCAAATATTGTTCATTTAGCCTATTAAAAAGCGTCTACTAGGAAAAAGTTTTCACGCCCTTATATGAAATGTTTCATTCCCTCCTATAAAATTGTGAGATCTCACCACGGGTATAGAGGGTAACTAAACATTCCTTATAAGGGTATGGAAACCTCTCCATCATTTTAAAACTGTGAGGCTGACGATGATATATAATAAGTCAAAGCGAACTATATCTAATAATAGTGGACTATGGCTCTTACAATTATATACGCTAAGATAGACCTATTTAATCGTCGTAACCTAGCTAAGATAATCAAAATCATGTATCAAACACAAACTCAGTTCTTACCTACATAACATTACATAAGCATAAACGTCATTTAGAGTCATACGAAGATTGTTACCTTCCCAACAAAGATCCCAATAGATTATAGTGGGATACTTGTGCTTGTTGAATAGAACAATGTTTTGAATCAGCATAGCCCAATTGTGATTCTAAATAAACAATGTAAGGCTGCAACCACCGTAAAAAAAACAAAGAACGAATCAACAAAAACACGACGATTCGAGCAAATACGTACGTACGTACGTATGTATATATAACGAAAAATTGTTCATACCTTTTTTGAGGCAATGGTGGAAGTTTGCAGCAAAGAGAAGAGGAAAAAGAACAAAAGAATTGAAGGAATTAGAATGGAAGCATCCATTGCTTTGGCTATGAACATGGTCTTCGGGTTTCAAAGGATTTTATATTAGGACATAATTATTATATTTTTTAAAACAGTTTTTGTTCTAACATACTCAATTGCCTTAAATTAGAAGGAATTAAAATATGTTACTTCATTTATAAATGAATAACAGTTAGAATACGTTAAATAAACAGTTTTCATCCATATACTAACGGTAAGATCAGTTTTTTTTTTTTTTCAATAATTAGATGGATGAGCTTAATTTACGAGGGAAGATTAAAGGGAACCATTGATTTGTGTTTGAGTTTGGGTATATAAACAAGCCAATTGGGAATGAGAAAAGCACAATAGAACTTCAAAAACAAAAGCAATGGAGAAATCTTATTATATTTCTTATGTTATTTCTCCATTACTTTTGTTTTTCTTTATGCTCCAAACAGTGGCTGTTCCTACCAAGAAGTCCTACATTGTCTATTTGGGATCACACTCCTTCGGCCCAAATCCAAGCATCTACGACGTCCAACTTGCAACCGAGTCTCAATATCATATATTAGGATCCGTCAAGGGAAGGTAATTCATTCTCCTCTTCTTCTCCTTCTTTATATCAATCGCTTAACAATTCTCCTTTTGATTCATAGCAAAGTAGCAGCCAAAGACTCAATTCTCTACTCCTACAACCGATACATTAATGGCTTTGCTGCCGTTCTCGATGAACAAGAAGCCACGGCTCTTGCGAGTAAGCGTTGTTGCTTTCCTATACATTTTGGTGCTTTTAATGTCTTACTTTACTACTGATATTGTCTACAAATAGAGAATCCGAGCGTGGTGTCGGTTTTTGAAAACAAGGAGAGAAAATTGCATACGACACGATCATGGGGTTTTCTCGGGGTTGATAGTGATCGAGGAATCCCTCGGAACTCCATTTGGAAGGCGGCTCGGTTTGGGGAAGATACCATCATAGGGAACCTCGACACGGGTTTGCGAATCTTCCCTTTTTCTATTGGATTTTTGTTATTTGTTAGCAGTGAACTTGAGCTATTATTACAATGTATGTGAAGGTGTCTGGCCAGAGTCCCCGAGCTTCAACGATGCAGGGTATGGCCCTGTTCCTTCGAGGTGGAGGGGTGCTTGTGAAGGCGGCTCCAAATTTCGATGCAATAGGAAGTTGATTGGAGCACGCTATTTCTACCGAGGATTCCAAGCCTCCGAACGTCCATGGACGAAGCAAAACATCAGCTTCGACAGTGCACGAGACCATGAAGGTCATGGATCGCACACTTTGTCCACTGCCGGTGGTAACTTTGTCCATGGAGTCAATGTGTTTGGCAATGGCAATGGGACGGCGAAAGGAGGTTCCCCCAAGGCTCGTGTTGTTGCCTACAAGGTCTGCTGGCCTTCAGAAAATGGCGGCTGTTACGATTCTGACATCTTAGCAGGCATCGAAGCCGCTATCAGCGACGGTGTGGATGTTCTCTCGGCCTCTCTTGGCATGGCAGCTCAAGAGTTTGCTAATGACGCTATTGCAATAGGGGCGTTCCATGCGGTTCAGCACGGAATCGTTGTGGTTTGCTCGGCCGGGAATGACGGCCCGTCTCCCGGGAGTGTGAGCAATGTGTCTCCTTGGATGGTCACTGTTGGAGCTAGTACCATCGACCGTGACTTTGTCAGTTATGTGGTCCTGGGGAACAAGAAGCGATTAAGGGTACTCATCCATCACACACAACCCTTTGACAAATGGTTTAGTCTATAATGCATTAAACTTGTTATATTTGTGGTTGATGAGCTGATCATAATAACCTTTACGTTTACTCCAAAGGGTTCAAGCCTTTCATCCAGTCGATTGCCGGCTGGTAAGTTCTACCCTTTGATAAAGGCTGTGCAAGTGAAAGCTGCCAATGCCACCGATGGGTTTGCGTGAGTATACATACATATATTACCTCTCCACTTCAAAGGGCACTTTGGTTTGAACTGCACTTTGTTTCTACAGTCAACTTTGCATGGATGGAACACTTGATCCCACAAAGGCAAAAGGCAAGATTATAGTGTGCCTTCGAGGAGAAAATGCAAGAGTGAGAAAGGGCTTCGAGGTTCATCGTGTCGGTGGCGTCGGGATGGTTCTAGTAAATAACCAGATAGACGGTTCAGCTATTGTAGCTGATCCACACATACTTCCTGCTTCTCATCTAAGCTATGCGGATGGAGTTTCCATCGCTCAATATTTGAGCTCCACCAAGTAAGGACTCTCATCTATTCTATGACAAAATGAAAAGGAAATGGGCTGAATATTTGGTTTTTGTATTGTAAATGAAACCAGGACACCCCTGGCTTCCATAACCCATGCAAGCACAGAGATGGGAATAAAACCATCGCCTCTCATGGCTTCATTTTCATCAAGAGGCCCTGATTTCATCACAGAGGCTGTAATCAAGGTTGGTTTTATAGTAAGCCAATGCAATTTTCAACATTTGAAAAGTTATCTCAAATCTTTATATCTTGGTGTAGCCTGATATAACAGCACCGGGCGTAAATATAATCGCATCTGTCACCAACGATATAACAGCATCAGGCTTGCTATTTGATAAACGTCGAGTGCCTTTTAACATCGAGTCCGGCACTTCCATGTCATGCCCACATATCTCAGGTGTTGCAGGTCTTCTAAAGACTCTGCATCCCACATGGAGTCCTGCTGCTATTAAATCTGCCATCATGACTACAGGTTTATTGAACTCGAGAAACAGAACTTGATTTAAATTTCATTTGGTCCTCTAAAGCTTTGATTTTGTTTTTGCAGCCAAAACTAGAGACAACACCAAGAACACAATATTGGACTACACCAAAGTGAAGGCTACCCCATTTGATTATGGTGCAGGACATGTCCATCCAAACGATGCCATGGACCCTGGCCTCGTTTACGACACAACGGTTGATGACTATTTGAACTTCTTATGTACACGGGGCTACAACTCCCGCACACTCAAGAAATTCTCTAACAAGCCATTTGTTTGCGCCAAGAACTTTGCAACCACAGACTTCAACTATCCATCCATCTTGGTCCCCAGGTTGCAAATTGGTGAATCAGTGACGGTCAATAGAAGAGTCAAGAATGTGGGAAGCACAGGCACGTATGTGGCGCGGGTGAGGATGCCCAAGGGTATTACGGTTATGGTGGAGCCAAGTAAGTTGCAATTTCACAGCGTTGGAGAAGAGAAGCCTTTCAAACTTGTATTTCATTACGCACGTAAACTACGACGTCAAGGCTATGTTTTTGGGGCATTGGTATGGTCAGATGGGAAACATTTTGTTAGAAGTTCTATTGCCGTGAATTTGGTATGATCAAATTTATAATACTGTAATCCAAATTCATTCTATTATCAATATATAAACTTTCCCTACAATTACATGGTTTACATACATATTTTGCCCTCTATCATTTATTTGTTTATTTGTGTGGCTCTAATTTGTATTGTCACGACTCGATTTTTAGGCTTCGAACCTCAGACTGTAACTAAAAACAATGCACTCTGGGTACCGAGTAGGTGGTTCACCCCTTTTTTACGTCGCGGATTATCGAGTGACAAGTCCCATCTTTGGGGCGTTCTTTGACTTCGGGTAAGATTACCTTGCGTATGTAGTGTGAAACCATTATATTGGATTCTCTCTTTGGTGGGGACACTATGGTATGTGCTAGCCTGCCCGTCATCCATGAGAAGTTAGCTACTGAATTGTTCCGACAGGACTGTATAGTTACCCAAAGTTTGGGAAGCTTACACCTGGTGCTTGCTAGCTACCATCATTTACTTCCCATGTGATCCCACATCCTCTCTTAGGAAGGATCTGCATTACCCACGTGATTCTATACTCTCTCTTAAGACAGATATGTACGATAATAATCTAACTCAACTGTTAGGTCACACAACCCTAATTGGCCCAGGTATAGTTCAACAATTGGAGGGGAACCCGATGGTGAGTGTATCGTAGGGTAATGGAGACTTTGATTGAACCGTTGAATCGTGGAGGCTTTGATAGAACCGTTGAATCGATGACACTATGCATATACATAACGGCCTGGAGAGCTACCTTTGCCATTCTTAGATGTTGTGGAGGTCGACTAGGTTTGTGGAGGGGTCAACTAAGTTCTTGGGGTGTCTAGGTAGTTTAAACCATGTCTCTTTTTCTTCAAGCTAGCTAGCTAATACACTCTCTTTGGGGTTAGTTTTTTTCCAATAAATGTTGGTTACATTTCTTTATGTTATTTGTACCCATAACTGGTTTATGGATGAGTGCTCTTGAGGTATTCGTGCTTGGATGACATAAATGTTTTAGTTAATGTTTTCAATATTTTAGGTAACTGATAGAATATCTCCCTAATAAGCTTACTAGATTATGTGAACCATGCTCTAGTGTCCTTGCTGGCACACCGCCTCGTGTCTACCCCATTTCGGGGAACAACCTTCTTACTGGCACATCGCCCGACTCTGATACCATTTGTAACAGCTCAAGCCCACTGCTAGCAGATATTGTCTTCTTTGAACTTTCCATTTCGGCCTCTTTGGGCTTTCCCTCAAGGCTTTAGAACGCTAGGGAGGGGTTTCCACACCCTTATAAAAGGTGTTTCGTACTCCTCCCCAACCAATATGATATCAGGGTCATACCCTTAACTGAGTCATACCCTTAAGATAGCTATGTTAATGAAATCTTCAAGTGTCGAACAAAAAAGTACGCCGACAGTCAAGAGTAACTCAATCTTGAACAAACACTAGCATGTTCACTAACATGTATTCTCTCTAAGGCTTTTGGAAGGTAAGCTCATGGACAGTAAACTCGCTACTCAACTTGTTTAAGATCAACT
Source organism: Cucurbita pepo subsp. pepo (assembly GCF_057944985.1). Classification (NCBI taxonomy): domain Eukaryota; kingdom Viridiplantae; phylum Streptophyta; class Magnoliopsida; order Cucurbitales; family Cucurbitaceae; genus Cucurbita; species Cucurbita pepo. The sequence goes on along the minus strand of NC_141805.1, from coordinate 9,434,940 downwards.
CTGAAATGGGTAACTTTCTTCTTACCCGTACATGGCATCATCCTTCATAATGAAGAGGCTTACAATGAAGGGTTTGTGGAAGAGATTGAATCTCTTTCATCTAGAACAATTGTTATTTAACTTGAAAAGGAAAATAACAATTAAATAACAAACACAGCAAATGAGAAGTCCACATGAACATTTGACAAATAATTATTGGACACAAGAAAGAACTAATCGTGGTTGCATAGATGCTTTGTAGTTTTATAGAATATCGTTAATCGGCAGTAAAAGAGCTTTACGCATAAGAGTATTAGCTGAATTAACTTCTTTTTCCTCTGTATAAAAGAGATGATTGTCTTGTGCTAGAGGAGGTTTAGCCCTTGCTAGTGTTGTTTATGCATCACTTTGGATGTTTGTTTCAAAAGACTTCTATAATTGTAGACAATATTAGTTTAGTCAGCTGCAAGTTGAATTTAACTATCATCTACAGGTCAGGACACTGATAATAAAACCTGAGTAAAGAAAGTCCTTACTCTTGATAAGAGTCTCGCTCAAAAGGAGAGGAAAATAATTCAAAGACTCTTGAAAGACCATAGAAAACGGTGTTAGTGGATGTAAAGGAAGCACTTTAATACCTTATAAGCAGCAACTTCGTCTGCATCACCACTTGGCTCTCCAAATGCACTACCATAGTGAAACCTGCCACATGAAGCCCCTGCTTTTCCTCCAAGGAGTTCAATCATTTTTCCCACTGTCATTCGACCGCAGCAACCAATTAATAACCATTAACACTAGTAATTTTACATGCTTTAGTAAGTGCCATAAATCAAATCACAAACTCAAGATGATGATTTATGCTATTTTAGAATTGTGGTTGGGAAAATGATAGACAAAAAGAGCATAAACCATGATATAGGTAGAACCATTGTCCACTCTTGTGCTGAAATATGCAAGCTTTCTCTTAGGTTATGGAGCCTGCTCTTTTATTTATAGCTTGATAACGGTTATATGGAAAATAGCTATATATAGTAAATTCACCTTTGAAATATATGGAAAATAGGTGAAAATTCATATGGAAAATAGCTATATATATAGTAAATTCACCTTTGAAATATATGGAAAATAGGTGAAAATTCACCTTTGTACTTTCTATTCTCTGTATTCTCTCCTATACATACCCATCAATACAAATTTGTTCATCTAGATCGAGTATGTGCGTTGTTGTGCGATCCTAACACTTTCTATTTCTTGTGCTGAAATATTATCAAACATTTTCATATACAAGCTCATTTCAAAATAAAATGCAAATTGATCATAATATCCTTGCCCAGAGCTTTGGGCATCTGAAATGAAAAATGCTGCTTGAATTTCTTCTGCAGAATGAGTTGAATTGAATGTAACAATATATGTCCAAATTAAAACTTTAAGTTCTAAATACTAAACTGAAGCATTATACCATTAAGAATAAACCTAGAGTGTCTGGCACATTGTAATAGGAGAACAGGAGCAGAAAAGAGACTAACCTGCTTCTCATTCACAAACACATTGGCAAACTCGCCAATTTTTCCAGCTCTCCTCAGCATTCTCATACCTGTAGCGAAGTACTAAAGGAAGAAGCCGACAAGTGTGAAACAAGTAGGAAATGAACATGCTAGAGACATGAATGAAAAACGAGTGTAAAACAAGAAGCCGACAGCATCGATGCAGCAATGAACATGCTAGAGACATGAATGAAAAACGTGTACCCTAAAATAAATACGATCATTGCTGGATTCAATTCGATCATTGGCCTTGACTATCTTTTTAATTTCTGTATTCACGAAGTAGTTAAGGAATCGCAAGCGTTGTCGAACCAGACCTTTTACTTGAAACCAGATGATTAAACTATGTGCGTTAATAATCATAGGCTGAAATTTAGACAAAAGCAGAGTAATAGAGATAATTTCATGGCTAAACATATAATCATAACAATAACAAACAAAAGCAGTGTGATGATTTCCACCTTCAAAAATTCAGGAAGAAGTTGAAACTTGCCGACGGCTGACTTGATAGGAAGGCCAAGGAATTTCTTGTCAATGTCTAAATCGATTGCATTAGGATCGTCGACTTGCTTCCCGTTCCTACAGATTTTTTCATGGTAGAAAGTAATTGATCAGTAACTAACAATGGCGGAAAACAGAAATTCAGCATCGATGCAGTCAAAGGAAAACGAAGAAATAAAGATTTTGAGAGAATGCTCTTGGAAGGAGACACCTTCGGAGAGAAGAAATTCCCCTGTGTCTACGGCTATCAACCAATCACTCATAAACAAAATGTTACAACTATTCTAATTAGGAGACTCTCACCAATGTGTTACTCAACCGATATAATGTGTGACACCCAAAACTCTCCCAAATTCCGATATCAAATCCAAATATATAACTAAATATGGTATGACTAAATCCAATTCAAATAATCA